>NC_064924.1:671511362-671818635 GCF_023897955.1 Schistocerca gregaria | reverse complement strand
CGCAAAATTCTAGACAAACGAAAGTGTTTCAATACATTCTTTACAGGGAGCTGGATGCAGTTCCCCTAAACAGTTTATTTTGATACTGAAATCTACTGAGACATACATCTCGAACTTGCCGAAGAGTTTCGTGATATTCAGCTCATCATCACTGCCTATTATCATAAAGTATATGGCACAAGAGCTCGTTTCCGTTTTCTGCTTAAGTTGTACTTCAAAATTAGGTGGCTAAGCCACTTGATAAGTAGCATGATTGGTCCTCTTTTCCCTTTTGTTAATCTTTCCTCTCATCTCTCCTCATACTTCCACCCTCTTTCTCTGAGTGTGTCGCCTCACCTTTCCACCCCCCCGCCCCTCCCAATACCACCAGACACATACCTTCTTCATTTAAATTCAAGTAGGGTGCAGGCAGCAGCGATCAATCAGGCAGAGAGAGCTTTATCGGATTGCTGGTCCGGTCGACGAGCGAGCGAACGAGCCGTCGCTTCCGACGTCGGCGGCACGCGGGGGCGGGCTGCCTCATCTGCATACCGCGGCGCGGCGTGGCGGGGGCGCGGGGTGCCTGGCCGCCGCCCCCGCTGCCCGTCTCCAGGCGAGCGTGTGCCGTCAACAGAGCAGCCGCCCGCCTGCCTGCTTGTCGTCTCCACGGGCCACAGTGCTGTCGGTACTATGCAGCCACAAAGTGAACGACCGAAGTCATTCTAGCGAAATGTAGCAAGACCTGGTTCGCCTCTTGGTGCACAAATGGGCAGTTTACCCTGAAGATAAACGAATGTACCGTATTGTTCATAAGTAGGCGGAAATCTACGTTAGTCGCTCTTAGTAAAAGCAGATACTAGGCTGAAATGAATTGGAAGCATCCTCAGAATGTGCTGTTCAGATCCTTACAGTCACTCGTACGACTGTTACTCGAGTACTGCTCGTCTGTCTGGGACATTTGTCAGCTAAGGTTGATGCAGTAAAAAGAGAAGATCCAAAGAAGAGGAATGCGTTTCATCACAGGTTCGGTTAGTAAGAGTGAATGCGCCAGAGAGTCGTTCGTACAGTTCTAGTAGCAGACGCTACAAGAGAGGTCTTGTGCACCACGTTGTGGTTTTGCTATTAAAACTCCGCGGAAGTAGGTTCCTACAAGAGTGAACCAATATATTCCTTCTTCCTGTGTGCAAGCTGTCTGCACCGAAATGTCCCACTTTTAATTTGCTCCCAGCACAAAATTAAACAAATATATTTATTTCCTTCTCAAAAATAAGTTGAATGTCAAGTTAAGTTTAAAAAAAGTGCATCAAATCAAAATACTTCCACATGCTTCCCTGTGGTAACGCGAAGAATGTCTGGTCTGTGTTCCACGTTCGCTGTACCATATCCGGAGGAATGGTACCGATAGCTGCCAGGTCGGAGTGCGTGTGAACACCCTGTCCTCACGTATTCTCAGAGAAAAATATCCCATGGCATCACGTCAAAAGAACGCGGAGGCCAATTCAGTTCTAGAAATGTTCGCTTCAGAGTTGTTCGAACATCCAGCGACCAGTGAGGTGGGAGCTCCATCTTGTCGAAAGAAAGGTTTGGTTGCAGTTCTTCAACCTGGGGAAAGCAGACATCTCCATCGTGTCTAGATACGTCATTCCTGTGACAGTCCCCCCAGTAAACGAAAACGGTCCAATTATCTCGTTGTGCATGACGCCACGCCAAAATTTCACTTTCGGGCTATCTCGCATCTTTTCCCCGATACTGCGTAGGTCCTGCGACTCCAGACTGCGAACGTTATGCGTATCCGTAGTTCCGGAGACGTTACACTTGACAAGAAAACAGTATTCCGGCCGATTCCGTTAAGCATTGCACAGACAAATCCATATTGTCATTGGGTTTTATGGCTTGCAGGATCTGCACCTTGTACGTATACAGACGCACCAACTTTTTGACAATCTTTTCAACAGTTGCACGTGGCATCTGAAGTTCCGGTGAAGACTGACTAGGTGACTTGCGTGGACTTCGTTGGAATCCTTTGCAGAAATTCTCAACTTGCTCTTCAGAGACACGCCGATCCCCTGCATGCCGCCTGATCGGGCTGTCAGTGTCCAGAAACTGCCTAGGCCATGCTCTAATCAAAAATGGTTCAAGTGGCTCTGAGCACTATGGGACTCAACTGCTGAGGTCATAAGACCCCTAGAACTTAGAACTACTTAAACCTAACTAACCTAAGGACGACACACACAGCCATGCCCACTGCAGAATTCGAACCTGCGACGGCAGCGGTCGCACGGTTCCAGACTGTAGCGCCTAGAACCGCTTGGCCACTCCGGCCGGCATGCGCTTACCCCCTTAGCGACTGGTACTGTTTTCTTGCAAACATTACGAAACAGCCTTAATAGTGGAGTTAAAATCCGCGTACCGAAGGCCAGTTTGGGCCTGCTCCTGAAATGACGCCTTTTTCTCTTGGAGGACGACAGTGAAACGATGAAAACTCTCCAAACTTTGACAAAAATTACGCAACAACCTTACTTCAAACTGCGCGCAAAGGACAAGTCAGACCTGAAATAAAGAGAGATTTACTATTTTAAAACTGACTGAAAATATAAGGCATTAGGTGTACATTCAATGTACATCGGGGGAAAAAAGACCATGAAGGCAAAAGTAAAGAAATTTAAGTTCACCAGAAACGTAGCAAAAATCATTCTTTTGGCTCACCATTATCGACTGGAAGATAAAGGGAAGTGGTAGAGGTACACAGAGTACCATGTGGCACACAATTAAAGTTACTTGCGAAGTACAGATGTTGAACCTGATTCTTACTTACAACTTTTGCATCGGTGGAATATCTGTTGTAGTAAAAAGTGTTCCTCGTAAAACATACAGTGATGCGGCAAAACGTAGTGACTACCTGCTAGGTAGCGTGTTGGTTCATCTTTGGATAGCAATGCGGCAGCGATTCTAAGTTGCCCTGATTCGAAATCTCCTCGGTAAGTTTCCGGGGCTATGTAGCACATATATCTAAGCACAGGTCACGTAATTTCCATAAACTACGACCCGGCGGTGCGTGGGTGCAAAGCTGGCGCCCGACAGCGTTCCAGGCGTGTTCCATCGGGTTCACACGACTCCTACGTAACAGGAGGCCTCTCACTGCCTGTCGTGACGTCATCTGAGTGCACAGCGCAGGCCTAGACGTCAGCGCTAATGACAGCGTGTAAGCCGTCATTCCCGTACTGTGCATTTCGCGCTGCTAAGTTGTAGAGGAACTGAGAAGGGAGAAAAAGAACTATAAGCCCTCTTCAGCAATATTATTTTGAACATAACTTACCTGCAAAGTGATTACTGTACTTGCTTCATTTTCGAACATACGTAAAATTTGTGCCGGCCGTGGTTGCCGAGCGGTTCTAGGCGCTTCAGTCCGGAACCGCGCCACCGCTACGGTGTCAGGTTCGAATCCTGCCTCGGGCACGGATGTGTGTGATGTCCTTAGGTTAGTTAGGTTTAAGTAGTTCTAAGTTCAAGGAGACTGATGACCTCAGATGTGAAGTCCCATAGTGCTCAGAAGCATTTCAACTGTTTTGTAAAATTTGTAGTCGTGGTACAGAGAAACAAAATGCGTAATTGACCACTAGATACAATGAGAGGCGGAATCGCCAGTGTAAAAGAAGGTGGAGGGTGTATTGTACGAGGGCGAGTCAATGGAAATCTTAAATATTTTTTTTAAATATTATTTATTGTGCAGAAGTGGTACAAAGCTGTGTTACTTTTCATCATAATCTCCCCCACGCTCAATGAAAGTCCCCCAGCGCTTACAAAGTGCATAAATTCCTTTAGAACTAAATTCTTTCTGTAGTCCGCGCAACCACTCATGCACCGCATGGCGTACCTCTTCATCAGAACGAAACTTATTTCCTCCCATCGCGTCTTTGAGTGCTCCAAACATATGGAAATCACTTGAGGCAAGGTCTGGTGACTGTGGTGGATGAGGAAGACACTCAAAATGCAGGTCTGTGACTGTTGCAACTGTTGTACGGGCAGTGTGGCGCCTTGCATTGTGATGTTGCAAAAGGACATCTGCTGACAGCAATCAACGTTGCTTTGATTTGATTGCAGGCTGCATACGATTTTTTTAGGAGATCTGCGCATGATGCACCGGTGACAGTGGTCCCTCTAGGCATGTAATGCTCCAAAATGATGCCTTTTTCGTCCAAAAGAGAGCATAACCTTCCCTTCTGATGGTTCTGCTAGAAACCTCTTTGGTTTTTGTGATGAGGAATGGCGCCATTCCTTGCTCGCTCTCTTCGTTTCCGGTTGGTGGAAGTGAACCCAGGTTTCGTCTCCAGTAACGATTCTTGCAAAGAAGCCATCACCTTCTCGTTCAAAGCGCCGAAGAAGTTCTTCACAAGCATCAACACGTCGTTTTCTCATTTCAGGAGTCAGCTGCCGTGGCAACCATCTTGCAGATACTTTGTGAAACTGGAACACATCATGCACAATGTGGTGTGCTAATCCATGACTAATCTGTAAACCTGCAGAAATGTCATTTTGTGTCACTCGGCGGTTTTCCTTCATTATGGCTTCAACTGCTGTAATGTTCTGCGGAGTCACAACTCGTTGTGAGTGACCTGGACGAGGAGAATCTTCCACTGAAGTCACACCATTTGCGAACTTCCTACTCCATTCGTAGACTTGCTGCTGTGACAAACATGCATCACCGTACTAAAACCTTCATTCTTCGATGAATTTCAATAGGTTTTACACCTTCACTACACAAAAACCGAATAACAGAACTCTGTTCTTCCCCGGTACAACTCGCAAGTGGGGCGGCCATCTTTATACTGATACTGCGACGGTATGTGTGCATCTGCACTATGCTGCCACCTACAGGCCATTCTGTACGCTGTTTGCAGTACGCTAACCAACTTACAGGATAACGGCGCGAAATTTTGATTTGTTATTACAAATTTAAGGTTTTCATTTGACTCACACTGGTATTGTCAGTAGAGAAGGAGCAACAGCAGAATGATCTGGTCAGAAGAGTTGAGTAACTTCGAACACAAACCAGCCATTCCATGTCACGCGAGTAACAGATACAGCAGGGAGTTTTCAACTCTCCTAATTCTGTCCAAGTCGACTGTTGGTGACGTCACTGTGAGGTGGAAACGTGAAGGAACAACCACAGATAAATAAGGACCAGGCAGACCTCACAACACTGGGAGGCAGGGTCACCATGCATTTCGAAGGGTGGCTGTAAATGGTCGTTGAATGAGTGGACACGGGTGATCTGGAGTGACGAAATGGTGAGCCTGTGGCATTCCGATGGAAGGCTCAGAATTTGGCGAATGACTGGAGAACGTCAGCTGCCACTGTGTGTAGTGCCAACAGTGAAGCACTTAGGAGAAGGTGCTAGGGTATAGGGATATTTTTCGTAGTTAACGTGTGGTCTCTTTACTGTCCTTCAGAAACGCTAAAAGCGGAAGAAATGAACACGTTTTACACTGTTTTATACTTCGTGCAGTACGGTAACAGTTCGGAGACGTTTATTGTTTGTATCAGAATGACAATGCACCCGTCCTAAACAGTGTTTATAGGGCAATGCTTTGCTGAGAATAACAACATTCCTGAAATGGACCAGCCTGGCCAAAGACCCGACCTGTGACCCCTTGAACACCTTTGGAACGAGTTAGAACTTCGACTTCACTCCAGACACCAGCGTCAAACATCACTACCTTCTCTTACCTCTTTTCTTCAGGAAGAATGAGCTGCCATACCTCCTCAGACACTGATACACCTCATTGACAGTGTCCTCAGCTGAGATCAAGCCGTCAGAAAGCCAAATGGCTGGTTCAAATGGCTCTGAGCACCATGGGACTTAACTGCTGAGGTCATCAGTCGTATAGAACTTAGAACTACTTAAAGCTAACCTAAGGACATCAGATACATCCATGCCCGAGGCACGATTCGAACCTGTGACCATAGCGGCCCCGCGGTTCCAGGCTGTAGCGCCTAGAACCGCTCGGCCACTTCGGCCGGCTAAAGGCAAATGGTAGACACATCCCATACTAATGTACACTTATACGTATCCGGATGTTTTTGATCAGAAAGTGTGCTTTGGATATTTAATTAACTTCCACATATTGTTGTTTATAAGATAGTTGTTCCTATCTTATAATAATTATTTCTAAATATATTTTCGAAGTTGTGACACGTTTTTTGAAGTGATTTCCTTCGAACACTTACCACAGGTAAGATTTATATCTCAGAAAAGCAGAACAGACAATTATTATTATTTTGCCCGCCCGGCTAGCCGCGCGATCTAACGCGCTGGGATGGTGTGCCGTTCCCCGGCACGATTGGTGTCGTGTTCCGTTGAGCCGGCCAGTCTATGGATGGTTTTTAGGCGGTTTTCCATCTATCTCGGCGAATGCGGGCTGGTTCCCCTTATTCCGCCTCAGTTATACTATGTCGGCGATTGCTGCGGAAACATTGTCTCCACGTACGGATACACCACAGTTACTCTACCACACAAACATTTGTGGTTACCATCGTCTGATATAAGACGTTTCCGGGGAGGGGAGGGGAGGGGTACGCTGCGGCACTCACGATGAAACGAGAGCTGTAGCCGGCAGTAGACTCAGACGCATGCGGCATTTCTTAATGTACCATACCTGTACGACTGAGTGCTGCCGTGACCAAACCACCATATTTTTTTAATATTTTGGCCACTTTTCATTATTAGTCCGTTACGATGGTACAAAAACAAACCGAAAGTAGTAATCCAGTGTACATACATTCGATCAAGGCCAAAAAAATTTCGTACCTGTAGCTTTCTACACAATGATAAAGTTTCCCAAGTAATGAGTACTTACGTCATTATGAGGGTGCATCCCACAGCTGTAGGCTGTAGGATCAGGATCGCCTACCACCTGCGAAACTTGCAAGACTACACCAGATTTCACGAAAGAGTCGCCTTCTCGCGCTACTGTCTCCGTGACATCCTGCGGGCCACCTGTAGATTGCCGCGGGCTTTACAGTAAATTACGAAGGCTGCGGTTGAGACCAGGCGAATTTGGTGGCTAAGGCTGTCTTAAGGGCTCTACATTTCGGCGAAAGTCACTCCATAAACTTTTAGTTGTCTGGTACGTCCACAAGAAAATTATCAGTGTGACACTCATTGAAGCGTCGGACGTTTTGAACAAGCTCTCTCTCGGCAGGAAATACCGATAAGTTTGTTCGTCCAACTCGCCGGGAAAGACAACGAGATCAAAGGAAGCATTATTCATTACATCCAGAGGTATGTTTGCTGACTCACTGAAGTGCACTGGCGCAGCGTGTTGTTGGCTGCTGCCTGAGGAATACGAATGCAGCCGGTGAGGGCAGCTTCCCGGCCGGTGCCAAATGGTGGGCGCTCTCCGCATCGGCGCGCTTGAGATGCCAGCCCGTGTGCCGGAGCTGCTGGGCCAGCCGGCGGCAGCATCGCGCGCTGCCGTCGTCAGCACGCCGCCGGTCCACGGCGCCCCGGCCGGTCCCCGCGGGACGTGAGCTGCACGGCGGAGCGCCGCCGCCCGCCCGCCCGCTTCCCAGGGACACTGCCGCAGCCCAACTCTGCATGCTGCCGGCGACCACTCGCGTTTACATTCCAATCACTGCGACGTGCGCGCCGAGGACTACAAGCGTGCTGCCGTGCGGCCAATTAAATCGCGTACAACGTAATGCGGATGGGCATCCTGAAGCGCTTACGCATTCGTACTGCTTGACAATGTTCGGCAGTAATAATCACAGGCAGTGGTGTACGACACGAAACGCAGCACATATATAGTAGAGGTAGACCGGTATACGAGGGCTGTTCAAAAAGTAAGGTGACTTTTCAAATTGTGCCAGCAACGAACATTCGATTACCGATCTTTTTTTGTTATGTTGGTACACATGTCCCGAACATCCAAGTGTACAGAATACTTCATTTGCTCTTGACAGATAGAAAAGTTAGACGTGTTTCAGTGTGTTCGGCGATTTTCGATTATTAAAAAAAAAAAAAAACGGAGCAAAGGATTTGCATCAAATTTTGTTGAAAAACAGAATCAAGTGCTCTAAAACACTTGAAATGTTGACAGTCGCGTACGGTGAGTCTGCTCTAAGTAAAAAAAAAAATGTTTACAAGTGATACAAACTCTTCCAAAATGGCCGAGAAGGTATCAATGACGAACCTTGCTCTTGACGCCCCAGCACATCAACAACGTAATGATAACGTCGAAGTTGTGAAGAAAATTCCTTTGGAAAATCGTCTAATTACTGGAAGAGAAGTTGCTGAGGATGTTAGCATATCGGTCGGCTCGTGTGATATATATATGATTTGGATGAGACGTGTGTCAGCGAAGTTTGCTCCAAAACTTCTCAACTTTGATCAGAAGAACTGTTGCATGAGCATCGTTCAGGAGCTCTTGAATGACGTCAATGATGATCGTGATTTGCTCAAAAGGGCCGTAACTGGTGACGAAACATGGGTTTACGGTTATGACGTCGAAACCAAAGCCCAATCGTCCCAATGGAAGCACGAAAATACCACGCCCAGTTCGATCAAATGTTTGCCTTGCTCACTGTTTTTCTCAATTACCGTGGCGTGGTGGATCATGAATTTTTGCCTCAAGCTCGTATGGTCAGTAAGGAGTATTACCTTGATATTACGTGCCGTTCCCGAGAAGCAATACGCAAAAACTTCCGGAATTGTGGAAAAACAAATCATGGCTTTTGCATCACGACAATGCACCTGTTCTTTCCTCGCTGCTTGTGAAAGACTTTTTGGTAAAAAACAGCACGACTATCTCACCTCAGCCACCATATTCACCAGATTTGGCCTCCTGCGATTTTAAACTGTTCCCAAAACTGAAGAGATCTACGAAAGGACGAAGGTTTTCAGCGACTGGGGAAGTAAAAACTGCATCGCTGGAAGTACTTAAGGCTGTAGCAAAAACTGCTTACGAGAAGTGATTCGAGGATTGGAAGAATTGTTGGCGGAATTGTATCTGAGGGGGATTACTCTGAAGGGGATAACATGAATATTGATGAATAAATAAATATTTTTTCGTAAAAATATAGTCACCTTACTTTTTGAACACATCTCGTACTTATAGACGAAAAATACCACAGATCTGATCGCATGGGAAAACAGGATAAGCACGATAACAGACGTAAATAATGTTCATATTTGGCATATTTTGCATCGGTTACTTATGGTGGCTACCAAACTTGTGAGGAGTCATTGAGGAACTGTCCCAATCCTCTCTCGACAGCTGTCACTTCCTGAACGGTTCGAAGACGGAATGTTTGTTGAGAAACAAGTCTGCCAAGAGCAGGGATTAGGTCCGGGCGGTATGCAGGTCGTTCCATACGTTCAATATTTTCACTTTCCAGTATGTCTGACACCTGTATGTGTGGGCATTGTTGTCCGCAAACATGCTGTGGTGTGTAACATTTCCCGTTCACTCTCCACACTAACAGATGGCCAGAATCATCTACCATTGTGGAGCAGGATTCGTCGGAGAACATCACACTCTGGACAACTGTTGTTGAGCCGGTCTCTGTAGCCGAGCGGTTCTAGGCGCTACAGTCTGGAACCGCGCCACCGCTACGGTCGCAGGTTCGAATCCTGCCTTGGGCATGGATGTGTGTGATGTCCTTAGGTTCGTTAGGTTTAATTCTAAGTCTAGGGGACTGATGACCTCAGATGTTAAGTCCCATAGTGCTCAGAGCCATTTGAACCATTTTTTGAACTTTTGCTGACCCCAAGCGACATGCTCTCTACTCCAGTGAAGTCTTTGATGACGGTGTGGTTGAACTGGGCTTTCGAGCATACAGCCTGATTTAATCGCCGCAAAATGGTTTTGGCAGAGACAAGCAGTGGCAAGGTCTGCAGCCATCTGCCTAGAAGTGAGACGCCTCTTCTTCTTCGCCACTGGAGCTCCGTATCAGTCCTCTTGCGTTATGCTGGTAGTCTACAATCACCGGCACGCTACGCACAGTATTTTCACTTTAAGCAGCCGTTTTTTTAATGGCGAGGTGACACCTCTGGACACTGCCACTACTGTGGAGACAGTTATGACACTTTCAATGGCTCTGAGACGTCCAATTTCTCGTTGACTACCTTAAGCACTCAAATGACGCCTTGCAGACGTGTTACCGTACCACACGGGCTGTCGCAGCGAACTGTTCCACAGCAACCTTCGTCAAACACTGTACTGCCTAAACTGCCGGATGCACACACAGCGTTCGTGCACAGGCTTCGCTGTTGTTAAGATGTCCCGCCCTCTACATTTCCGTTTACTATCAGGCGTCGGGTATTTCATACAAAATTTCGGTCCTTCTTTAGCAATTGTCAGTTATTCCTTAGCGTTTGTCAAGCTGTGTAGGTAGGCTGCTGCAGAACATTTATTAGTGACATAAGAGTGAAGACCATTTTAACCTTTTCTCGCGGTAGAAAGCGAAGTCTACGACACTTAAGTGGACTGATCTAACAATGTAGCAGCATAGACGATTACTCAGGGTACGCTAATAAACATTCGGTGTAAATCTGCGAACGCGCCGCGTTTGGAGCGCCGCGCGAAACCAAGGAAGCTCCGAGGGCGGACAAAAGAACCTTTTTAACATATCTAGGTGTTCTGCACGGCACGTACTGCATTCACGAGTAATACAGTTTGCGTCGTATTCTACCTGCGCATCAGCATTATACAAGTCATCGTGTATGGCGGCAGTCACATGGCGTTCCAGTTCTCCTGCCTTTTTCCCGTTCCGTTCGGAAATACTTCTCGGAAAGAAACTTTGTCAGTAACCATATCTATGCGCCCGAATTTTTTTCCCTTCACGGTCGTGACGAAAGATATACATGGCAAATAATAATGTCTCTTGAGTCGACACACCCTAAACGAGCTTTGGCAATTTTTGTCGAACCTACAACTACACTGTAACTTTTATTAAAATCTGTTAAGGAACCACAGCATTCTGTCAAAGATTCTAAAAAGTTCTTTCTAAAACATCTCTTACAAAAACCCTTTGTAGAGTACTAAAGGCCTAAGGCTCTGCACGATATTCGAAGTCTTTCTTATAGTTTCTCCCTTTGCAGTTAGCTGAGAATATCTGTGACGTTCTCTTGCTGATAAACAAACCCCTACCAATCGTCCATCTGTTCTTCGGAACCCTCTCCTTCTTCTCACTCCCTCCCTTCATTCTCCCCCCCCCCCTCCACTTTGTCTCTATCTTTCCGTCATTTCTGTTATCCATCTTAGTAATGGTCAAAGAATGACGGACAATATTCAAGAATTGGTCGGACAAAACTTTTGCAACAGACCTTTCAGTGGAGGGTATCGTACTTTCTAGGATTTCATTTCCAATTACTCTCTGGAATCCGCCTTCCTTACCGCTAGACTAACGCCGGGGTTTCGCTGTAATTCGCCCCGAACGGACACTTTTGGACAATTAATAGTTGTGACTGCTCGCTGTTAGCGGTGCCAAACAATATGGGTTTTTCCTCCTATTTTCGTGCATTACACTGCATTTCCTTATGTCGAGGAGCAGCTGCACGTCTTTTTTTAAAGTATGATAAACCACTGATGACATCACTGTAATTAAAAGAAATTCGAATGTTGTATCCAGTACGAAGCTGCCAACCTAATTTTTCAAATTCTCCACGCCAGCATGGCTTTTTTTTTAATGGTGATAGTTCCAAATCGAGAAAAAGTACTTGCAGTTAAAAGATGCCCCGAAGACAATCATGAATCTATAAAATTGAAGTGGCAAAATGATAATGATTTATTGAGCTGTCACTCTATACTACAGCATACAGTCGTAGCAATTGCGATCGACAGTGTTACAATACATTGGAAGAAAATGTCGCACGAAAGACTACACTCGTCTTAAGATCGACGGGCTGTTCTGGAAAAACTATTGGTTCTGGCTTTGTATTACACTATTTAAGTGGAAAGATTGTTGCTTTTACAACTTCCTTTTCAGAATGAAGAATGTCCTCTGTTTAGCACGAAAGTGTGTACATAATAGCATAGCCACAACGCATAATTATTCAGAGGCATCATGTAACGTATTGTTAGTATATCAGGACTGTCCTAGCTCGTGACTTCAGTGGGTAAGTGGATGCCTCTTTTATCCTACCACCGCCTGCGGAATGTTTCCTGGTCGACACGGAAAGTAGCTGTAATCGTTTCACTGACGAAGTCAAGAGATTCTGATGCAACGCCTTTTTATGTATTCCCTGGAATCGCACAAACATACGTTCGTCGTATCAATACAAGCTAACTCTGTCGCCATTCTTCAGACAGGCCCTTCTTCTCAACTGAACCTTAATACGAAAATAATACAAAGTAATAAGTCTTACATTACCATAAGGAAATCGGTGATACCTTTTTGTTACTGAAATGAATTAAATTATGGAACTCGTACCAACAAACCAGAAAACTTACTTGCTTTCAGTATGATATTTTTCAACTATCATTTGTAAATACAGACTCCGGTTTCTTTCTGGTTATAGATGAAGTAGTAGGAACCACTATTTTTAAATCAAATTATCACATCACTTTCATACTTAACGTTTTCTTTCCATCCTTCAAATTGTTTAATTTCTTTCGGCATATGTACATCTATATATAAACTCTGCAATCCACTGTGAGATGTATGGCACAGAGTACGTCCCATTCTACCAATTATTAGCGTTTTCTCCCGTTCCAGGAGCGAGAGAAGAATGATTGTTTAAATCCTTCGGTGCTACAAATAGTCTAATCTTGTCCTCACGATGCGTAAGGGATTATTATATTCGTACAGTCGTCATTTAAAGCCTTTTCTTGAAACTTTGAAAGTAGGGATAGTATACGTCTATCTTCAAGAAACTGGTTGTTCAGTGTCTTCAGCATCTCTGTAACACTCTCCCATGGATCAAACAAATCTGTGACTTCGCCTTTCACTGTATAGTTCAGTGTCCTCTGTTAGTTTTACTTTGTACAGATACCTCACGCATGAGCAGTTTTGTAGGATAGATCATATTAGTGATTTGTGAGCAGTTCCGTTTGTACCCTAGTTGCATTTCCCTAGTACTATGACAACAAACCGAAGTCTGCCACCTGCTTTACCCACGACGGAACCTATGTGATCATTCTGTTTCATGTCTAGTTAGGACGCGTTGGTACTGAAGTCTTATGATACTACTCGTTTTCGTTTTGTTAAAGTGCACAGTTTTGCATTTGTGAATATTCAAAGGAAGCGGTCAATCTTCACACCACTTTGAAATCTTATCTAGATACAAATGAACATTTTTGCAGCTGTTTTCAGACAGTACTTCCTTACAGATAACTGCATCGTCTACGAAATGTCTGAGGTTACTATTTATATTGTCTACAACGTAATTAATACACAACATGAGCAGTAAATGTTCCACTAACAAAACTGTAAGTATTCCAAATGTTTATTTTATGATTAAAATCTCTTCCGATGATTACAGTGTGATTGGAAAATTTAAAGTACAAGCGAACTACGGTTTTCTCCAGAGTTTTCGGTTACATCATGAGTAGACTCTGGTGGTCAGTAGAAAGATCCAGTTACAGTTTTTTGCTCATCCACGATACTGAGTCTTGCCCAAGCAATTTCGCATGTAGCTCCATATTCTATCTCGGTGGATTTGAGTTTCTTGTCTACTCTAACAAGTACAGCACCTAGATTTCCCAATAGCCTATCCTTTCGATGTATGGTTAAGATTTTTCCCAAAAATCTTATTGTGTGGCCGTGCGGTTCTAGGCACTTCTGGCTGGAACCGCGTGACCGCTGCGGTCGCAGGTTCGAATCGTGCCTCGGGCAAGGATGCGTGTGATGTCTTTAGGTTAAGTTTAGGTAGTTCTAAGTTCTAGGGGACTGATGACCACAGATGTTAAGTCCCATAGTACACAGAGCCATTTGAACTATTTTTTGAAATCTTATTACAGTCGTCTTCAGGTTTCAAGCAGCTTTCTGTGTGTAGTTGTATGTGAGCTTCACTGCTTTTTAGGAGCGTTTCAAATTCTGGCACTTTGTTAAATTCTTCGGCATTTAACTACTGGTAATTTCCTCCAGTTGTTGCTATCTGTATTGGATGGTTAGTCACCTAATCTAAAAAGAATTCCTTGTGTGCATTTCACACACAGTCATTTATCTGGGTAGCAGCCTTTGATGTGCACAACTGGCTCATTTATGGGACACTAAGTGTAGGAAGTCACAGCCGAGCTGTTACAGTACCGTCGTAGTCCCTGGTTCACTTCTTTCGGCCGACTCAGAACCTTGGAACTTCGTGAGTAAGGCCACTGTTGTCAAACTTCTCTGCTGACTACTGAAACGATCCAAGTATGATCTCAGCACCCAGACGACAGCCACAGTTCGTCCCAACATGTGGTTACAAGCCGTTCCCTCAGTGACACATGTGACAGCCCCTTCAACATGTGAAATTAGGCTCACAGGTATACACACTGAGTACATATCGTGTTCCTTCCCACCCCTTGCTGCCATTTCCCTAAGGCGAACCATTACCCGCCATGCATCTGAACAGCCAATCGTTAACAAATTCGGGCCCTTCTGCGTATTTCCTTCCTATTGACGGAGGACACAACAGGTTTCCCAACAGATGAAGTGAGTCTCACTAATTGAGTTTCTGTTGCAGTGGAAGACAGCTTCTTGAAGTTATTGGTTAGGGTGATGAGTGTAATGGTGGGATGGATGTAACAAACTGTGTTATCCCTGGTCCTCCCTCAATGCACGACACCTAGACCTTCCACTAATTCTCCACTTACTGACAAGTGGACGAGTAAAGATAAATCCAGTATTTCCTGCAGAAGACAGTATCCACGGGATATTTTATACTGCATGCACCATCTCATTTTATTTCAGTTATACTATTTTTATTCAGGTTTTCTTTGGTAAGACTGTGAAGATCAGTAGAAACAGAAACAGAGCAGGAGCTTAACATACTTTAGACCCGGTAGAAATTCGATTGAAAGCTCTAGCAATATGGGACTTGATTCCCTTGTGGTTCTTGTGATTGTTAAAATATCGTATGTGCTTTTACCGAGATATTAAGATGGGACAAGACTGAGATCACTTTCTCGATGCAGTTTGCCGGCTGACACTCTAATAGAGCACTTAGCAGAGTTCTCCAGAGTTTTCGGTTACATCATGAGTAGACTCTGGTGGTCAGTAGAAAGATCCAGTTACAGTTTTTTGCTCATCCACGATACTGAGTCTTGCCCAAGCAATTTCGCATGTAGCTCCATATTCTATCTCGGTGGATTTGAGTTTCTTGTCTACTCTAATCGTTGGCTCTCGATTTCCAACTCACAGATGTAATTAAAATACCCAAACCCTGCGGAAGACACATTGTCGTTTACCACTCTGGCATCACGCAATTCATCCCCAATCAACAGTGGCTGGTTGAGCTTAAATGCTATCTGCTCACAGCAAGCAGAACTAACGTGAATTGTTGGTAGACTTCATTGTCTAGCGTAAGTTAAGGACGAAAAGTCAAAATGAGGGCACTTCGTTTACATTTGAACTTTCTCAGGTAACTTTAGTATCATAAAATACACTACCACATTGAAAATTTTGAAAAATTCATGAGATGTTGAGAATTTATCAGGAAATAGTGCGAGACTCCATAGACATGGTAACAAACAATAATGAGGTACATTCCTAGTTCCAAGGAAGTTAGGGAAAAAGAAAGAAATTGTTGTATCATACAGTTTCGTTTAATTCTTTACACGTTAGGTGGCAGCATTCGGGTCTTAGAAACTGATTTGCGAATGTACGTCTGCACCTCGACGTGAAAATAACAAATCTGTAGATATACCTGTCAGCTATATCAAAATTACAGCTAAAATTCTAGAAGTCTCACCGATAATTGATAAACAGGAGGTTAGTGGCCCGTAACCTTGACGCCAGATAAAAATGCCGTGACTTCAGAAGACATTTTACAGCGGCCTCTCACTAATTTGAAGACCTCTTCTTTAACACACGTACAGAGATCAAAGAATACGGAACGTATTCATCGCCCGAGGCCTGCGTTCTCCTTGTCCTTTCCATAAACGGAAAGACTGGAATTTGCACGTCAGCACTGCGCTGCATAGCTGGGATAGTTACCTTAATGGTGTTCTGGTATGCGGCTCCAGTGATTCATTATCACCGAGACAAATGTCCATTGCCTTTCTACTCTGACCTTTTGTCGGTACAGAATGTATTGTCTTAGATATTTACAATAATTCTGCTGCCTCCATCGTCTGTCTCCCGTTGGGACAACGAGACTAAGAGAACACACAGTAGATCACTTGCAAGGGAATAGTTATTTCTCGCTCGCTCATTCCGGGAATGAAATAGGACAGAAAATCATTAATATTGGCACGAAGTACACTGCACACGCAGTAGTGTCTTGCTATTTACATATACGGTGCTGGACAAAATTATGGAAAAGTCCAAAACACAACACATTGCCATCCCTAATACGGCGTAGGAAAACCGTTGGCAATCGAAACAGTTTGCAGTCGTCTCCGAATCGCTAAATACACGCGTTCGTAGTTAACAAGTGAATCTTAACCCATAATTCGTGCAAAATACTGGCAAGTTCAGCTAACGTTGATGGAGATGGATAGCATCACTCACCCTTCTCTCCAAAGTATATCATAAAGGCTCATTAACATTGAGATCTGTCACATGTGGTGACAAGGGGAGATGCGATAATTCACCCTCGTCCTCACAAAACCAGTCCTAGACGATACGAGCTCTGTTAACAGGGACCCAGTCCACAGCATCTCTATTATGGAACAAACATTGTATTACAGCATGGACCTGATAAGCCCAAATGGCAGCAAAGTAACCCTGTAGACCCATGGAAAATCATGATACAGCTGCCCAAATCATCGCCGAACATTCATCTTTTTTCACTTTTGTACGTCAGTGATGAGTGGTTTTGGAATTCGAACTCGCCCTGCAATTCCCTGCTTATGGAACTCCCTCCGTGTTGTTTTGGTACATACATGGTTCTTGAATGTGATATTCAGCTCTGCAGTGACTTTTGCAAGTGTCGTCCTATTTTGCGTCACTATTCTCTTCAATGATCGTCCTCCACGATCACCTAACTCATACTTCCTTCTGCGTTATGACTTAGCAGATAATGATTTCCGCTTTTCTTGTATGCGGTATAAATGTTCCATACGGTGCACCTTGAAAGACCAAACACCACACTGATTATGGAAGGACGCACCATACGAGCACCTAATGCTCTCATAATTACACTATTCTGACCACGTCTGCACTTGCAACGTATTAATGGCGTTGCAGTTCGTGATCAAATACAACAGCCCAATCTGAAGTTTTGGATATCATCTGCGTTTATGTTATGCATTTCCATATTTTTGTTCAAGCGCTGTATGTAGTTGTAGATACGGATCTTGAAATGTATCTTCAACCAAGTTGAAATGTTTAAATATTTTTGAGGCAAAATTACATGTCGTGTTTTTCAAATTACCCTGTCAGTCTAGATTCATACCTGTCTGATAGGAAGAAAGAGTATCCCTTGACGGGCCAAGACAAGAGCGAAGGAAGGTTAGAATTCATTGTGTCGTGAGATAATTATAACGCAGCGGAAGATTAGCTGGTGTAGGAATTTGGGAAGGAATCATCGGAGACCTTCAAAGAAACTATCCCGGCCGTCTGCTCAGTCAATTAAGGAAACTGTACAGAGGTCTGAATCTTGCTCATCACGAATGAAGGTAAAGTACTTGACTCACTGCAGAATATCTCTTTGCGAGTAGGAAATCGAGTCACCAGCTCGAACACATGGAGACAAAGGAGAATGAAAAGACCACTTTGAAGTTGCTTGAGGTGTGCCTGCTCCTTCTCGCCCTCTCCAACTTGGAGTTAAGAACGAATATTCCATAGATCGCCGGTACCAGATCAGATCAAGAGAGAAGAAGAGTAAAGGAAAATGGTACATATTTCTGTAATCCCGTGAGCAATATACAGAAGAGACTTGACGAAAGCTATTTCAGTGCCATATGTTACGGGTTTCTAGTCTGAGCCACGGTCTCACTCAGCTGGTAAAATAATAATAATAATAATATAATAATAATAATAATAATAATAATAATAATAATAATAATAATAAAAGCATTGCACAGCTCTTGGCAGCCGAGCTGTGATCTTTCGACTCCTCTCCGTTCATCAGCTTACAGTGGCTAATGGGGCTGTCATTTCCGCAACTTAAAACTGTACAGGACACTTCGTTACCGAGGAAAGTAAGTTACGAAACCTCCAAAGATTTCTGTGTGGTTTAGCCATGAATCGCAGCACTTGCAAACGGGCACATGCTCAGAAACGGGGAGGTTCAAGCTGTATGTGGTGTAAGTTTGCGAACCTCTTGTCGACCTGCGTTCGTTAGATTGGGTATGTTTACATTGGCCTTTCTTATGTATATTGGGAGGCGAATGTCCGAATATCTGTATATACTTTAATGTCGTTTCTCGTTAACAGTATCAGCTTATTCCCAAGAATTAGCAGCTTTCACTCAGTTAATTCTAGGCAGAAATCGAATCTGCATTTCGCTCGCACCTCCTTGATTCGTGCAGAAAGGCGTGCAGTATTCTGCTGTATCCATTTTGAATAAGCTACCACAAGAATTTAAAAAATTTAGCCATAAACCAAACTGAAGAGTTTCCTCATGGATCACTTCTTCTATTCTGTTGAGGAGTTCCTTGAAAACTTGAGATAAATCCTCTAGTACATTGTTCAGTGTGGTTTATTGTTCATTGCCTTTATATGAACTTGTAGCTTGTCGTCTTTTTTACGATAAACATTTCATTTTATCTAGTATACTGTTTTATTGTAATTTTATCTACGTTCCATGACCTCTGAGATTTGCTCCTCAATTTGGGTCTACGGAACTAGACGTGTAAAACAATTAAAAAATAAATAAATAAAATAACCGGGAGGATCGTAGTTCAAATTGTACGTGTTGCCGATGGAAAAGGCCCGCTGCTCTTCACACTCATCAGTCGTCCGAAAAACTTGTCTTCCAGCGTGCTGAACTGTACGTGAAACAGGCTGTTGCTGTGAGAATAGCGCCATAGCTCTTAAGCTTTGTAGACATTCCCATCCGCTGCCATACATATTCATTGTTTAAATGATCCTGTCACTCGGTAGAATTACACGCTAGTACCCGTATATACAGTCGAACAACATGGGACTGAATCGGTACTTATACAGGATTTAATACAAGGTGCACCATCTTATTTCTGTAGTCAGAAAACTGGCAACGTGGTGTATTGATAGCGAAATGCGTAGAGGTAAAAAAATGCGGAATGGAAAAGACGTCTATTTGTGCGCTGCTTGCAGAATGGGTTCCAAAATAACTTCTCCAAACAGTATTTCTTTGTAATGTTCTGACCGGACTGGAGACAGTCGTTGTGCTCAGTTTATGTGTGCCATAAAAAACAACCGCGTGGGGCGGGAAACTGTCGATGAAGAGCGGGATTTGGAAGCAGTGGCAGGTTGTTTTTACTGTGCTGCTGCCGCTGCTACTGCTAGAAGACCTACAACAACTGTGCGTCTCCCTTAACGAGGTTAATGGTATTCTTCGCACTGTCGTGTTATAGATAGTAGCTGTTTTAAAACAGAACCTGACACTCTGTACTATAAAAGTGTAGGTAGGGACAGTTTTAGTATCAATAGATTGAGAAGAATGCTGATGCTGGTCTTCTACCCACCATTACAGAAAATAAGTGGCAGAAAGAGAGACAGCATAGAGGTAGTACAGTTTAAATACGCCACCGTGATAAAACTGTTTCTTGTTTATCGTTCACGCTAAAGGTTTGAAGTTTTAATGCCGGCTGTCCGCCGGCGCAGCAGAATGGTGCTCTTGACCGAAGAACCAGTAGACGACACAGAGCGAACGCAAAGAAGAGCAAGACGTATTGAGTAGTGCGTATGTGTGTTCGTTTCAAAAGAAAAAGACTATGGTTGACACTCGAAATGTGTCGCCTATACTCCACGAAATTCTGTACGTCTAAATATATAACCGACAAGCTACCATGTGGAGCATGGTGGAGGGTACCTTGTAGCACTACTTTCCTGCCAAAACAACGACTGTCTATATACTTCGTGCGCGCCCGCCCAAATTTCCCTTATCTTCCTGGTCCTTAAGCGAAATATACGTTGGTAGCGGTAGAATCTTTCCTCAGTCAACGTGAAATGCGTGTACTCTAAATTTTCTCGATAGTGTTTTGCGAAACTAACCTTGTCTTCCGCCGGCCGTTGTGGTCCAGCGGTTCTAGGCGCTTCAGTCCGGAACCGGGCTGCTGCTACGGTCGCAGGTTCGAACCCTGCCTCGGGCATGGATGTGTGTGATGTCCTTAGGTCAGTTAGGTTTTAGTAGTTCTAAGTCTAGGGGGCTGGTGACCTCAGATGTTAAGTCCCATAGTGCTCAGAGCCATTTGAACCTTTTCCTCTCTCCAAGAATTCCCATTTGAGTTCACGAAGCATCGTCGTCTCACGGATACGTTGTGCAGCAATCTGCGGCTGTTCGTTGCCGACGCTGTAGCGGACGGGAGGGTGTCCTAGAAAGAGAGAAGATGACTTACACAAAATTTATAGTTGGTGTGATGAATGGCAGCTTGCTCAAAATGTGGAAAATCGGCAATGTTGGAATGAAGCGGTACTAGTTTTCTGTTTGACGCAGTCACGTCGATTAAATACCGAGACGTAAATTTGCAAAGCGATGTGAAATGGAGGGACCATTAAGGATAGTAGTATGGAAGGCGAGTGGCCGGCTTTGGTTCATTGGGGAATTTTAAAAAAGTGTGGCACATTCGTGAAAGGAACCCGCGTATGACAGATGTGAAATCGGCAATGTACTGCTCGAGTGTTTGGGAACCCCACCAGGTCGGAGGGAACGAAGACATCGAAACAGTTCAGAAGCACGCGAGTATTACGGAGACGCTTCGTGAACTGAAATGGGAATCCTCTGGTCTCTCAGTGTAATCGCCCGACATCCCGTGGGACAATACAGCTAAAGACGCCTTGGAAGAGAAGCAGGTATTACGTATGCGAGTTGCGGGCAATCAACGCGTTTTGCGGCAGATACATGCATGTTTGCAGAGGAAGCTGCGTTCTCTGACGTCTCCCTATTTTATCTCACCGCCGCTCCTTATCTAAAATTTGGGTGTTATCTTGCTTCGTACTAAATAAACGGCACGTTACATTTCTCCAGATAGGACATTTTCGACGATTTTACTTGAATAAAATGTGCTGTGAATAACAGGTCAAGTGCGCTGTAAAAATGAAGGGCTCATCAAGCGGATGGTTGTTTTGAAAATTACAGAGCCTCGTTAGGCCTAGTTTCTTTGAGTGGCCTACACTCGGTTTCCTGCGATCTGTTAAGTAGTCGTTTTGATAGTTATCAGAAGCAAGTGCAGTTCATCATTGAATTAGAAACACATACAAGTGAGGTATTTATGACCTACACAAAGCACTCCAGAAAGTCGAGTTATTTTAAGCTGTAGAACGGGAGATCATTGTGCAAGACTTTTCTTTTAACGCCACATGCACTAGGTTGTAAGATAGAGCAATAGTAATTTCATAAATTGTAAATTCATTCGAGTCTGAGTTCACGGACTTCGGTCAGTTCGTCCCACACTCAGCACCGAGGTTCTGGAACTGAGTGCAAGTTCTTTCAGGCGCGGTATTAATCGACGTGGCTTAACATTGATTTCGCTCCGATATTTTAATTAGATATTCGTGAATATCTTTACCATGTAAACAACTCCCACGAGTGTTTGTGCAATGTAGTGTGGTGTTATTGTCGTCAACCACAAAATTAAGATGGATGGAGCAAATAGTCTGCTTCTCAATAACATTAATGGGGCAGCTGGGTTTAAGGTCGTCACGAATTGTTGTGTACCCTCACGCAGTACAAACTTTTGGGAGGTTTATTATTTAACCCAAGTTTTCGATGCTAAATCCTCCTATTTAGGTCGTCACTCTCTGAAACGTAATTTTCGCTTAAAATCATTATCTATTGTGTTCTCTTTGCCTTGACTTATGTTTCTGATACACGTACTCAGCGAGAACTCTGAAGTTATTTTATTAAACACGGATTTATCAAGGTGGTGAAATATTACTGAGCAGTTTGATCATTGCTGTAAGCTTCTGAGCTCTGTGGTAAGTTCGTATACTTATTTTTGCAGGCTTAACGCAGTAGTCGAAGCTGGCACCTTAGCAGCAAAGTGATCAGATGACAAATGCTGCAACTGTACAGAAGCTTTCCGCTTCAGGCATGTCGTTGTCGTAAACGTCTCCAATCTAATTTAAACTGTCTCTCATCAGTCTAGTGCACACTGGCGATAAAAATGTTCGAGTTGTCTAAAACAGAGAGACCACGTAAATTATTGGCTTATTAAGTTGATAAGCCTTTTCACATGGGAAAACCAGCAACGAATATTAATGTTCCTTGTGCTTTTCTGTTGTGGAACGATTTATTTATTTATTTTGTGAACTTCACTTTCCACACGAGGTGTCATTACAGCAATTAACTTGATAACGAACGATCCTAGGAAGTAAGCAGACAAATCTCCTGTATGTTCGGCGAAGGCCAGTATTTAATGGGAGAGTATGTGGTATTGAACGACTTTTATAGTGTGGAAATGAGGCGGGCAATTTAATCACTAAAATATGTACCAACGGATATTTGATAGAAATTAGGATCATGCTTTGATTTGCTCGGTCTTACATTCCCTCATTACGCTGAATAATCTGCTGTTACGGCATAGAATATTCCTTCTTTAGACCTGTTGATATAAATCAGCTGACTTAAAGGTTGCAAGGGAAAGAATTGTTGGAGTTTACTGCTGTGGTACGCTTCTTTTCAGATATTCCCTCTCTGAATGACACGGTCCGTATCAGTGTTAATGAGCTATTCGCTTTCCGCGTTTTCTCTTGTTCCGAGTTTATCTGCCGCTCGGGTTTAATAGCCATATTTCGAGACCTTTACAAGCCGAGCGTCTGGAATTATGGCTCCTGTGGAGAGCCACAATCGTTATGTCGCGTGAGTAATGGGTCGCATAAAAAGCGAATCTTGGGAACAGCTGGTCGCTACACAAGCCAGCGGACGATAATAATACAGTTCGAGGCAAGGCGGTCTGTAGCGTATAAGTCTGTCAGGCCAGCAGTGTTGGGGAACAAAATTAAAAAAAAACCAACTGGAAAGCAGAGATAGGAGCCGCGACAAAGGTGGTCGGGACGTAGTTGTGGGACCGAGACATATGTCCCCTTGGTAGCTTTCCTGTCCTGGCGACATGATACTGATGCATCTTCGATTGTCATGATGAATGATTTCAGATCTGATTCTTATCAAATTCGTTGCTGTTTTTACAGTATTGCTGTTAACAGAAATATCAAAAGTGTGCCCAACGTAAATTTTAGTATCGTTCCCTACCGCTTAAAAAATAATGTTTTCAAATTTTTTTTGCCACAGTGCTATCGTTTATCGAAATAAAACTGAACTTACTTCAGTTCCGGAAACGAAATGTGTGGGAGACCTACATTCTGTTGGAACAGGAGCTGTAATTGTATTTGTCACATGCATGTTATAAATTCTGTCAGGCTCAATCGACTGTAGGTGATACGGAATGAAGTAGAGATGTTTTCAGAGCGTGTAGAGAAGTAAGCAAATAGTCCACTGCAAGTTCTGTCTTATGTGCCGGCCGCTGTGGACGAGCAGTTCTAGGCGCTTCTCTCCGGAACCGCGCTGCTGCTGCCGTCGCAGGTTCGAATCCTGCCTCGGGCACGGATGTGTGAGATGTCCTTAGGTTAGTTAGGTTTAAGTACTTCTAAGCCTAGTGGACTGATGACCTCAGATGTTAAGTCTCACAGTGCTCAGAGTAATTTGAACACTTTTTTTCTGTCTTGTGTATTACGGCAGGACGGCGATCAGGAACTTGAAGCGCTGGTCTCGGTACAGTATGCCGTTTGTAGGACGCGGGCAGTGGTGTGAGGAAATAGTGTCGGTTCTAAGGCGGCAACGCATCGAGAACAGCAGCAAATGCACGATTGGAGCTGTCCTACATTCATTATCCCTTATCTCTGATAATAAGGTTTTTTGTTTACAGTACCCAGCGATGTCGAAAGATATTGGGGGTGTCTCTGCAAATGGGTGTTACTGCCAGTTTGCGAATGAAGTGCATTACACATCCGGCGCTGCCTCCAGAGAAAACTACAGTGGTTCATGCCGGAAGATGCATCTTAATGCATTTTGAGAATGATGGGTGATGTAAATGATGCTTATATTGGGCTCTCATCTGATGTGACATTCCATTTAAATCAACATCGCGCCAAGCAATTACGGCAGCATCACTCCAGAAGATCCAGAAACATTACTGCCGCTTTCTGCAGATAAAACTAGTGCAACCCCTTTTCGCCACAAGTTACGGTGATGAATGTCAATTTTTGACTCGCTTACGGCTCGTGGCAAGCTCCTCTGGCTAGAACTTGTACCTTCTTCTTCCTCTTGTTCTTGTTCTGGAACCGCTCAATCATTAACACTGTTGCCTCTGCAACTATCTAAGAGGCTCGTGGCCATTCTGAGGAGCCATAGGCTGGCGTGACCTCTCCACAGTTACCTCCTATTTGTGGGTACACCTGCGGTACGGCTATTGCATCCTTGATCCTTGAGGAACGCAAGCCATTCCACCTCGGCGAGGTCCATAGTTCATATGAGACGGGGGTAATGTAAACGCTGATTCGAGACGATGCCGCAAGTTCACTGGTAACCCGAGAAGATTTCATCGGTCAAATTCGCACAGAAATGGTGCAGACGATTAATTGACGAACTCCAAGTGGACTGTTGTTGACTTCAGACGACAGCGGAGCTTACGACATCGTTTGTACGCCTGTTTCGGACGCCACTGTTTGCCCAAGTGTCACTCGCGTCGTTTTAGGGACGCACGTCTCTGGGCAGCGTCAGCCGGCAGGGGAATGAAAACATGGCCCGTTCTTACGGCCGGCTCGGAATAGCAGCCACGCGAGCTGAATACTGGCGCCGCCGCCGCCGCCGCGTGAGCCACGGCTCAAGTGTTTGGGCTGCGAGTGCATATGGGCGGCTCCCGGCACCTCAGGGAGCAGACTGCCGAGTGGAGGTCGTACTCCACAGCACACGTTTCGTGCAGTCTGGTATCGCCTGCCAGCAGTTGTATCATGGGGTTCATTACTCATACTTTCGGATACTTCGAACGATATCCACTAATTTAAAGAACCAAGCAACAGAGGGCGGTTAGAGTTTTACGCCCCATCGGCGACAAGTTCCTTAGAAACAGAACTCAAAGTATGATAGTGAAGGACAGGGAGAGAATCCGGACGTGTCATTTTCAATGGATCCATCCCGCCATTTGCCGTAACGATGCAACGAATCCTCGGAAAATCTAAATAGGAAAGCCGGATGGAGTTTGAATACTGGTCCAGCAGGTTGCGTGTTCAATTGTGACAGAACGAGATACAGCCTTGGCAATATCAGCTCTTGCTCAAGTTGGTAGCAAACTTACCTTGGACATACTAAGCCTGGGTTTTATCTGCGTCAAAATTCACGCAGTCAGTGGCAGACAACAGAGTCACTTTTGCAGCTTTATATCATCTTTATACGTTACGGAATTCGACACAATGCAACATTTGGTGTGTTAGCTCGATTCCGTTACTAACTGACTTAAACGAAAATACTTTACTTTTCAAATTTTCTGCCTGTATTTATCCGTTTCCGAGATACGAAGGTTAAAAGTTTCCAAGATACGAAGGTTAAAAACTACCCTACTTGTGCACGTAAAGTCCGGTGTGAGGCGAAAACGTATTTTATAAAGTGACGTAGCACTGAGAAATATGCTGTAAATTGTCTCCGTTAGCATCAGGAAAACCCCATGTTGTACTACTGAAGCACATGCAGATTTTTATGCACGGAAAATCTGGTCTGAGGCGTAAAGTTAGTTTTGCGATATTTCAATTTCACGCAAGTAACTATCTAAATTTTATTGGTCAATACATTTCTTTTCGTATGAATTACATGCCCTGCTGTAGAAGGTAAAAAAGCAACCAGCGAAAAAACGCTCCTCTTGGGGCACAAAAAAATGAATATGCTTCTCTTTGAGAGACCCTGACAGAAAACTTTACATCAGTGAGCACCTCTAAAAATTTTCACAAAAATTTTGGCATGGTAACATATTCGAACTTTTTATGAGAAGAGAGAATAAGACAGTGGCAATGGCAAAGAGACCGAAAGAAAATAAATACTGGAAGATAGTAGACAATGGTTCTGTTACAGAAAGAGCGAAGGCAGTATGAGAGAAAGAGAGGAACAAAAAGGCAGCAGGAAATTTTTGACGCTGACAGAACAGTGCTAGGAAAAGGGTCAAGGAGGCAGTACCAGGAAGAAGGAATAAAGAGAAAGTGGATGAGAGCCACTGATAATGGGAGACAGAGTATATGACAATGGCAACGAGGAGGGGAGAGAGAGTGACAGTGAGAAGAGGCAGCAGCAGTAGGAGGGAATGAAATATTGGCAGTAAGAGAGAGCAAGAGGGAGGCAATGACAGTTAGAGGAGACTGCAGTAGTAGGACAGAACAAATGGGGCTGTGGGTGTGATACAGGGGACAGTGACAGAGAGAGACACGAAGATACAGTGACAATGAGTTGGCGCGGATGTGTGAGTGGTAAAGGGCAACTGGCAGTGGATGGGTATCAGCGAATTACAGCGATGGACTAATGCGTGTGAGTGAGTTACAATTAGAGGAGCTTGTGGGAGTCTGAGGTGAGTTACGTGTTGAAAATGCCCGAGTATGTTCGTATGCCAAAATTTTTGGGAAAATTTTCAAAGGTGGTGAGGGAAGTAAACGGAGGCAGCTGGTATCCCACTTTTCAGTTGAGTCTTTTAAATATACAGGAACATATTTACATTTTTTGTGCTCCGATAGAAGCATTTTTCTGCTGGTATACGCTTTACTCTACAATTATCATAATATACACTAAAACATGAAGACGACTGCGCTACACGAGAGTGACTGCCGCCTGTTGCCGTTGCGAGGATATGACGCGGCAAGGAATGCATGTAAGGGGGGCAGAGACGAGCGGAAAATCATTCTAGCGACGATACGGGTCGCAAATTGTAAATCCACTGACATAATCGACTTTCAGAGAAGGCACATAGTTATGTCCTGGCGGTTGGGAACCAGGGCATCGGAAACGGCGAAGCTGGTCTGACTTTCGCGCGGTACTGTCGCGAGCGTGTATGGATAGTACGTGAAGGACTGCACAAGTAGGCGACAAGGTGCTGGACACAGAACGCGGCGGTCTGAGGCTTTCCCGCTCTGTCGATGAAATGACACGGTGCAAGCAGGTGGTCATAATGTTAAGATCGTCAATGTACAGCGCAATAATGCACATATAGCTTCGTTCTAAAGGTGGATAACGTTCACAGGCGCTTTTAGACGCGTGTGCTGTATGGTGTATCTTGTGCACTACACAGAGCAGCGCCTTTAATACTCAGAAAAAAGAATGCGGTATCACTGTCCAGATATCGTTCTGATGTTTGACACGTTTTCAAGTTTTGTTAGAATGCTGTCATAAATGTAAGGCATCGTGTTACCGCAAATGGTGCCCTCTTATTACCTCCATAAATACTCGTACAGTACTGAGAGAGTGTTACGCAGCTGGAGAAAATCATATAGCCGATCTATGATCGAACATTAAAATATAATTTGCAACATATCCAGCGCTTCACGAAGCCACAGCAGCGTAGTTAGAATTTATGAGCGTATTTGCCTCTCTACCGATAAAATGCTTTTGCGGAAAATTATAACTCAGTCGCCAACAGTACTGCCCACGAAAAGTAAGCTTACTGTTACAAGCTCCTGTCCAGCGAAAAAATTTAAACCGCCCGAAGATTTCGCAAAATCAAAACTGGCTAAGGTTCAAAATGGTTCAAATAGCTGTGAGCACTATGGGACAACATCTGAGGTCATCAGTCCCCTAGAACTTAGAACTACTTAAACCTAACTAACCTAAGAACATCACACACATCCATGCCCGAGGCAGGATTCGAAGCTGCGACCGTAGCGGTGGCGTGGTTCCAGACTGTAGCGCCTAGAACCGCTCGGCCACCCCGGCCGGCAGCAGTGTTTATGCTAACCTTGGAGTTCGTGACAGCTATTCCTCTCATCTTTGCGCAAAACGTGGAGCTTATGATATTCGCTGTAGTCAGCAGTTCTTTTTGCTAAAAAAACAAGCACTTCAGTTTCTGTTTTCATGTTGAAGACATATTTGAAAGCCAAATGATAGTAACTTGATACCGCTATGAGCTCATGCCTTCAGAATATGCGTCTTAGGACACGGGAATTCTATATATAGTGTGTGACGTTGTGGGTTTGACGGATAAGAAGGTTATACTGAGAGGAAGCTCTGTGAAGATGTGTCAGCAAAGGTGCTCCCGCTGGAAAGGCGGACTGTTTACTCTGGAGAACAAATAGGTTTTTAAACAAGGCCCCTGAGCCCCCAGAGTCTGAGCCGCAGCTGCTTCTGGACTGCGTCCCCGATCCTTCCAAGAGCTGGCTTTCACAAACAGCCTCTGTAGTAGGGGATCGTTTTCCCTTTCGATCGCAGAAAGTCAAACGTAAAAACACATAGGTCACTAGATAGCTCCTGGACAATGATTTTCTTGTGGAGAAGGGCGAAATTAGGGTTCCATGTACAATAAGCGCATATCACGTATTTTCTCGCATCTTGTAAAAGAGGACGTTCTGCTGCTGTTGCGGAATGTATGTTTACCGGTAAGTTTCCAGGAATGATGAGGATTCGAAATTTGTAAGGACTTAATCTAGAAAAGATGCAAAAAGGGCAGTAAGTGTCATATCGCGTTTAAGACGCTTTGTTTTGTTCGATCTATTATTTCCGTACGCTTATATGTAGATCTGAAGCGGAAATTGGCGTTGTATTTAGAAATGGGTGTAATAATGCGCCGGAACTTGAACTAACCCTGTGTGCTTGTCACAGCTACTTTCTCGTGTTTGTTATTCGATGGGGAGGGTCTGCTTGTCTATACTGGTTGCTGTGTCTACTCGTTACTTACTTTAAAGTCTTGGCAAATGGCTACTGGCGTGTCGCAGCAAATCACCGAATCACTTGTACCCAGAGTAGTAGCTGCCCCGGAGCAGCCTTCGCTGCTCTGGCGTTTCCTGCGTCCACGACTTAAAACAGCAGGTTAGTATAGAAAGTGAGATGTCACCGATTATTTCCGATAATTCTTGAAGAAACCTTTATACTTCACAGCATAGACTTTTTTTATCCAATCTGGATACATAATTTTTTAATACAATGCTCAAAGATTTACTTCACTCCAAAAATTCTTCAAGTTAAAAATGGCCATAGATGAATTCTCCATTAGCTGTTTCGAGCGGGGTCTACGAATAAAATACACGCGGGCAAGCAACATATGAGAACATTGCTGAAGCGTATTGCATTATAAATACGGCTTACATTTCTATGTTCCTTTCCAATAAGCAAGAAAGTAAACTAGATTATTTCAAAAAATGGCTCTGAGCACTATGCGACTTAACTTCTGAGGTCATCAGTCGCCTAGAACGTAGAACTAATTAAACCTAACTAACCTAAGGACATCACACAGATCCATGCCCGAGACAGGATTCGAACCTGCGACTGTAGCGGTCACGCGGTTCCAGACTGAAGCGCCTAGAACCGCACGGCCGCACCGGCCAGCAACTACATTATTTCGGTCCTAACTCACTTGGATGGACATGGCCTCAGAACTCCGTGACACACAGTTTCCAATTTCATCATTTGCACCAAAGTTGTCCAGAAAAATCCTTTTAGTCTCTATCCGTATTTTTATGGGTGTATGGACGAGCAAGACGAGTCCGTGTAACATTCACGTATTTAACAACTGCTCTTACTTATCCCGTATCTTTAAATTCAGCACGTACTCTCCCTGATCCGCCCACCAACTTGTCAGTTCTTTATTTTCATCGCTCAATCTAACGCGCCCCGAAAAATAAACTCTGATACGTTCCCTGTTTGCATTTCAAACTGCTCCAATTAAGCTTTCCGAGCGAATGTTCGCGTTCCAGTTCCGTCCATATATGTAGCGGCAATAACACGCACCATTGGTATCTGCTGCATGACGCCATTTCTGTCGTCTCTGATGCCTCGTTTATAGGGCTCCAAAATTCAGTGCTGCTTGGTAACGTATTCGCATACTGGCGGGAGGAACACACAACTCCGGCGTTAACCAACTATTTGCTTACACTTCCATTATTTACTTCTCTCTCGGCAACAAATGACCATCACTCATGGTTTTACATCAATACAATCGCCGCTGTAAGCGCTCTAATTTTCAAAAACATTCGATAAATTAGTAAATTGTATCATACATCAACCTCAGTAACTGGGCGGTCAGTGTGTCAGCCACGCGGATCACCGTGGTACAGTTCCCTATACTGCCAGAGATTCCTTTGATGGAACAAGTGGAATGTGGTGCACTGAGCCTTGTGAGACCAAAAGAGAAGCAACTAGGATGAAAGTAGCGGCTCCAACGGAGAGCGGTTGCTGAACCCGTGTCCCTCCAGAACGACAACACGGCAACCTGCTGGCAACGCGTAGCTCTGGGCCTGATCGCCGAGTTACAGGTGAAAAAAAAAAAAAGCAACAACCATATAGCTTTCTGACAAAGCCTTTTTTGTCAAGTATCACATTCCATCACTTTATGTTCCGTCATGTACTACAACAGTTTAAATTTTGAATATGAGATGCGTGTACATGAATATTACGAGTACTTTAAAATTAATAATTTCCTCATCTACTTGGGTTTCACGAAATGATAAAAAATTTTAAATTAACTAAACTTCTTGTGGATTTGTTCGTTCATTAGTACCATGAAACTTAAATACTGTAATCCACAAAACAGTTTCTTGCTGATCTTAATGTCCGCTGCTAATGTTAACCGTGAGTGTGCCACACGAACCGATTAATAACCAAATAGAATACATCAACGATAAAAAGCTCACATAATTTGTGAATGGTTAGATACATATTCGCTTTATAAATAAAAATTTCTTTTTCTTGCTGCACTTATATTCACTTTCCTTCCAGACGCATTTCATTTTTTTATATTAAAAGCATCTTCACTTGTTTTCTAGTTACTTGTTTTTCTAGCCAAAATCTTCGTTTCCTCTGGTGAGGTCAGAGGAAGCACTTCCACCGATGATAAACCACCACGTTTTCATGTAGAGATCTGTTGGATTTGTCATTATCGATCTGTGTGTCCGTGTTATGAGTAACTACTGTGTCAATATTCTAACAACAGTAGTGTGCATGCAGATACTACAATGCATTTTTTTCCTCACGATACACACGTCTTTCAGTTAAAGTATCCCCAATGGCCGCCTTTTGCTCTCGATGGCATTCTTCTCACCCGCGTACTGTACAGTGTGTGGTAACGATGGCTGACACACCCACACTTGCCTATATCTCCACGTCCCAACCCAACACCGCCCGTCAGAATAAAAGATAAATGGTTACTACAGACAGAGCTGCAACACTCTGAGAGAAGGAGAGCCTCGCCGAAGAATTACAACACCTAAAAATGGTGTTCCGAAGGAACGGATACTCAGATCCTCAAACTGAGCCGATAATGTAGTCAGAAACAAGAACTTGAGAAAGACGTAGAGGGATGCTACCCTATGCTGGTAGCAGATTCATACGGGAACATGGCATGCAGTGTATTTGGTTCTCGTCAACTAAGATAAAAAATCTTCTTTATAATGTCACAGCACAAGCGAGGTTTATTGTCTGGCATTCAGTTTATTAATATCTCGCCGGTTTTCAGTACAATATAGCAGCCTTCAATACACCAGAGCTGGGAAACACAGAGAATGTGCTTTTTATAGAATATCAATGCGGGATCTGAAAAACAAAAGGGAATCGAAGGGTGTAGTCGGGGTCGAGGTCACAATTAGCCATCATAAATAGCGTGGCGAGACTAGCAATAGTTCGTAGTCTGGTTGGACTCCATGCAGCGAGTAGGCGACACATAACAGCACAACTTGCAGCGCCTGAAGAGGATGACTAGGTCTTTCAACGAATTGCCGGGCACAATATGGGGACAATAACTCGGCTGACCACCCAGAAGAACGAGTCAAGCCGAGATAACTTGAGAGATCGCACCCGTAGAGTCTCCCTTCGTTGTGTGGATGGGGTGTACTGGGTGCGGGAAGAGGACGCGGCCTCCCGATACTGCAGCAGCAGCGACGGCAGCGGCCGGGGCGCGCGGCCAGAGGCAGCTAGTGGCTGGTGGCGGTAGCTGGCCGCCGGCGGCACAAGGCGAGCTTTGTGGCCGAGGCCGGCGCTGTCCGCAGCCGAAGCGGTGCGAAACTGGGCCGGCGGCGCACAAGGCGCGCCCAGATGGCGAATCAGGCCGCGAGGGCTCGCGTTCCGCCTCGGACTGCCCGAGTCAACCAATTTCAAATACCTCCTGTCCGGATCTCTTCTCCACTCAGGGCCTCTGTCTAGCATTAAAGTTGTAACACCAGAAATGATACCAGATAATGCAATTTTAAATATTCTACGTTTACAATACAGTCGGAAGAATGAGTGCTTACATTGTCACGTGATTTGGGGGAACACAGGGTGCGAAACTGACTGCACTGAGCTGGCACTTCTGGCACGAATAATGGCTCTAAATGCGTCTGGTTTGGATCGAACTGAGCTTTCATTCCAGATCCCGGTATGTCATTCCATAGTGCTTCAACCTATCGGTCATAGTGGCTGGGCAGCCAGTTTCTCGGAAACCGATGACCAGATATTACAATGAGTGAGAGATCTAGAGAAGGCGCTGGCCAGGGCGACAGTCGAACATCGCCAGTATCGAGATAAGACGCAGTATTGCGTTATCTTGCTGAAAATTTCACGGAAACCTCGAAAATAGGGCACATAAGAATGGTATAGAAACTACTAGTTATACTAAGAAGTGGTGATCGTGTTGTGTTACCAAAGGCACGACCCTACCGTCACAGCGTGTTTTGTGGCCTTTTGACAATGATGAATATAGTTTGCGGACGTTCCTTCTTCTCGTAACCTCCACACACGGTTACGCAGGTGAGGGACTCGTCTGAGAGGACCACCATCGCCGTGCCTCACTCTGCTGCCGAGACATTGGTCGCCGTATTGACAGTACGGATAATTGCCTTGCTTCAAATAAATATACTTCCTGATTCGAGCTACATGGCGGGGCTGCACGGTCCTGGACGGCCGAGCGAACGATATGTCCGTCCTCTCGGGTGCTAGTCACTTGCGGTCTTCGAGATTCTGCACGGTACTTTGTACGGCTCTCCTGTACCCATCAATTCCATATTCGCAAACTGTCCCGAGAACGCGAGCAACAATAGCGAGAAACGATGAAACCCAGTCTTGATAGGCCATGATCCTGCCGCTGTCAAACTTTGACAACAGCTGGTAGACATTGCTGCTTCTTAAACAAGACATAGCATGACCTTATAAGCAGCCAACATTGAGAGGCGATTGCTGACTGAGAAATGTCTTCTTTCTAAGACAATAGTGCCCTACGTCGTGGCAGAGTATGAGACCGGCTCCTTTCTCATGTATGTCGACGTACTTTATTGTACTCCTTTAATTTCATACGCTATGAAAATGGTTATCAGCTCACTGAAAGCAGAGAGAAAATAATACTCACTTATTTAACAATCTCGATCACTCCGAACGAAGACCTATAGTTATCGACGTTGATGTTTTTTGTATGCGCTATTCACTGTAATCACTTCTGCACCTATCTCCAATAATTTGCTCAGTATTTGCATCATACAGACCGAACTACATACTTTTTACTCTGAACGATACAAGCATTAAGCAAATGTGTGCAGATGTGACAACGACGAGCTACGCACGAGATTAGGTGGTGTCCGTAAAATGTCGCAATTGTCCATTTAGTTTTGACGCTATGCGACTGGGTTTTTCCAGTCAATTATTATAAATTATACGACTACCAAAAATATTGCTACGAATATGACATTATTCACAACGTTAATGTAACTACATGACATACTGTGAGACCTGAACTGCTGGATATTCCGTTACATTATAGAATACATAAAATGCTTGTAAGGGTTCAAAAGGTCCCCCGAAAGTCACTCCTGGTGGCCGTCAGGGACTGAATTATCCAGGAAACTGTAGTCCAACCAAGTAAGGCAGCAACACTCGAGAAGCATATGCCATCAAGCTCAGCTCGCAGTGTGTCATGCTTACGGATGGGAGATGGGAGCCACGGCTACACACCGTCTGCGTTAGTCGTGTGTAACATTGCTGGTGTCTTACCCCAAACCTCCTGCGCTGTGTCTCTGGCGGAAGTATTACTGTGGGTCTTGTGTGCCAGCGCCCTGAGAGCCAATAAACTCTGCACTCTTCTTTTGGATACACGTCGCTGTTGTAAGCCCACAGGACTTACATTCTCCATACCACCATCAAAACATTTGTAACTAGTTATTTGTAATAAAATTATCACTATTCCGTGTGGCTCTCAACAGCAAGCCACTTCGACGAAAGAAAATGGCTCTGAGCCCTATGGGACTTAACATCTGAGGTCATCAGTCCCCTAGAACTTACAACTACTTAAACCTAACTAACCTAAGGACATCACACGCATCCATGCCCGAGGCATGATTCGAACCTCCGACCGTAGCGGTCGCGCGGTTGCAAACTGAAGTGCCTAGAACCGCTCGGTCACACAGGCCGGCTCAAAGCTGTTTATCATTCAAAAACTTAACTAGAGTCTTTCTGCAGTTTAGCAAGCAAGCAAGCACTCCGTCCTCAGGCCACAGATGGTCCATCGGGACCATCCGACCGCCATTTCATCCTCAGATGAGGATGCGCATAGGAGGGGCGTGTGGTCAGCACTCCGCTCTCCCGGTCGTTACGATGGTTTTCTTTGACCAGAGCCGCTACTGTTCGGTCGAGGAGCTCCTCAATTGGCTTCACGAGGCTGAGTGCACCCCGAAAAATGGCGACAGCACATGGTCACCCATCCAAATGGCGACCACGCCCGACGACGCTTACCTTCGGTGATCCGACGGGAACCGGTGTACCCACTCCGGCAAGGCCGTTGCCCTCTGCAGTTTACGCTAATGAAAAATATTAGCTAAATGTGAAAGCAAGAACGCGTATGGACAGAAATATATGATTAAGAAAGGCAAAGCTGTCGTCAGCCTGCAGATTGGATTGAACATTACTGTACTCTACTACCCTACCTGGTGTAGAGCCATTGCTAATAGTATTCAATTATCCTCCTGCGGTATCTGAACTGACACACCCAGGAACTTATAGGGAAGTGTGCGGTTTAATGTGGATTCCACACCAAGGTGCAACTTTGCATTTTTCACATTACCATATCTTACCGTACGTGGAAGAAGCGATAAGTGGCAGAGAAAGTACTAGGGCCAATCGAGGCTTTCCAATTTCTGTACTGATAGTTACCCACTTATCCACCGAGTCGTTCTAAAATGAAAATTATCGAAGTAACTCGCTGCAGCAGCTATGTAGAGATCAAGAAACTGGCGCATATAATTAAGATAAACAAGTGAGTTTTGAACGTTCGTAGAACAACCATTGAACGAGGGAAGGAAGAAAGGAAAAAAAGTAGAGTTTGAATTAAGCTTCTCATCAGTAGGGCCGACGGAGACAAGAAACTTACGGTGAGCAAGAATGCGTTTCGTAAAACGATTTGGAAGAAAAGTACGAGTCAGTCGGGAGGGCATTTCAGGCTCAGTGACATCGAATACCAGTTTAGTGCCTTAACCGTGGTATCAACTGTTTCGCTAGTAGCCACTGAAGAAATGTTCAAGACCCGCAGCTATTCACGTATAAAATACCCTCATGTTTCAGGAAATTCATCTGAAAGGTCTCAGAAACTGCACGATAATAAACTAACGGAGTCACGACAAATCGAATGATTTCGAACGCTAAAGATCTGAACTATGTATGAAGCTGAAAGTAAATCACGTTTTCTAAATTTGCTTTCAGTTCCCTTTCTTGTTCTAGGACAGTACCAAAAGCTAAAGCAGTCATTTAGAATATGTAGGCACATCAGGCACCTACATACACGTGTTACTAACAAAATACCGTATATTCCTTTTTAAACTCCCGTTTCGCAGTCCTGCGCGTCGAGCAGTAACTTTTGCGGAGGCGCCGTCGGTGAAATTCTGGTCACGGCGGCGCCGTTCTTGCCACTGAGCTCACGGAGAGTGTTCCCTGTTCTCCGAAGGCCGGTCTTACACCTCACAGTTTCCAGAAGGACAATTGCTACGTATGGGTTTTCAGGTGTTATTTCGTATTGCCAGCCTGACAAGCACTAGGCTTGCTGCCTCTTTCAGCCTGAAGTATCCATTTCAGGAACAACGCAGCGTAATCATATACTGTCATAATACTTGCATTCTGAGCACCTCGTAATGTTTACATCCGGTCAGAGTCACACGAGGCTGAATAGCTGAGTTCACGGGTTGTCGAAGTGTTCAGTGTTCAGTGACAGGTCGGTGTACAAGCAGATCGCCCTGGTGATGGTGGCACGGTTCATTACCGAAATTTAGTGAAATGTCCACACAGTGGCTGAGGGTCCTTGCCGCTACTGGATCCACTCCCAAAACAGGGAAATGTTCAGCACACAGCACGCGACCGCTACGGTCGCAGGTTCGAATCCTGCCTCGGGCATTGATGTGTGTGATGTCCTTAGGTTAGTTAGGTTTAAGTTGTTCTAAGTTCTAGGGGACTGATGACCTCAGAAGTTAAGTCCCATAGTGCTCAGAGCCATTTGAACCATTCTTTCCATTTATGTCTACCAAATGGTTTATTTTTTTTATTGCGAGTGCAATATCGAGTAATACTACTCATTCGCAGGCAAAAGTCTCAAATTAAAATACTACACAGCCATAAATACAACCTCTAGTCCAAGTATCAAGCGAAAACGAACGGTGTCCATACAACCGGATAAAAACCACGGCAGTGACATACTTCTTACGATCGGTTATATTGCTCCAAATTGCAATAGCGATAAATAAAAAGTAAATTCCTTCACAGCCGTAATACGGAACGATAGTGTTCATTAATTATATGAAGGTTGAGGACCCAGTCCACGTAAAATTATACAACAGTATTGTTTCCAGCTGCAGAAGTTTCTCATTGAAAATTGTATCATAAACGATTCTTGGATATAAAAAAGTAGCTAACACAAACCTGTACGTGGACACCATGCATGTTAATCAGTATAACTCAAGTTCAAGTGATACTTTACGTATCGCAACTTACGTTATGTTTTAACTCACTAAACTAAACTGTTAAACCCCACACACTATTATTCGAAAGCAAAAAGTTCGAAAATATTAGTTCAAAGGACATTCGAATGTTAACTTTTGAAAGAGAAAACTAACAGGCATTATCAGGAGTTACAGATTCCTATCGGGAGTTCAATGCCATTTCAGCTCACTTCTCCCGAAAGTGATAGTCCAGGAAAAGCTGTTTACACACACACACACACACACACACACACACACACACACACACACACACACACACACACTGTGAGCTCAGTAAATATTAGGAGTACTCCGAAGAGCAGCAAGCGGTCCGAAGCCAAAGATATCTTCGCTTTTATGAAGTTCGGAGGCAGAGATTACACACTGTTCTAGAGGTTATCGCTCTCGCTGACTCCAATTCACCCCGGAATTAGTAAATAACGCTGCCGACACGGCCGTAAAGCAGAGGATTTCACGCAGGCCCCTTCGTGCAGGGCACGGCTCGCAAATAAACAGAGCCGCGCGGCCGGCAGCCCCGCGCGGCCGCTGATGCGTGCGCGCAATGAATGATTCATGAGCCTGCACGACGGCGGCCACGGTAATCTCTCCGGCCGCGGACCGCCCGGGCGGCGGCAGCCGAGCCAGCCAGCCGGCCAGCCTGTCCCGGCACCGCGCTCCGAGGCAAGCCGGCCTGCCTGCGTCTGGTGACGCCTACGTGTCACACCGTCATGGGGCACTGCTGGCCAATACAGTTACAACACCACGTAGGGCAGCAAATAAGGAGATTATACTAGTTTTGCGGGTACAGTATAGCAGCTGAAAATTTTATAAAGCCAATATTATATAAATATTTTTTATTTAAAAAATCAGTTTCCACATACTTTGCTGTCATTTTGTTATAAAAGGTGTTCATTCCAAGATCTCACGCGAAGTAGATAAAAAACAGCATGATACCTTGGCGTGAGGCCCATCTTAAAATGAAAACGTTTCATAACAAAATGATTTTTCAATATCTGAAGATGACAGCAAAGTCTGTCGAAACCGGGTATTTTAGATAAACAAATATTTATGCGATATGGGATTTAGGATGTTTTCAGCAAGTAAAACAATTCGCTCGTTCTGCCTCAAAATAAGAAAATTCAAACCGCGTAGTAGGAATAATGCGAAATAATTTTGTGGAAGATTTGGAGGAATACGGGATGTGAAATTTAGAACACGGAGCTGCCACCTCTGGCTGCATCAACGGCTCTAGTCAAGCTGGCCACTGACCTGAGCTCGGATGACATGATGCTGTAACTCAGGGCCAGAATTCATCAATCGTAATGCATGGCGAGTGGTGGCGTGCCAGTTTCCCGGCGAAGCATGATCATATATTTTCACTATGTCAGAGATTCGGAGTACGGCCTCTGTATCAAGGCAGGTGTGGACAGTGTGGAAAACGTGAGGTTTTGGGTTATCTTGTTGCAAGGTAGCGTCGTGAAGAACTCGAGGATAGGTCACAGCTACCAACCTGGTCACGTCAGACGCGTACCGGCTGCTGACAAAATTACTGGCTACTTGGATCTTGAATCACAGGTGATCGGCTTTTTTATCCTTTTGTTCCGCCATTTGAGAGTATACATCATTTAGTCTACTGTACAATCACGGTTTCGGCCTTTGGTCATTTTCGAGAATCACAGTGTTGAACACGATGAGACTTCTATAAACGAAATCATCGTCGAAATATATTGAACTGTGTTACACGAGTATGTAGTATACTTCGACTATGACTTCTTTTAAATAAATCTGATCACGCCCAACATTGAACTACTTGAAAATAGCTGAAGGCCGAAATCATGATCTTACAGTAAAATAAACAATGTACACAGTCAAATGGCGGAACTTTCATTTAAAAAGCATTATATAATTGTGGCCCTAAATCGTGGTAAAATTGTCAGAGTTGACCGTGTTGTGTACTCACTGGTTCAACAAAGTTCAATTGTGTCAAAGCACTATGGGACTTAACATCTGAGGTCATCAGTCCCCTAGACTTACAACTACAAACCTAATTAACCTAAGGACATCACACACATCCATCCCTGAGGCAGGATTCGAACCTGCGATCGTAACAGCAGCGCGGTTCCTGACTGAAGCGCCTAGACCCGCTCGGTCACAGCGGTCGGCGTGCTCAGTGGTACCCTCCATACCATCATACCACGTGCTAGGCCCGTACAACGATTTCGAATACACTCTGTCGACGTTGTTCTCTTCAGAGGCCTACACACTCGGGTACTTCCATCATGACGATGTGGACAGAGCTGAAAATAAGACGTGGTGTCCAGTGTCGTTGCTGTGTGCCACCACTGTCGGTGCAACTCAGATGCCACGTCGAGGGAAACCGCCCGCTATGGTCGCCGTTTTGCCCGTCGGTGATGCTGTTGATCTGTCCGGTTAGTTGTCTTCTTGCAAACAAGCCCATTTCCTGACTCCAGCTCATGTACATGACGTGTCCTACGTCTTCTCCTAGCTCAGGTACAATGAGGACGCAGCCAATGTAAGCAATTTAGAACAGTTTTATTGAGAAGTATGCAAACCAAAATACTCCTCCTTTGGAGAAAAGTTACTCACTATAGTAGTTGCGGAAGCAATGAATTTATACAAGTCCGGACTTAGGCTGAAAATTAAAATGACGCATTAGACGCAATTTAATATTCACCTGAAAGCAGAACAAAATAACATGTTGAAGGGCGACGGCCGATACTAAGTTTCTGATCGTAGAGCCGAAATCCTGGGGATCCCTCAGTCGGAAGCGGCTGGTCTGGCACGGCGTCATACGTAGAGAAGGCTCCGGTCGAGACTCTGATTGCAGAACTGCAGGTACAATGGTCTCCTGGCCCGAAGCTCGACGAAAGACGCCTCGGAGCGGCTTTACGCTGTCGTAAATAGTCTCAAGGGAACTACACACATCAAAAAAAAAAAATTTGCGTCACCTCGGTTCCGGAACATTTACAGAAAATTGGAATAGAGATAAACATAAACATCATTTCCGCCCTTTTTATTGCTCATGAAAACCACACAATGCATGTTGTACCACCATACAGCGAGACCTTCGAAGGTGGTGGTCCAGATTGCTGTACACACCGGTACCTCTAATACCCAGTAGCACGTCTTCGTGTATTCGACGTGGCATACTATCCACAAGTTCATCAAGTCACTATTGGTCAAGATTGTCCCATTCCTCAACGGCGATTCGGCGTAGATCCCTCAGAGTGGTTGTCGGGCCACGTCGTCCATAAACAGCACCTTTTCGATCTATGCCAGGCATGTTCGATAGGGTTCATGTCTGAAGAACATGCTGGCCACTCTAGTAGAGCGATGTCGTTACCCTGCAAGCTGTCGTCCATTAAGACGAATGCCTCGCCAATATGCTGCCGATGTGGTTGCACTATCGGTCGGGGCATGGCAGTCATGCGTCTTTCATCCGTTACGACGCCTTCCATGACCACCAGCGGCGTACGTCGCCTCCACATAATGCCACACGAAAACAGCAGGGAACCTCCACCTTGCTGCACTCGCTGGACAGTGTGTATAAGGCGTTCAGCCCGACCGGGTTGCCTCCAAACATGCCTCCAACGATTGTCTGGTTGAAGGCTTACGGGACACTCATCTGTGAAGATAGCGTGATGGCAATCCTGAGCGGTCCATTCGGCATGTTGTTGGGTCCATCTGTACCGCGTTGTATGGTGTCGTGATTGCAAAAATGGACCTCGCCATGGACGTCGGGGGTGAAGTTGCGCGTCATGCAGCCTATTGCGCAAAGTTCGAGTCGTGACACGACTTCCTGTGGCTGCACGAAAGGCATTATTCAACATGGTGGCGCTGCTGTCAGGGTTCCTCCGAGCCATAATCGGTAGGTAGCGGTCATCCACTGCAGTAGTAACCCTTGGGCGGCCTGAGCGAGGCATGTCATTGACAGTTCCTGTCTCCCTGTATCTCCTCCATGTCCGTGCAACATTGCTTAGGTTCACTGCGAGACGCCTGGACACTTCCCTTGTTGGGAGCCCTTCCTGGCACAAATTAACAATGCGGAGCCGACCGAAACGCGGTGCTGACCATCTAGGCATGCTTGAACTACAGACAGCACTAGCCATGTACGTTCTTCATGGTGGACTGACTGGAAGTGATCGGCTATCGGACCCCCTCCGTCTAATAGGCGCTGCTCATGCTTGGTTGTTTACAGTCAAAGGGACTGTGTATGTGATGCAACATCCACATTCAATGTCTACTTTCAGGAGTTCTGGGAACCGGGGTGATGCAAAACTTTTTTCGATGTGTGTGTTTTCGACCGTATTCTCCACGGAGGCTAACAGGTGTTCCGGGCCAGCGCCCTCTGACTGCGATCGCTGTGCCGCCTGCTGACCTAGGCAGCGTGCGAGATTTAAGTTCTATCGTCTACTTATTATTAACTCCTTAAAGGTTAAGCGCTGGTAAACCACTGTTGTTAGCAAGGTTGCTGGTTTTCACGGCATACAGGCCATTCACAGCAATGTGTCTGGAAGTTTTTGACGAGCGAGCGAAGAACATACCTGTTCTGTCGAGCATTTTCACGGGCCCTCTGCGATTATGTGTGAGTATGGCCCTCTTGAACACATCTATTCCATATTCGCAAGGCATTTGTAGGATCCTGACCATCGCAAACAGCAATATTGCAGAAGATAAACAGCACTATTGATTGGCCACGTTCTTCTCGCTTTAGAGCTCTGCCATGCGCCATGAGACGTTTCATAGCATGAACTCGCAAACATAAAATATTGCTCTGATGGCATTTCTTTGCAAACACTTTCTGAGTGCACGTTATACTACACTACTGGCTATTAAAATTGCTACACCAAGAAGAAATGCAGATGATAAATGGGTATTCATTGGACAAATATATAATACTAGAACTGAACACGCAATTTGTGTGCATAGATCCTGAGAAATCAGTACCCAGAACAACCACCTCTGGCCGTAATAACGGCCTTGATACGCCCGCCCATTGACTGAAACAGGGCTTGGATGGCGTGTACAGGTACAGCTGCCCATGCAGCTTCAACACAATACCACAGTTCACCAAGAGTAGTGACTGGCGTATTGTGACGAGCCAGTTGCTCGGCCACCATTGACCAGACCTTTTCAATTGGTGAGAGGTCTTGAGAATGTGTTGGCCAGAGCAGCAGTCGAACATTTTCTGTATCCAGTAAGGCCTGTACAGGACCTGCAATATGCGGTCGTGCATTATCCTGCTGAAATGTAGGGTTTCGCAGGGATCGAATGAAGGGTAGAGCCACGGGTCGTAACACATCTGAAATGTAACGTCCACTGTTCAAAGAGCCGTCTATGCGGACAAGAGGTGACCGAGACGTGTAACCAATGGCACCCCATACCATCACGCTGGGTGATAGCCAGTATGTCGGTGACGAATACACGCTTACAATGTGCGTTCACCGCGATGTCGCCAAACACGGATGCGACTATCACGATGCTGTAAACAGAACCTGGATTCATCCGAAAAAATGACGTTATGTCATTTGTGCACCCAGGTTTGTAGTTGAGTACACCATCGCAGGCGCTCCTGTCTCTGATGCAGCATCACGTTGTTAGCACGTTGTAGGTGTCGCCACCGGCGCCAACCTTGTGTGAATGCTCTGAAAAGCTAATCATTTGCATACCACAGCATCTTCTTCCTGTCGGTTAAATTTCGTGTCTGTAGCACGTCATCTTCGTGTTGTGGCAATTTCAGTGGCCAGTGGTGTAGTAATCTGATCTGCGATCGTTATGCGATCAGCAGTGATGTGAACGTCATAGCACCGAAAGGCTGAAGTAAAGAGGTGGAAACCTTGACGTCCGCATCATTGCTGAAAATGAACTATAGGCTGCGTCTAAGACATCTATACTATCCCTTCTCCGACGAGTGTTATGACAGGCCAGTAAAGGAAGCAGGAAAGCATCTGTGGAGTTTGGGATGTACGAGAGAATTTCTGGTGCCTGGAAGATGCCCGTCGAGTCGGCAACGTCATTGCCCTCGAAATGGAAGGCATTCTAACATACAACTTCAATATGTCAGAAAATTTCTGGTACTGGAAGACTGAAGCATTATGTAGTTTGGGTCGCCTCGTAAGAGAATTGTCGTAATGAGTCTCATCAGACTTTTGAAACATTGCCATGGATACGTCTAAAGTTTCTGTAATTGTGAATATATCGCACGTCTCCGGATTCATTTAGACTTTCGGTTAGTAGGCTGTGTCGATTAAATATCTCGGTACACTTTAAACAGTAGTACATCCTTTCCTACCTGAGTATTTCTCTGGAAAAAAGACAGCGAAGGGCGTTCTCCACTGTGTTAAAGAGATTGCAGACAGTGCGCTGTGGACGTGAACCCGGGAGTACAGCGGCCTCCTCTGTCTCCGCAGACGTTGACTGCGGTCTCGAGCTGGACGGTGTGGAATGTGCTAGCGAGCCGCCAAGCAGCGGGTCGCTCATGGCTCAGCCCAGCAACTGCCGTCGGCTCTGCAAAGTGCACGTGTGACGACTTTGTGTTCCACAGCCTCGTGAAAATTGCTAGTGTGTGATTAATAAACTAATGACACTTAATTTCCAACTATGTTTTTCAATGACTGAAAACAGATTTTAGAATGACAGCATACAGGATGTGCGCCATAACTATTTAGAACGTACCGCAGTGGTGTAGAGGATGTCGAGACAACACTTGTCGTCTCTCAAAGCGGGAAATTACCTCAGTTTGGCCTAAACCGCAACGCATGCGCACAGTGCGAGGTTTTCAGTGCTCTGTCGCTCTCTGCACGCTATTAATCCCAGAGATAAATGAATAGGGCTCTTTTTTGTAGGAGTTTTAATGTAGTTTAATTTTAGACTCGGATACCTTTCCGATAGACGCCACGGTTATCGAGTTGTTAAGAAAAACACAATGAGTGGGGGGGGGGGTTTATGTTTGAAGGTCACTCTGCGTTTTTCGTGAATAATTTGAAAATCTATGGCTCTTGTGAAAACGTTTCCCGATAAAACATTAAACTACATTAATTTTCTTACAAAAACGTCGCATACATTTTTTCTCTACCACTAACAGTTTACTCGAAGAGAGCGTGAGAATAATGGAAAACTCGTGCACGCGCATGCGCTGTAGCTTAAGTAGCGTTTATAGACCAGTTTGACGTTGCTCCCCGTCTTCACAGACCTGAATTGTTGCACATCAAATTGTTCGTCTCGACTTCCTCTAGACCACTGTGATACATTGGAGACAGATATTATTTGCATCACGTACAGCTGGTTGAAATCGACAGGTTTTTTCCTCTCCTGCGTTCGCGACACAAGGACCGAACTAGAGAAATAGCGCGGTTTTAGTCCTTACGAGACGCTTTCTGGACGTTTAGAATTGAAGGGCAGATATGGGTTAAAGAAAAGAGATAATAGTGAACAGAAGCAGATTAAGTATGCCGGCACTAGAGGTGGAGAATATCTATGGAAAATGGAAACATGGGTGGTAAGGTGTCCAGTAACAGCGCTGGACTTTGTCAAACAGGTACCAGGTAAAACTTAACTTTAGAATGGCGTCGCTGACCGCGAAACCTAAGTTGCATAGAATAATGTCGAATGGGAAATCGTGGTATAAATGTGTATGAAAATGAAATTCGTGCACGAAGTTATTCGTCTTGCAGGAATCTCAATTGAGTACTCAAACATGCTGAGCAGAATTCTAGGGCCGCCGAAAAGCCAAACATCAGTAAAATGAAAAGGATGTAAGATAATATTTTCTCGAGGAATAGGTAGGTAAAAAACTGCTTTTTCTACAGGGTTCTGTTTACAGTTGGCGGTAAGTTGATTATAGATTTTTGGGCTTGAAATGAGTGGACGTTTACGCAATAATAAGAACCTCCAAGAAAGCATGCAGGTGCTGTTATAATGCTACGGAGATGAAAATCAGCCGCTGTCATCTGGAACAAAGCTTGTTAAGGGATGTCGCATCTTTTATAGTGTGTGAAGATAAGGCAAGAGAAATTACAGAAGAGCGCCGAACACTTCGGAAGTACAGAAAATATGTACTTCTATCAAGATCAATACAAGAAACGCACGGCTAATGTTTCCATTCTGTGGTTACATTCTATAGCCCATAAACGTCACCAAGATCTACACAGCCTTCCTCAAGTATTTTATACGAACTCGACAAGCATATTAGTAATCACATACGAAGTAAGACATAACTAGAAAAAGTGCATCATAAATGAGGCAGGGATATTGGGCTGACCGTGCCGGAGACGCAAATGAACAAAGTGGCTAGAGTGTTTTGCCGTTTTAAGGGACTTGAATAAATATATATTTAATACCAGGCAAAAAATAAATTATGCAAACTTTTGGTAGTATTATAATGCCTAATTCAATCCTCTTGCTCTGCTGGAACGTATTTCTGTGGAATTATTCCTTTACAGCTAAGGTTCCTGAGGTTTCAGAAATGCAGAAAGATTCAAAACTGGTCCTTTTGCGTGCATTTTTCTGCACGTATGTGTACCTGCCCATTTGTTCTACCGTGAGAACCGTGAATAAAGGAGACCTTTCAACGCAGCGACTGTCCAGATGACGTACAAATTACACGCGCAGCTACGTGACACAGTGTTTCGCCATCTCCAGTTTAATGACGTGGCGGGAGTGTCGACGCATTTCGCAGGAGCCGTGCACGCTCTTCATCGGAGGCAGGCGTGCCAAGCTCCTTTTAAGCCGACACCTGCTGTAGGTGTGCCCGGGTGCCCGTCCTATAACCAGCAGGCGCGCCGCACCCCGGCCAGCGCCTTCTCTCACTCCTCGCCTGCCTAGCGCGACGTGAACGTGAGCGAGCTCTCAGGCTGCGCCGCCTGTGTCGACCTCTGCATCCTGGGCTCCCGTTTATTCTGTGTGCAGACAGTGCCTGGATGTTTTCTCGTGTATTCAGTAGCAGACACTCCTTAAATCTTGTTTCTGTGGCGTGTTTCCAGTTCCAACACCATGTAATCGAGCTATAAAATATTATTATGCCTTCAATATAGATTCTACGAAACGAATCGAGAGGAGAAAAAAGAAAAATGCATCTGAGAGGATTTTCCTTCACTTACTGGTCTGTTGTAAATAACTGAATTCAAAAGTCATCCACTACATTAATTAGACTTGAAACTGCTTCTGTGTTCCTCTCTCCTCCTTCCCTCACCTTATTTGACAACGTCTGACTGGAAATCAAACCTCACTCTAATCCGCCCTCCAGGAACAACGAATATTCGTGCGACGCTACCCATTAGGTGTAGCACTTACATGTTTGATCTATTATCTCAAGAGCTGAGGTTTTTTTTCCCCCTCGCCCACCATGCGTTATGGTTTTTTGCAACATTCTCATAATCGCAACAGGCTATTCGGGAAACGATTTTCTTTTCCGGATAATTCTATCCAGTTCTTCGCTGATTATTATTTACTCATCTGAATTCTGCTTACGGAAAAATTTCCGTCTTGAAGGAACGCCAAATCCTCAGAAAATAGTGTTGTCCAAAGAAACTAAAAACATGGCGTAATTAGGGGTATACGTAAAAATGGAAACAAAAATTAATATTCAAGCAAAGAGAAAAAAATACCGATACGAGGTGTCCCAGGAGCAATCGTCAGTATTCCGGGATATGAGAGGAACGATCAATGGAAGCAAAAAATTCTACTAAATGTGAGCTCTAAAATGCATACCTTAAGGGCTATGAGCACTTATTCATCTTCGATTCTGTGCAACAAATTTCTTCTACTGGAAGCTCTTTGCTTTCCATATTTTGGGACGAGGTAGTAGGATGAAAACAAAAAAAAACTTGTCTAGTAAACATGGGTCCTAAAACGCATACCTGAAAAGCTACCAGCACTTGTTCAGGGGAAGAGATGTGTTTCTCAGAAGTGAAGATGAGCAAGTGAACCCTTAAAGTAAACCTGTGCTTTTCAGAGCCCACGTTTACTAGACGCTTTTTATTGCATAGAATGATCGTTTCTCTCATATTCCTAAATATTAGCCATTCCTCTTGGGGCACCCTATATTCAAAAGAAGATTTTGAAAGTAATCCGGCGAGAAAGTAATGGGCTACATTCTATATACATGCAAAACAAATACACATCTACGAACACTAGGCTTTCGTACTTTTAGTCTGAGACAACCTGTCCCAGAAGTGAATGAAAAGTTATTCCCAACGCTCAGTGCAGATTCTATTCTAGAAAATGCTGCAACTAGAAGTCGCCTCCCAGACATTTCCAGTTTGAACCCCTTTGTCCCACCACCAGTTCCTCTTGTATTTTGGCTGAAAAGTGCCTCACTCTCCATTGAATCATTACTCCAACAGCTTTCTCTTCCTTTTGGCGTAAGGAACTAAAAGTATAAAAAAAGAAAGTATTTTAATTTACTCTGTGTGAACAGTAGAGACGCATGTGTAAAAGTGCCACTGAAATTTTGTCCACGACTCCAGTGAACTCTCGGGGTATATTCCTTTCCGCTAAAAGCCCCTGAAAGGTATTTCTACCTAACAATTAAAAAGTATTTTGTTCTTGAGCACACTGCCTTTTTTTAAGTGTGACCTTCGAGAAGATGATGAATGTGAATTGTGGATGTACGGTGCTGCGTTTGTGTTAATGATGAAAATGAGTACACGAAGATGGTGAAATTTGATGCCTTCATACGTCCTGTTTCACTCAGAAAGCAACAAGGAAACTGCCAGGAAGATTAATTTATCTGTGCATTGCAAGTACTTCAGCAGTGATGTAAGCCGTGACTCACAAGCGTGAAAATAGTTGGAACAGGATCGAATACAGAAGGCTGAAGCCTAATCTGGTATTGTTTATGTGTTCGACATCGCGTCTTTGCGACAGTTAGATGAAAATTTCTTCCACCCTGTCTTCGTGGTCTCGGCGTAATATCTCGTAAGGATGAGGTCGGAATGGAAATCAAACCTCACTCTAATCCGTCCTCCAGGAACAACGAATATTCGTGCGACGCTACCCATTAGGTGTAGCACTTACATGTTTGATCTATTATCTCAAGAGCTGAGGTTTTTTTACCCCCTCGCCCACCATGCGTTATGGTTTTTTGCGACATTCTCATAATCGCATCTCGTAAGGATGAGGTCGCGTGTTCGTTTTCCGCCTCCGGCATGACAGTGGACTTTGAAGCCGCTATTACGGTGTGTACCCACCACAAAACAGTAGGACGACGATGAGCATACTTTTAGGGAGCTAGGCTGTTGTGTCTTTGGGTCCCGAAGAGCGATATGCGTAAATTACTTATATAACTACATACCAAAAAAAGTAGAAGTATACACTAACAGCCTCTTAATACTGAATGAGTATATTAATTGTGAAACGCCAAAATAACAATAAAAATGGTTCCTCCGCTGCTAGCCACTCCGAGATAAGTCCTGTCACATACCACTACTTTTAATGACCTTTGTTATGGAAACTTGGGGACAAAGCAAAGTAGGGTGGGTCTCACGATAGTTTTGTTTATACAGTGCATGTTTATTAGTGCAGAACCAAGATATTGATGTTCAGTGTCGTATGTTTCATTATATGCTTTTTGCTCTAGTGGAACCAAATGGCTCTAAAACCTTGTTCAGGAGTTTAAATTCTCGGCCGCTCATCACACAGATTTAGCTTTCCTATACGCTTAATCGAGTTTGCTAGTACCTGGATGGTTGCTTTCAGAAAGACAAGTCCAGTTTAGTTCGCAGTTTCTTTCATATCTGAACTAGTGGTCTCTAAAGACCTTGTATTTGACGGGACACGCTAGGGAAGCAGGTTTAATTTTTGAACAATTTCTGCTCTCTAAACGATCTGCCCACAAGACACTATACATTTTGAATGTTTTTCTAATGTTCTCGTTTGCGCTGAAGCTAAACGTCCTTCAACTTAATCTGGTGTGAAATCCACCAAGATATATGAGTTGTGTTGCAACAGAGTAAGCCGTGATCGTATTGAATTGTATTCCTTATCTTAGTAACATACGTGCGTCGGCTCGGTATGAAACACGTTGGAGCATTAGAAGTGTTTGAGTTTAGTTAGAGCACTCTAAGCTGCGGTCACATTGGATTACTGCGGAGCCTCGCAGACCGGAGCGCGGCCGACTTGAGTGGCAAGTTACCTCCCAGCTGATGGCGACTGACAGGCAGCCAGTGTGTTGTGGACACTGGCGCTGGCTTTTGAAACTGGTCGCGCCAAATTGAAGTCTTCCATATCGGTCGACAGCCGTTGATTTACTGCGGGCGGCCAGCAGCGGTGGCTGCCACGCCTCGGAATATTTGTCAGATGCAGATAGGGGGACCACAGCTACCACCTCCGGCATTTAAATACATCACAAGTAGCTGATGTTCGGTAGACACGTGGAAAGTATTGTAACAGCGAGAACAAGTGTTACATCACTAACTGAAAATTCTCGGCTGCGTTGGCTACACATTGTCAGTCCATTGATACTGTGGGCTCACTTCCTCCAAACGAAAGCTTAGTATTCCGCACATTGATGCTCTTACTTAAAACTGCCAGCAAAATTCCATTGTTAAATGTAGATAAACCTATTCGATACGCCATATTTTTTTTTCCTTGTATAGGCTGTGAAATGGTACGTTATCCTTTGAGAACACATTCTTCCTATCAAATGTTAAGAAGTCAAAACTTTCTTACAACGCCTGCTATCGTTGGTGATCTTCTCAGCTTAGTTATGGGGAAGCTCCAACAGTCGAAGCACTTTCTGAGAATATCACCTAGCATAGCGGTTCCCAATTTTTTCAGCTGTGCGGACCAAGTATTTTATAAAAAAAAATCTTAGAAATTCAGTGTCTAAATGCAAAACTATGCCTAATTACGAAAACATACTACACAATTCTTGTGTACACAATTCAAAAATATTTATTTTTTTTTATAAAGAAGGGATTGTCACTATATTCACTTAGCCGTAACAACCAGATGACAACTGAAAATAGAGTGATCAGTGTTAAAAAGAGCTCGTTGGATTTTTGACATTGTTTTTCACCCACGAGGGAATCAATATCTGGATTAGAACTGGTTAATTTTAGTGTCATATCAGTATCAATATTCAATCTATTCTTGTACTTGTTTTTCAAAAAAATACCGCTGAAAGGGCTCGTTCACATAAATAGCGTGTCGAAAAGCCCGTCAAGTTTCTCAGTTAACAGCAAATCACCAATATCTCGAAGGGGACGGAGTGAAGAGGTGTACTGGCTGACGCCCTTAACCCGCATTCTAAATACCCGGCTTCATTTCTGGGGTCGACCATCCAGATGTCGGTTTTCTGCCGTCACCCAGGTCACTCTGCCAGTTTGGTTGCTTCCTTCCCCTCCAGTGGTAAGAAGTGCAAGCGAAGCTCCGTCTATCATAACCTTAGTCGTGGATGGCACGTAAAACAACAGCGGTCTTCCTTTTTTCTTGTGTCAGGACATTAAACGAGCAAAATTCAGGCGAGTTGTTCTTGTGGACATATGTGGCAGAGAAACTACCAATTTGATTAATTACGACCGGTTTGCGGCACATCGTGTGTTTACTCCGTGAGCAGCCAATCAAGAAGGCGCGCCATCCCTGTAGCTCAGTCTATAGGGGTGCACTCATAGACTTCCAGCTGCCCGGTGGCACACAGTGTTGGTCATTTTCAACATTAAAAAAAATATTCTGGTAAGGAATTTAAGTTTTATTTCATTCTTTACTTTTTGACCTTGACAGCAGGTGAGTGAAATTCCTGAACTTCCCGGCAATCTTTATCTCAGTCCTGGACCCTCGGCCAGCGCTCACAGCCCATTGCCATGCTGCTTACGCCACACAAGTGGACCACGGCCCTTGGATTGCGAACCACTCACCTAGCACATCCAAACTTTCTTTCGCGATCACAGATTCCCGCGAGTCAAAGTCACGGGATTTTCTGGCCTTTAGATTTCCTTTTAGGAATGTCTAGAGGAAGGCTTTCCATAAGATTGAACCAAGACTTCCGCGAATTAAGCCTTCTACATCGCTTAGACACTTTCATTTATTACGATATTTCTGCTACTGCTATCATCAGATCACGACATACAGCTCGTAAACAAAGTTGAGTGTCAGGCAGTCAGCGCTCCGCTTAGGCATAGATTTGATTAAAACTGACTTTGAACTTTGTTTCACGAGGAAGAGGAGGAGGGGAAAACTTAAATCTGGCTGGCCGGACGCGGGTTTGAATCTTCGTCCTCCCGAATGCAGGTCCAATGTGCTAACCACTGCACTACCCCGCTCGGTTTTGTTTCACGAGCTCTAATTTTTAATTTGACGACGGAATTAGCCGAATGAATGAATGAAAATCCATTACCCCATTCAGACAGCTGAATTCAGAAAAAATCACATCGATCGTAGACTCATGTATGAAATTTATTTCCTTTCTTAAGGAATCAGCACTTATTAACAACAATTATTTCCGCGGCGCATGATAATTTCAATGTCTTCCAACTCATACTATATTGCAACAATAGGTGGAACTAACGTTTCCACCATTCTCACACACCGCTCCAAATAGTCTAACGAAGAAGACATCTGACAACCACATTGAACTCTTTCAGTTGTCAGATCCAGAAGTTTTGTGCGACGAGCTTAGTAATGACAAATGCGACCTTGGCGAACCTATATTCATGGAAAGCGACGACATTTGGCAACAATCGATAACGGGATCTTCTTCCATTCATACTAATATGGATTCAACATTCCTTTTTCTGTTACATTTCTCCGACGATAGACTTTGGTCAAGACTTGGTTCCCTGGTCCTCAGGTCATCCCATAACAAACTGTGCGCCAGATTTCCACTGGTATTGCTTCAAGTATTTTTTTGACTTCTTACTAACGACGCAAAAACAGCAGTTTTACTCTCTTATGTAGGAACCGCCCTCGGATCTTTGTTGCTTTCTTGGGAGTTCCTGTGACTAAATATCAAATCGATGTAAAGGCTTTTAGTTTCCACATGCAGTGGCGCGTGACCTCTCTTTATCCTTCTCTGGCATTATCGTACCATTACTTTCACCTTAGATGTGTCAAGAATTGGAAGTAGTTAAGCTGTCTTGTTTATAGATTACTCCTTAAGAAAGAAAGAAAAAAATGCCTCTAAACATTCGAACGCCTTATCGAAGACATTTCGTCAGCGATAACAACCTTTGGCGCGATTTGTGTCATGGTGGTATAATCTTAAAAATTGTACTTTCTTTGTGTAGTACGGTGTATAATCGCTCATTTCTTGAAATGCTCTCTCTTAAAACAAGTTCCTCATTAGCTGCTTACTTTTGCTGCTGTGACGCACAAAAATTAAGTAGTTTAGGAAAAGTTGTAAAGCAAGTTCATTGCTTGAAAAATGTGTGTCTACACGAAATACGCCTCTCAGTAAATGTAGTCGTGAGTTTCAGCAATTTTTTCTGTCTTCGGACGTTGTCATATATTAACTTGTGTTTCGGAATCTTAAGACTCCATCATCAGATGAACCAATTAATTAAAAAAATCACGAATATTTGGGAGTCTGCTTTCGAGGCCGGCCCCTCCTTGCTTTGTCTGACTTGGGTATGATCCTCCGTGATTAGCTGCCTGGCTCGTCCACTACAGTCATGATTTTTAGTGTTGCGTACCTCAGTCGATAAAAACGGGTCACTTTGTTGTTTTTCTCAGGGGGTTGACTTATCAAGTTTAAATTTATGTCGGATATTAAGGTCTATGGTTCCTTGACGATATAATAGAAGTTATCTTCTAATTTAGTGCATATTTCGATACGCGCAAATTGACGTATAGCACGAATCCCGTTGATCTATAATCGTGAAATTTGGCAGGAACCCATGTTTCAAAATACAAATAAAGGAAAAAATCCGAAAATAGTTAATTTGTAATTATATCATACGAAAAATATTTCTTTTATCGCTTGTTATCCGACGTCCAACCCGAAATTAAAACAGTCAGTAGTTCTGCATTCTGTTCGCAGTTAAAAAAGTCGGGCAAGGAATGACTTCATTGCAGTCTGCAAATGCTTGTTTCACATACAATTTGAAACGTCATATCTAGGCCCAATAATCGCTCCTGGGTTTCTGATGATGGATAAATTACGAAACGCGTCATGTGAACAATAGTCATTCCTTGCCAGATTTTTGGCTTCTACCATTGCGACCAAGGCAGCCTGAATGGAGAACTGCTGATTATTACAATAAAGGCCGTCCGCATGCTGCATGCCTTTGTGACAGATTTATATTACTGAAAAGACATTCTCGAAAATCTTAGAATTTCTGGGAACGATATCGTGCCAGTATCGTTGTGGATAGCAGGCAGAAATCGTCGAGATTCTTGACCCCCGGAATTAAGGAACTGTCTATATATATATGATTAAGTTCGTACGGATCAGGCAATTTGTTACAATTTCGTTGCGACATGGAGGGCAAATTCCTACCACACTATCCGATGAAAAATATCTGGACACCCAATGTAATGTGGAACTGACCACTAGGTATCATGAGAGGCAATCTCTTCGGTATAAAAAGGTGAAGAATAGTTATAATTATTTGGTTACACCTTATGGTGGAGCTGCAAGCTACCGAAACCGATCGTGTAGTGAAAAAGACAAACTACAACTGAATCGGATTTTTATTCCTTTACAATGTTCCTCTGTTGTGAATGCTCTCCAGATTATATATTTTATACTAGTTCTTTAATTGTGTATTTAGAGTTACATAATTCGTGACTTTCGGTCCATATGACGTCAGTTTTCACTTACACACTATAAATCAAAACTGTAGTTATCTGAGTGTGAACTCTTAGGTCCGTCGTGAGGCGCTCCGTGCTTGTGCATCGCTCTCTCGTGAAACACGGTGCTCTTTCATTACGCAAAGACAATAAAACCATTTTTCTCTGGAAGTATCAGTACATGGCTCGTTGTGTCGAGTTCTTGGCTAACACCAGACGCCGCAGTAAAATCAGAATCAGTGAACCGGTCAGCATTATATGATAAAGCAGATGTCTCAGTGCCACTAACTTTAGGACACACTTGACGATTAATATGCCTCTCATCAATCACGACTTGTCGAGATAGTGTCACATTGAACACCCGTCTCTATCTTTGAAGCACTGCTTTATTATTATAACTAAAATGACCTGCTGGGCCCGCTGGTGCTGTCTTGGATGTCAAGTCTCATACTATGCACTTGCAAGAAAGTTTTACCCTATCAAACACGCGTCGTAGGACCTTACCCTGGGTAGTGCACTGTTCACTGCAATTTCCTCGATTCAGTGGGATATCACTCCAGCAAATATCGTGATTTGCTGCTGACGTCTCAAACTGATATACTTTATGTTGCTAGAGTGATATTTATGATTGACATGGCAACATGTTAATCATTTTTTTTTTCAAAATATTGTCCATGAAAATGTTTGACAAACGGAAACACAACGACGAAGCGACACGCGTGCATCTGGAAGCTGCTTGAAGCACAGATTGCGCAATGTCCGGAGAAGATAACAATGTCGACCACAAATAGTTATGTATTTTACTCGTAGAGCTACACCATTAATTTTAATTTTATTAGTATTTGATGTACGTATTATACAGCCTGCATCGTATTACGCAGATGGTGACCTCTTATTTTCCCAGAGTACCCTAACAGCCGCACGCTACATCTTAGGAAACTGGAGCACGACACATTGCTGTTACATGGCATGGCAGCCGTTTCGCTTTGTCTCGCTGTTTTATGTTTTAAGAGCGAGCCAGCATCTTGAAACCGGCAGTTCAGACGAATGATCCCCAGTAAAAAGACTGTCATAACAAACGTGGTAGCACAGTTGTTAGAAATAGATTGTCAGTGAATAAGTCTTTTGTGAGCAAACACAACAAAGCACAAAATTAGAAAATGTCTGTTCATTCTTAAAATAAAAAGAGTAACCAGCCATCATTAATTTGTTTAATTAAAATACAGGCGTTACCGTTTACGAGTCTGCTGGTTCATTTACAGGCGGTAGTCTGCATTTTTAACGCCTTTAGTATGGTGTTCACAATGAAATACTGACAATTGTATGTCGATAGTTTTCTGTGGTCATCAATGGTCTTTAAAGCGCTGGTGTTCTGCAGCGAGTACTTGCAAAACAAAAATACATTTTATATTACAACCACTGGCGAACTATAATACCATATCACTCTTTTAAGAGGCCCAAAACGTGGAGAATCTTGTGTCATTGTACGTCTGACGTCTGGCATGGAAATGCTTCATTTTGCACAGATTAATAAACGAAGCTCGTAAATTCTGTTTTGAAATAATAATGAATAGTATCTGGTAGCATTTTTTTTTATTTTCAGTAAGAAATTATGTGTCTCTTCATACAGAGTGACGCAGCCCAGTGGTAACATAGTCGACTCAGCCTTGCGAGAACAGAAGTTCAGATTAGTAATGTCCTGTCTGACACAGACACGTCGTTTGCGTATTTGAGCGTAACATTGCAATGCAGTATGAAATGAAATGATTATTTGAGGGTTGTGGTAGTGAAGACGAATGGTTGACTTCGGATAATCGTGAGAACTTTAGAAAAGTGTGATTCATGCGTATAGGAGACCACATGTTGAAAATTCGTGCGATCTGTTCTTGAGTACTGCTCGAGTGTTTCGAATCCGCAACAGATCATATTAAAACAATACATCGATGCAATTCAAAGTCGGGCTGCTACATTTGTGACCGGTATGTTCAGTGACACTCAGGTATTACGGAGATGCTTTGGGAATTCAAATAGGAGTCCCTGGAGGAAAGGCGACGTTATTTCCAAGAAACACTATGAAAAAAACCGGCATTTGAAGCTGACTGCAGAACGATTTACTAGAAATTAAATCTAATACGGAGGCATACAGACAGTCGTTTTTCCCTCGCTTTGTTTGTAAGTGGATCAGGAAAGGAAATGGCAAGTAGGGTACCCTCCGCCGCGCGCCGGACAGTGGTCGGCGGAGTTTGTATATAGATGTACATTCCCGTCCAAACGGAAAAAATTAGTTTTTCCGACGTTTCGCTAAATTTCGTAAGGCAAACGCCTCGATGATTTCTTCGAAATGGGAACGCATCTCGAGCTAGTGCGCCGCCTGCACGTCGCTGACGGTGCGTCACAACCTAATCTTCTTTCTTAACATTCTCCGTAGCGGACTTGAGATGTCAGTTGTCCACCTTTTTTGAGATGGTGATTTTCGTTATGTACCCTGACAGTATCCTGTTGATTTTGGAGTGATGCATAAATAATGAAATAATCAGCAACTGCTGCCCAGAATTAGTAGTTACAGGGTCAGTTATTATTACACTTTGTACGTGTTTTGCCTGCATGCCCCCCCCCCCCCCCTCTTCCGTCCTAACCCTGAGAGACCAGCGGCCCTTTTGGCACACAAATTTGCGACATGCGGAAATCTTCAGCTGAGCGCTAACAGCTCGGTGGCGATTTAAAGGCGGCACACGTGCACGTTTGTTAGGTGTAGATGGAGGGGGGGAGGGGGGCATGAGGAAGGGCTACCGTCTGTCGTGGGCGGCACATCAGAGGCGCCGCACTGGGTCGCCAAACACCCGGAACCACGTGCAGGCATCCGCGCGGAACGCAGCCGCGCCAGCAGTCGATGTCATGGTCTGCGAACGGCAAACGACGACCACTCGTGGCCTACATCGTTACGAGACGTGCACCGTTGCTGGAATGCTACCGAACATTATTCATCTTGGCTTTTTTTTTTTGCATCGTACTACCTCGGTTTAAGAACAAATGCCGCCATTCTTTCGTCAAACGAGAATATTTTATATGCCACGAACTGGGATTCGTATAGGTCTTATTTGTAAGTCTAGGCTAGCAGATCTGGCGGCGTTGCACGTCTGGTGCTGAAGACTGGCAGGTACTAACAGGTTGCACATAATAGTTCGTACTGTGTTCACGTACATCTATCCACCGTCCTCTTCCAGAAGACACGTAGTTTTCTGTCACGCTAAAACCCCAATTCATTGCTAGTTCAAACGTCAATTAACAATTATGGTAAGTGTACATCTGGCAATTAGCTGCAGATAGAAAATGCTTTTCGTTTACAAAATGAAAAGAATTTCTACGTGAGGGAGAGAAACTTTCGAAATATTAGAACGCAGGCGTTCTCCGAAAATTCCACTGATGAAATCTAATCGGGGTAAAGGGCCAGTTCTAACGGTAACTTTTATCGAAACTCATTTGGATAAGGAAAACGAACACCTTACTACACCTTGGCGTACGTTGTTATACTTATGATTTCGCTCTTTGCAATTATTTGGTCAAATTTGGACCGGACGAAACGCAATAATCACAGGGAAATTCTTGATCCTGGGATTCCTTGTGGCGGTATACTCTTTTCAGTATTTAGCGTGAGCAGGATTGTACCTACCATAAAAATTCCGGCGCATGACCGTGCCTTTGAAACGAACTTCCCTTTGCGTGCTGTTAATCCTGTCACTAAAACACCGCCCTCTAAGACAAAGGTTTGTGGTAACTGTATTTATGGACGAACTGAAAATAAACGTTCATTTTTAAATCGAGGGTCCTCTTAAGTGAAGCTAGTCATCTCTCGCTTCTTTTTAAAGCATCTAGAAAAACTACACACCCCATACGTCTTTGACTTAAAAGTACATTGATTTTTTTTCCTTACATTGCCGCCCCCCTTTTCTCTCGCTCTCTCTCTCTCTCTCTCTCTCTCTCTCTCTCTCTCTCTCTCTCTTCTGTCCTTTTGTCCTCCAGAATTAGTATGCGGAAGGCAGTTATATAGTTTCGGAATGTTGCCGACACATCCAGTAAATCGTAATGACTTAATGCGTAGAGGTATGAAAGAAATGTGAGACCTGCTGTTTCTTACATCTGTAAGTGTAATTCGTAACTTCAGGAAACAAGAAATATTTGAACGTCTTTCAGGATGCATTTGTCAGGTAAATTCCACGGACAATTCTGTACACCGTTGCCCTTCTGTTACACTTCAGTTCACGGTAAACCTATCCAGTACACATTCTGTTATAGAGAATAGTGTTGTATTCTTGCACTCCTTGATAGTTCAAATACTTTTCAACTACCTCTTAAACTTACCAATTCTTTTTCTGGTGCAATGATAGTTCAGTGGCACACATTGATCGTACAATCATATTTCAGTAATGTTGCTGAATGTCATTTCATGCCGCGATAGATAAAAATATGGCCAGTATTTTTTCAAGTGAGGCGATGCTGGCAGCAACCATTAATTTGTTATAGTAAAAAGAGAATACTGCAACCAGCGCCGGCCGAAGTGGCCGTGCGGTTCTAGGCGCTACAGTCTGGAGCCGAGCGAGCGCTACGGTCGCAGGTTCGAATCCTGCCTCGGGCATGGACGTGTGTGATGTGCTTAGGTTAGTTAGGTTTAAGTAGTTCTAAGTTCTAGGCGACCGATGACCTCAGAAGTTAAGTCGCATAGTGCTCAGAGCCATTTGAACCATTTTTTTACTGCAACTAGCCACAGCGTCGTTAAATGAACGATTTATTACTTGTGCAATTTCACATGTGTCTTCTGTACTGTGGAAAAATGGCGCATCATAAATATATGCTATATATACTGAAAAATCATGGCACTCAAATGAAAAGAAATTGCCGAAAATAACACAGTACGTAAAGCTTTCAACGTGCCGTGTTCACTCTCAGGGTCTTTTGAGAAGAATATGGCGGATACGTCCTTGTCAGTGGTAGTACACAGATGCGCGTATTATGGTTGCTAGTGCAGTTCATGTTAACCAAGACTTGTGTCTGGCTGCAGCAGTCATTCGAATTAATAGTCACAGTTTGCTGTTGATTCTTATTGTTAAACACTTACACAGCTGCAAAAGTTTCCAGCCCATCATGAATAAAATACAGTCATTTATTGACACCGTCATTTCTCTGAATGGTCTGTGTTGTAATACCCACCGTAAGTGGCGTACAGTTGCACATGCGTAGATAGCTGGAAACGTAAAATAAAGCAACACTTCACACAGGGCTTGTGTGATTATTAATAAAAATCAAAATCCATGGCTGTAGAGAGTTGTTGATTGTAAACAGCACTGAAAACCTAACATGTACTCAAACTGGCGATTCCACACCGTTTCCTGCCCCTTTCTGCAAAATATGTAAACCATTGAATCGCGGCTTAGAGCCTGACATGGATTTCTTTAAAAAAAATCGTCCGTAAAATATTGTTTTCTGACAATATAGTATCAACCGGCACAGAAACAGTTTCACAATGGTCTAAACTGAAAAATCATTTACTTCCTGCTCATTTGGAAATTCAACTTTTTTGAGTATGTAAATGACATTCTAAGCAGGAAAGTCGCAGTAGTTTGCGAGAAATTTTTATATAATAAACATACATTGCATTTAATTGGAGAAGGAAGTTACCAGCAACAACATCAGTCTGAAAATAAGGAAACGTATCACGAAAGGTTTCGTTTGGAGTGTGGCCCTAAATGGATGTGGAACTTGGACAATTGGAAGAGAAGAGAGAAGACTGCTAGAGGCCCTGCAGATGTGGTGCTATAGAAGGAAGACGAAGATGAGCTGGAGAGACAAAGTAACAAATGATGAGGTGCTTAGAAGCGCACAGGAAACCAGATCTCTGTGGAGGCACATCCAAACAAGAAGAGAGGAACATGTAGGGCACATCCTTCGACACAACACCACAGCAGAAGGAGCTATTGAGGGAAAGAATCGGCGGGGACGACCAAGGATATCATACATGCAACAAATCATGAGTGACGTTGGCTGTAACACGTACGTGGAAATGAAGAGGAAGGCAGACAGAAGAGAGGAATGGCGCTCTGCTGCAAACCAACCTCAGGGTTGAACACTAAAAGAAGAGACACTCAGCAACACGTCTACTGATTTCAGTAGTGAAACTTAATTTAGCCTAAATCTTACTGAAAGATTAAAAGTGTACTTCGTACGCGGACGCGAACCCTCACCCTGCCCTTTTGTACGCAGAACCAGAAATGGCTGTCGACGCACGTCTCACGACTCGCCTCACAGACTTGCCACTACCCGTCGTATTCAGGTGATTCGTGTGAAGAGGTTTCCGAGTGATTGTGGATACCTTGCTGGGTTCGAAATCCTAGGGTAGAAGTTATTTTCCTATATAATCTACCAGACAGCGCACCCTTCGCTGCAGGGCGAAAAGATCATTCTTAATTTACCTTGCTAAGCAGAAATACCTTTAAATAGCCAGGCAGTGGCTCGGCGGGCGTTCGGAGCTTCTCCGCGGCGATTTTATCTGAGATCGATGGGCACGACGTGCTGAGAGGCGCCGGCCGCGCTCTCAGGACTCTGGAAGGCACCAGCACTCTGGAAGCCCCCGCTGCGTGCCGCACGACCAGCCCGGACCAGACGCACAATCCGCGCGCGCGCGCCAACCTGCGCGGAAGATCGTGGCTCCGATACGGCTCAATTTTGACCTTAGGCCAATGAAGCGGCCCACTCCACTCATATCGATAAATCTCCGGCTCCTCGCAGTCCCCTCCCCCCGATTCACGCTTGCCTTTCTCCTCCCCCACCCGCCACTAACTGGCGGAGTCCTCTAAACGAGGCGAGTTAGGTACATTTATGTCCGCGTACCTTGCGGCTGATGAGCCACAAATGACCGGCCATCCCTGCCTCCTCAGTGACTTTGCTCTTAGTGCTAGTGCGAATGGTGTCAGTTTCCAAACGGCGTCGATGGCTTCGCACAGCGATAAGCCCTCTCTCCGTGTCTGAGCAGGCACAGAAACCAAAAATACTACACATCTACATCTACTTGGATACTCCGCAAGCCACTGTTTGCTGCGTGGTGCAGGGTACCACGTAGCACGTAGCACTGCTTGTCATTTCCACTCGCAAATAGGGCGAGGTAGAAACGACCGTCTGTATGCCTCCGTATGAGGCCTAATTTCTCGTATCTTATCCTCGTGGTCCTTACGTGCACTGCATGATGGTGGCGGCAGAATTAGATGATGCAGAAAAATTAACAAGAACGACCTGCGCTGAGGTGACAAACGTCATCGGACAGCGATTGCACATATGCAGATGGGACTATTATCGCGTGCACAAGGTTTAAATGCATTGGCGGAGACCGAGCGTGGTGGCGGAGTGGTTAGCACACTGGACTCGCATTCGCGAGGACGACGGTTCAAACCCGTCTCCGGCCATCCTGGTTTAGGTTTTCCGTGATGTCCCTAAATCGTTCCAGGTAAATGCCGGGATGGTTCCTTTGAAAGGGCAGGGCCGATTTCCTTCCCCGTCCTTCCCTAATCCCAGCTTGTGCTCCGTCTCTAATCACCTCGTTGTCGACGGGACGTTAAACACTAATTTCCTCCTCCTCCATTGGCGGAGCTGTCATTTGTATTCAGCCGATCCTTTTAAAAAGGTTTCCAAGTGATTACACCTACATCTACATCGATACTCTGCAAATCACATTTAAGTGCCTGGCAGACGGTTCGTCGAACCATCTTCACAATTTTCTATTATTCCAATCTCGGATAGCGCGCGGGAAGAATTTCCCTTGTTTTATCTTGGTGATCGTTCCTCCCTATGTAAGTCGGTGTCAACAAAATATTTTCGCATTCGGAGGAGAAAGTTGGTTATTGGAATTTCGTGAGAAGATTCCGTCGCAACGAAAAACTCCTTTCTTTTAATGATTTCCAACCCAAATCCTGTATCATTTCTGTGACACTCTCTCCCATATTTCGCGATAATACAAAACGTGCTGCTTTTCTTTGAACTTTCTTTTCGATGTACTCCGTCAGTCGTATCTGTTAAGGATCCCACACAGCGCAACACTATTCTAAAAGTGGACGGACAAGCGTAGTGCAAGCAGTCTCCTTAGTAGGTCTGTTACATTTTCCAAGTGTCCTGCCAATAAAATGCAGTCTTTGGTTCCCCACAACATTTTCTGTGTGTTCCTTTCAATTTAAATTTTTCGTAATTGTAATACCTAGGTATTTAGTTGAACTTACGGCTTTTAGATTAGACTGATTTATTGTGTAACCGAACTTTAACGGTTAGCACTCATTAGGATGACCTCACACTTTTCGTTATTTAAGGTCAACTGCCACTTTTCGCAGCATTCCGACATTTCTTCTAAATCGTTTTTCAGTTTGTTTCGATCTTCTGATGACTTTATTAGTCGATAAGCGACAGCGTCATCTGCAAACAACCGAAGACGGCTGCTCGGATTGTCTCCTAAATCGTTTATACAGGATGTTACAAAAAGGTACGGCCAAACTTTCAGGAAACAGTCCTCTCACGCAAATAAAGAAAAGATGTTATGTGGACATGTGTCCGGAAACGCTTAATTTCCATGTTAGAGCTCATTTTAGTTTCGTCAGTATGTACTGTACTTCCTCGATTCACCGCCAGTTGGCCCAATTGAAGGAAGGTAATTTTGACTTCGGTGCTTGTGTTGGCATGCGACTCATTGCATTGTTGGTGATGTCTTGATTGGGCCCCATGTTCTTCCACCTGCGCTCAATGGAGCACGTTATCATGATTTCATACGGGATACTCTACCTGTGCTGCTAGAACATGTGCCTTAACAAGTACGACACAACATGTGGTTCATGCAGGATGGAGATCCTGCACATTACAGTCGAAGTGTTCGTACGCTTCTCAACAACAGATTCGGTGAACGATGGATTGTTGGAGGCGGACCAATTCCATGGCCTCGACGCTCTCCTGACCTCAACCATCTTTCATCTATGGGGGCGTTTGAAAGCTCTTGTCTACGCAACCCCGGTACCAAATGTAGAGGCTTTTCGTGCTCATATTGTGGACGTCTGGGATACAATACGCCATTCTCCAGGGCTGCATCAGCGCATCAGGGATTCCATGCGACGGAGGGTGGATGCATGTACCTTCGCTAACGGAAGACATTTTAAACGTTTCCTGTAACAAAGTGTTTGAAGTCACGCTGGTACGTCCTGTTGCTGTGTGTTTCCATTCCATGGTTAATGTGATTTGAAGAGAAGTAATAAAATGAGCTCTACCATGGAATGTAAGCGTTTCCGGACACATATCCACATAACATATTTTCTTTCTTTGTGTTTGAGGAATGTTTCCTGAAAGTTTGGACGTACTTTTTTTGTAACACCCTGTCTAGATAAGGAACAGCAAAGGGCCTATAACACTACCTTGGGGAACGCCAGATATCACTTCTGTTTTATTCGATGACTTTCCGTCCATTACAACGAACTGTGACCTCTGTGACAGGAAATCACAGATCCAGTCATATAAATGAGACGATATTCCATAAGCACGCAATTTCACTACAAGCCGCTTGTGTGGTACATTGTCAGAAGCCTTCCGGAAATCCAGAAATAAGGAATCGATCTGAAATCCCTTGTCAATAGCACTCAGTACTTCATGTGAATAAAGAGTTAGTTGTGTCTCACAAGAACGATGTTTTCTAAACCCATGCTGACTGTGTGTCAATAGACCGTTTTCTTCGAGGTAATTCATTATGTTCGAACAAAATATATGTTCTAAAATCCTGCTGCATATCGACGTTAACGATATAGGCCTGTAATTTAGTGGACTGCTCCTGCTACCTTTCTTGAATATTGGTGTGACCTGTGCAACTTTCCAGTCTTTGGGTACGGTTCTTTCGTCGAGCGAACGGTTGTATATGATTGTTAAGTATGGAGCTAACGCATCAGTACACTCCGAAAGGAACCTATTGGTATACAGTCTGGACCAGAAGACTTGCTTTTATTAAGTGATTAAAGTTGCTTCACTACTCCGAGGATATTTACTTCTATGCTTCTATGTTACTCACGGTGGCAGCTCTTCTCGATTCGAACTCTGGAATATTTACTTCGTCTTCTTTTGTGAAGGCATTTCGGAAGGCTGTGTTTAGTAATTCTGCTTCGGCAGCACCGGCTTCGACGGTATCTCCATTGCATGGCCGCACTGTGGGCAGTAACACACTTTGAACGCGATATATGGTAGTTGGAGCTAGACGTATGGGACATTCCATTTCGGAAATCATCAGGGAATTCAAAATTCAGAGATCTACAGAGTCAAGAGTGTGCCGAGAATACCAAATTTCAGGTATCACCTCTCACCACCGCCACCACAGTGGCCGACCGCCTTCATTTAACGACCGAGAGCAGCGCTAACTGACAACCAACAATACGGGAAATAAGAGCGGAAATCAATGTGGGACGTACGAGGAACGTATTCGATGGGACAGTGCGGTGAAGTCTGGGCTGTGGCAGCAGACGACCGACGCGAGTGCCTTTGCTAACAGCACGACATCGCCTGCAGCGCGTATCCTGGGTCGGTGGCCATATCGGTTGGTCCGTAGACGACTGAAAAATCTTGGCCAAGCCAGATGAGCCCAGATTTCAATTGGTAAGAGCTGATGATAGGGTTCGAGTCTGGTGCAGACCCACGAAGCCATAGGCCAAGTTGCCAACACGGCACTGTGCAGGCTGGTGGTGGCTCCAAAATGGTGTCGGTCCTGTTTACACGGAACGGGTAGGGTCTGTGGTGCAACTTGATCGATCATTGGCTGGAAACGGTTTGTTCCGCTACTTGGAGACCATATGCAGGTATTGGTTTGAAGAACATTTTGGACAATTCGGGCAAACGATTGGGCCAACCAGATTGCCCGACACGAACCCCATCGAACATTTATGGGACATAACTGATAGGTCAGCTCGTGGACAGAATCGTCCGCCAGCAACAGTTTAGCAGTTATGGACGTCTATAGAGGCGGCATGGCTCAGTATTTCTGCAGGGGACTTTCAGCGACTTGTTGAGTCCATAGCATCTCGAGCTGCTGCACTACGCCGAGCAATAGGAGGTCCGACACGATATAAGGAGGTGTCCCATGACTTCTGTCGATTCTGTGTAATGTGAAAGTTACGTGATGCTCGTTGAGCATAGAACGTTGAGAAGGGTAGATGGACGATTTCATATTTGACCCTAATCAGCAGTGTAGCAACTCACAGTCTGATCGCGGGGCTGAACCTTCTCAGCATACATTCTACTATCATACAGATTATTTTGATAATTCCGTACTAACCCAGTTGTAATCCACTGCGACTTCGTTTATCCCCGCCACCGATACACAGTTTATCTGTTTTATATGGGTTTTTCAAAACGATTTGTCGTCTTTCCTGATATTTTATCTAAAATCATGCTGACAAGGTATGACTGTGAAACCATTACTAAATTACTATTGTGAGTCAATCACAAACTTAACAGAAAATTAAAATATCAAGTAAGAACATTGACCGATGATGGTTTTTAATAAAATCCTGAGTTCCTGCCCCGCTATAAGAATTATGGAATCAAAACTACAGAATGGCGATTACAGAGAGTGTAAATGCTTTTGAGTGGAACGGAAACGAAACTAAGAGGGGACGTGAAGTAAATTTGGAAATGACATCGCAAACAGGCTCATAGAGAAAGAGGCTCAGAAAGAAGAAGACGCCTCACCGAATGGAAGGGTCTGTGGCGGCAGGAAGGGCGTCCGGCCAGCCCTCACAACTAACCATGCCAAATCCGCCAAATCCGTACTTAACCCTGCCGACCCTGCGCTCAATGCGGCATACAGGCGGTAGCAAAAGCAAAAAAAGAAGGCCGAATGGAAGGGTCTGTGGAAAGCTGGAATGGCCAAAACTGTCACAAGACGTAGCAGGTTACACAACTCATTACACGAAGAAAGGAGGAGGAGGAGGAAAACAAGAAGAAGACTACCGACATTTTTTTGAATGATGCTGCCGGCGTTTGACTAAAATAATTTTTGTTTTATTCTTATATGGGAATAAAATAAAAATTATTACAATCAAATGGCGGCAGCATCATTCAAAAAATTTACCATGTTTGTGGCTCCAGCCAAAATCAAAATTGCCACCGATAATGATATTTGGAGGGAAGTAGTGCTCTTTACTCAACCTGTGAAACTTTGGTGTAAGTTGATTGAAGGAATCGTTACTTCCATTTATTTTCCATGTACAATCGTTTACTTGTAAATCAGATACAAATTCTTTGTAGAGGCGAATTAAAAATGGTTAAGTAGATGTGTACAATAAAACTCTCAAGATGTTAACTTTGTTTAAATAACGTTGTTGCAGATACGAGTAAAGTGAAATACCTACAGCAGTATGTCCTCCCGATAATTGATCTAGCCGTAGCATTCGGATTTATTTACTGGTTTACCGCGCATAACCACATAATCTCACAAGATGTTGAAAGGAAACTATAAGGCCAAATTTGTAAAATCCAGCATATTAGTCATTTCATAAAAGCGTTTCATTGTTTTGATATTAGAATGCATATTCGTCTTTTTTTAGGGGTAGTGATTTGTCTATACGTGGACGTTGCCAAGTTACACAGTTCTTCATGTCTGGAAATACAGTTAATGTTGTAAAACAGGCATAACGCATAATGGTAATGATTCGTGTGAATATTCGTTACGAATTATGCGGTACATACTGTTCGCCCGCGATGCAAGCATGTTGCATGATTTTCGGCATCTGCCAGCACGGTTCACAGATTCTGACTTTCTAGAGCCATCGGAGTTTGCAGAATGCTTGGAATGTCGTGCTACATAAATTAGAACGTGTAAAAGAGTCCTGCAGTGTTGCTCCAGCAAAATCTATATTTCGGAGAGTTAACTCCCAGTTCTGACATCAGGTTGAAACCTTTTGCAATCCATGTACTTTTTTCACTTGTGAGTTTCGGTTTCAAACTGGGACATTTTCTAATTCGTTCTATGTAGTGTCACTAAGGTATGTGATCTTTTTGGCCTTTTCGATCAGTCCTGCCTAGGAATTTCAGTCAATATTTTACGTCAATCATGAATTTAGCAAATTCATTATTTAAAGAACTTCTTACACTCTCTTTCCTTTCCACATCTGAATAAGGGAAGTGTGAAGCGTCAGTTTTTCCTGATGTTTCTTTCAGCACACTATTGAATCAACAGATATTACCGTAGTGCTGATACCAGCTTTGTGAGCACGACGATTTCTTCATCATTCGCAAGTATATTTTTTTACGTTCTTAACCGTAACTGAAAGAACAAAAGTGACCGACGAACTACACTATATGTAGTATGCGTCTGTGAAAGTAAAGAAGTGTCGTTATATCTGTAACTTGCATTTCATTTTGGAACGTGAAATAATTAACTTGTGTTCTGCTTTCTAGTTACCAAAGACCACATTCGATTTCGCGTCGACCTCTCATCCAAGGCCCACTGGTACAATTCGCCTTTAGAAATCGAAGGACACAGGGCGACGCCGCAAGGAACTGCGTCGTCATTAGCACCTCAATAGCTTAGCTGGCAGGTCGCCAAGGTGAGGGCAAAACAACGCCCGCGGTGGACCTCTGCGATCATTGACAGTCGAAAGCGACATGCTCCCTCTGTCACTTGAGCTCGTACGCCGATCTTCACAATCCATACCTTTCGTTTTCTCGTCACCTCAGACGCGCTACTTCATGGGATTTTTAACTATCATAAATATTTTCTTGCTATTTCGGCACGCAATTTTGCTTCCATGTCCAAATCATCCAGGTGTCTGCAGTGAACTCACACGAACAACGCAACTGAGAACGTCCCGTGACTTTCTCCCGTTATCTGGGACAACTTTCCAGTATAAACTAGGAAACAGTCTCTTTGTTACGTTTTGAATTGCCAGACAACTTATTAATAACATGAAAAACATGTCCGAAAGGACAGATACCAGATTAGGTCAGCAATTACAATTGCGAAAAACAGCATTTTTGAAAGCTTGGGTTCGCGTATAAGTATCGAATCTGACACCTCATGAACAATCTGTAGACACAAAAATTCAAGATATCGCTTATGGTTTTGGGTAATACATATAGTCTAACTTCGGGTCACTGCAAAATGTGTCAGGCATGTGGGTTCGCTACGATAAATCTAAATCTGAAGTTTCACGTCGGTGCATTTCACGCTGAAGAAAAATGAAATGTTCTATCGTCACATTAAAAAAAAAAAACATTATGGACCGAAGATGATGCCAGCAACAACAGCTATGTGGATTCCAACTGCCCGACATTCTAGCATTTCTGCTTAGGATGACAAACAGTATTATGATGTGTGTCATAACATAGCTAGTTGTAAAAGAGACTGACATTGTTTTCTGGCATGGAAGGTCTCCAGACTTCGGACACGTTGAACATACGTGTATTGTGCTCTTCCATATTCAGTCACAGTATCAAACCTCAACAACCTACATATATCGTTGCAGGGCATAGTGTAATGTACCTCAGAACGCCGCTGGGGACTCCTGTAGAGAGAAATATTCAGCACATCGCTGCCTGTAGTGTCCATTTCGCTGTTCCTCTCCTGAAGTCGTGATCTAAGTCCTTTGTATATCGCGTTGCAGAGACCCACTGAGATTACCTATGTTATTTACAATTTACTTTTAGTGTGCCGTAGTGTATTGAGGTTTCGTAGGATCCTTGACGCTCTCAGCTGCAGCTTTCTAGGTGTGTGTTATAGGATGAGCGCTTGTGGAGTAACGCTGGTTAAATGAGGTGGGCTTTATTCTGAATAAAGGTTTTTTTGTGACAAAGTATTTTTGGGTCAAGTCTCTGATATTGCTTGATGAAATATTGCTTATCCATGAACGCATCATGATGTGTGATCAGAGTACTGAGCGCAATAACTTTTGAATGGTACGGTAGTCTTGCGAAATGCAGCCGTCCAATAATACTGTTAGCAAGATAACCTACGCAAGGACGCCTAATTTGAGCTAGTGATCACCCATCTGATATCTGACTTTGGTTATGTCCCATTGGCTGAGATCAGAAGTCACTCAGATATCAACAGTCTGTCAGTGACACATGTACAGTTAGTCTCCTATCGGACACCCGATACAGCTTTGCCGAAGGCGCCTCGTTCCCTTGATGTCGTCATAGCGCAAGTTGTGTCCTGAGATATGAGGGGTCGGGTGCCAGGCGAGTCATCTCAGGCGACGTGTGTTAACGACGATAGCGGTCTCCTCTCTCTCTCTCTCTCTCTCTCTCTCTCTCTCTCTCTCTGTGTGTGTGTGTGTGTGTGTGTGTGGGTCGCGATGCTCAGGAGCGGCCTGGGTATCGAGTTTCGGCGTGTCTCGGCCCATCCTTCTTTGGGGCGAAGGCCACGCGACTTGGACGCCGGCGCTTGTACGGCGTTATTGGATACTCGAGACTTCTGCACTATTTCACATTCTCGTTAATCTCAATCTCGTCGGTGTGCGTAGATGCCTGATTCTTTGTTGTGACAGTTCCAGACGTCTAGCCATCAACTTCAACTACGGATATTCGTTGAACCCGACACACCACTTAAGGAGCGTGTGAGCTTTTCACTGTGCCAAACACGGTAGAGGCAAAAGTTTACGAACGTTTACACACAAATAATCATTTCTCCTCTGCTAAAACTGTTCCCTTGTTTCTTAATTACTTACGACTAATTGTTATTTGACAGCTTTACAGCTATCCCGCAAGCTTATAAATGCTTACATTAGCTGTGTAGTGTGCAACATAGTACGTACTCCGTATTTTCAACAAGTATTTTAGTGGACGAAATCGAAGGCAGGCGAATCTCATTTTAGATATATATTTTACAACAGCTGAAATCAAGATTTAAAACAGTTGCAAATATGTTATAAGCAAGAAATCCATCCCCCCCCCCCCATGAACCATGGATCTTGCCGTTGGTCGGGAGGCTTGCGTGCCTCAGCGATACAGATGGCCGTACCGTAGGTGCAACCACAACGGAGGGGTATCTGTTGAGAGGCCAGACAAACGTGTGGTTCCTGAAGAGGGGCAGCAGCCTTTTCAGTAGTTGCAGGGGCAACAGTCTGGATGATTGACTGATCTGGCCTTGCAACATTAACCAAAACGGCCTTGCTGTGCTGGTACTGCGAAAGGCTGAAAGCAAGGGGAAACTACAGCCATAATTTTTCCCGAGGACATGCAGCTTTACTGTATGATTAAATGATGATGGCGTCCTCTTGGGTAAAATATTCCGGAGGTAAAATAGTCCCCCATTCGGATCTCCGGGCGGGGACTACTCAAGAGGAAGTCGTTATCAGGAGAAAGAAAACTGGCGTTCTACGGATCGGAGCGTGGAATGTCAGATCCCTTAATCGGACAGGTAGGTTAGAAAATTTGAAAAGGGAAATGGATAGGTTAAAGTTAGATATAGTGGGAATTAGTGAAGCAGGGTGGCAGGAGGAACAAGACTTCTGGTCAGGTGACTACAGGGTTATAAACACAAAATCAAATAGGGGTAATGCAGCAGTAGGTTTAATAATCAATAGGAAAATAGGAATGCGGGTAAGCTACTACAAACAGCATAGTGAACGCATTGTTGTGGCCAAGATAGATACGAAGCCCACACCTACTACAGTAGTACAAGTTTATATGCCTACTCGCTCTGCAGATGACGAAGAAATTGAAGAAATGTACGATGAAATAAAAGAAATTATTCAGATAGTGAAGGGAGACGAAAATTTAATAGTAATGGGTGACTGGAATTCGAGTGTAGGAAAAGGGAGAGAAGGAAACATAGTAGGTGAATGTGGATTGGGGCTAAGAAATGAAAGAGGAAGCTGCCTAGTAGAATTTTGCACAGAGCACAACTTAATCATAGCTAACACTTGGTTTAAGAATCATGAAAGAAGGTTGTATACATGGAAGAACCCTGGAGATACTAAAAGGTATCAGATAGATTATATAATGGTAAGACAGAGATTTAGGAACCAGGTTTTAAGTTGTAAGACATTTCCAGGGGCAGATGTGGACTCTGACCACAATCTATTGGTTATGACCTGTAGATTAAAACTGGAGAAACTGCAAAAATGTGGGAAATTAAGGAGATGGGACCTGGATAAACAAAGAACCAGAGGTTGTACAGAGATTCAGAGAGAGCATAAGGGAGCAATTGACAGGAATAGGGGAAAGAAATACAGTAGAAGAAGAATGGGTAGCTCTGAGGGATGAAGTAGTGAAGGCAGCAGAGGATAAAGTAGGTAAAAAGACGAGGGCTGCTAGAAATCCTTGGGTAACAGAAGAAATATTGAATTTAATTGATGAAAGGAGAAAATATAAAAATGCAGTAAATGAAACAGGCAAAAAGGAATACAAACGTCTCAAAAATGAGATCGACAGGAAGTGCAAAATGGCTAAGCAGGGATGGGTAGAGGACAAATGTAAGGATGTAGAAGCTTATCTCGCTAGGGCTAAGATAGATACTGCCTACAGGAAAATTAAAGAGACCTTTGGAGAGAAGAGAACCACATGTATGAATATCAAGAGCTCAGATGGCAACCCAGTTCTAAGCAAAGAAGGGATGGCAGAAAGGTGGAAGGAGTATATAGAAGGTTTATACAAGGGCGATGTACGTAAGGACAATATTATGGAATTGGAAGGGGATGTAGATGGAGACGAAATGGGAGATACGATACTGCGTGAAGAGTTTGACAGAGCACTGAAAGACCTGAGTCGAAACAAGGCCCCCGGAGTAGACAACATTCCATTAGAACTACTGACGGCCTTGGGAGAGCCAGTCATGACAAAACTCTACCAGCTGGTGAGCAAGATGTATGAGACAGGCGAAATACTCTCAGACTTCAAGAAGAATATAATAATTCCAATCCCAAAGAAAGCAGGTGCTGACAGATGTGAAAATTACCGAACTATCAGTTTAATAAATCACAGCTGCAAAATACTAACGCGATTTCTTTACAGACGAATGGAAAAACTGGTAGATGCGGACCTCGGAGAGGATCAGTTTGGATTCCGTAGAAATGTTGGAACACGGGAGGCAATACTGACCTTACGACTTATCTTAGAAGGAAGATTAAGAAAAGGCAAATCTACATTTCTAGCAATTGTAGACTTAGAGAAAGCTTTTGACAATGTTGACTGGAATACTCTTTTTCAAATTCTAAAGGTGGCAGGGGTAAAATACAGGGAAGCGAAAGGCTATATACAATTTGTACAGAAACCAGATGGCAGTCATAAGAGTCGAGGGGCATCAAAGGGAAGCAGTGGTTGGAAAGGAGTGAGACAGGGTTGTAGCCTCTCCCCGATGTTATTCAATCTGTATATTGAGCAAGCAGTAAAGGAAACAAAAGAAAAATTTGGAGTAGGTATTAAAATTCATGGAGAAGAAGTAAAAACTTTGAGATTCGCCGATGACATTGTAATTCTGTCAAAGACGGCAAAGGACTTGGAAGAGCAGTTGAACGGAATGGACAGTGTCTTGAAAGGAAGATATAAGATGAACATTAACAAAACAAAACGAGGATAATGGAATGTAGTCAAATTAAATCGGGTGATACTGAGGGAATTAGATGAGGAAATGAGATACTTAAAGTAGTGAAGAGGAGTTTTGCTATTTAGGAAGCAAAATAACTGATGATGGTCGAAGTAGAGAGGATATAAAATGTAGACTGGCAATGGCAAGGAAAGCGTTTCTGAAAAAGAGAAATTTGTTAACATTGAGTAGAGATTTATGTATCAGGAAGTCGTTTCTGAAAGTATTTGTTTGGAGTGTAGCATGTATGGAAGTGAAACATGGACGATAACTTGTTTGGACAAGAAGAGAATAGAAGCTTTCGAAATGTGGTGCTACAGAATAATGCTGAAGATAAGGTGGATAGATCACGTAACTAATGAGGACGTATTGAATAGGATTGTGGAGAAGAGAAGTTTGTGGCACAACTTGATTAGAAGAAGGGATCGGTTGATAGGACATGTTTTGAGGCATCAAGGGATCACAAATTTAGCATTGGAGGGCAGCGTGGAGGGTAAAAATCGTAGAGGGAGACCAAGAGATGAATACACTAAGCAGATTCAGAAGGATGTAGGTTGCAGTAGGTACTGGGAGATGAAGAAGCTTGCACAGGATAGAGTAGCATGGAGAGCTGCATCAAACCAGTCTCATGACTGAAGACAACAACAACAACAGTCGTCTTGGAATTATTTCTTTCATTTTTTTCAGACACAATAGTACCAAGGAAGCTTCTCCACAGTCGATGAAATGAATAAGGGAGAACGAACATAGAAAGTGTTTGTACCTCAGCCGCGGATTTAAACGAACTTCATTTGGATGACGATGATGATGATGTTTGGTTTGTGAGGCGCTCAACAGCGCGGTTATCAGCCCCCGTACAAATTCCCAACCTTTGCTAAGTCCAATCTCGCCACTTTCATGAATGATGATGAAATGATGAGGACAACACAAACACCCAGTCATCTCGAGGCAGGTGAAAATCCCTGACCCCGCCGGGAATCGAACCCGGTACCCCGTGCTCGGGAAGCGAGAACGCGACCGCGAGACCACGAGCTGCGGACAACTTAATTTGGAATCTGCCATCGTTGTCTTTCATAATTCTAGAATGGGCTAATTTTTATTTGTGTTCACTGTGGAGTACATACTCGTATAATTTAAAAAGCAATAAAATATTCCTCCCAAGAAGGAGAAAACGTGCCAGTGAAAAGTCAAGCTCTGTTTTAAGCGGAAGACACTTTCCCTCTTTGCACTGTGCCGTGTTTTAGGAGCATACATTTAGTTTTGGAACAATAAAATAATTTCAGGAGTTTAATATTACTTGTTTAAGTGTACAATTTCTCATTTCTTATTTCTGTTATAAGAACATAGCTCATCGGATTAAGCCGGCCGCTGTGGCCGAGCTGTTCTAGGCGCTTCAGTCCAGAACCGCGCTGCTGCTACGGTCGCAGGTTCGAATCCTGCCTCGGGCATAGATGTGTGTGATGGCTTTAGATTAGTTAGGTTTAACTAGATCTAAGTTCTACGGGACTGATGACCTCCGATGATAAGTCCCATAGTGCTTAGAGCCATCTGAACCATCATCGGATTATTTTCAGGAATGTTTTGTTCACTGCTCTCTTCTTCCCCTTATGTTACGTTCGTTAGGGTACGGAAAATGGATATTTTTAGGACGGAGAGAAAAAAAACTGCTGGAATATAAAATGCACTTCTGCCTGGGAACAGAAGATTAAAATCAAAGGGTAGTAACTAATAGCGTCAGCTACAAAAACTGGGGAGGACATCTAAAAATATATTTATACTTCCGAATGCATCATTACTCCCTACCTGGCAAAGATTACTATGGTTTTAGTTGCAGTTGGGTCCGCAGCCAGTGGCTGTCATTGGTTGGATAAAATTTTTATCCAGCCAACATTACTATAGTGTAAATATAGTGGTCAACTATACCTATTTTTCCTTTTTGTTATATAGCTGAGGTGCACCACCAACGCAATGATTGCTATTTTGCTCTTATGTACTGCAAATGATTACGAACCAAGAACTTACATTAAAGTCTGGACGCGAATTTAACATCACTTGCTTCTTTTCTACAGTATACGCAAGCTTTTTTGTAAATATAGGTATCTTTACTCACTGTTATTCTTGAAAATGCTATACTGTTCACATTCTATTAGAGTATTCCATAATATATGTCTTCAGCTGAAGCATAGGTTTGAGCGATGATGGAGATAGAATAGCTTATTTTCTACTCTGATAATGTAATTCCTCTTCGTTAATTTTTTCTCAAATTAAATACTGCGGGAACTTCCATGGGGGATGTTGCAGATGCCAGGAATTGAGAGCTAACTCGCACTTAAAATACACATTGACCGGAAATTTTGTCTTTGAAGTGAAGTGAATTTTGTAACGGTTTTGATGAAAGTAAACACAATTATAAACAAAATGGCCCTGAGTTTAGGTGGCTCATTCCTTTTGGTACAGACAGTTCCGGGAAGCGTGTTCATTTGGAAGCCTACTTCATCTCGCCCATGCTTGGATACCTCCCCTGCTGCTGCCACCAAATTCTAAATCGGTAGCGCCTCGGTTTGTTTACTCTGTATCCCTGTGCGACCTCTTAAGACGGGTCGGGGAGCAGCGGGCTCAAATAAATCGCAGCCTGTTGGTGCTTTTCCAGATGCGCTGCGCCCGCAGACTCAGTTCGGCAACCCTTTGACCTCTAGTTCACAGCGGCCGAGCCCCAGCTGTCATCCTGTGGGGCGCTCATTACCTCACTCATGTCTGTCAGTGCTATGGATTAAGACAACATTGATTTCCTTAATGACTGCCGAGCTTCCTACATCGAGGAGCGTGAAAAAGCTTTTTACAACAGACGATGACTATGGCCTCTGTAACTGTACGGCGTTCCTGAGACAACTAGACAGTTCGGTGTTCCGTCGATATTATTTACGGTAATTGTTATAATATGGAAAGTGTCAATTGTACAAAATGTTGTAGAACCATTAATACAGTGACGAAAATTGAAAGCTTTATAACATGAAACATTAGTCCAATATTTACAAAACTTTCTGGATATTAGTATTGGCCTATTATTATTCATATCGGATACATTGTGATTTTACATTCTTATTTAAGGATTATACAAATAAATGGTTAAATACAAGAAAATACATAAAATAAACAAACACCCCAAAAAATTTTGTAACTGAATATCGAAGTCTCTTAGCAAGTTCACAGCTCTTGGTGCCACCAGATGCAGTTCACTGAATCCACCAGGTAATTTCGTAATAATAACTTTTCAGTCAGGTGTTGGGTAGTTTACCAGCAGTCCTATAGTCGCATCATAGCCCCCATTTATACAAACAGGCATCACTCTTTCCTTGCCCTGTACTTCCTGTAGATGCTCATCGCATAACGGATATTAAATGATTAAACTTTAATTCCATTCGGAACTGACGTCCATCAGCAGCATCAGCACAAGGTGTGGCTTTCGAACAGTCACGAGTACACTCTTGTATTTTCTGTGGCATGGAAGCAAAGAACCGGCAAATATCGTCTTGAGGAATTTCTTGACGTGTCTTAAACGCATGCTGTGTCAGTTCACAAATATTATTGGCAAGAGGATTGTATAAAGATATACGTCTTCCCTTCGCATCCCAGGTGTGGACTGTGAATGACAAATTCAGGGGACCTGGCAGGCCACTGAACCATCCATGTATTCTTCCAGTCATTTGTGGTGTGAACTGCAACATGGGGATCTTGGATTATCTTTCTGGAGTATCCCAATCGGTAACCAGGTCATGAAGGATATGACAACAGGGTTTATCATTCTTGCCACATATTGACGAGCGTTCAGCCTCCTTTCAACAACCACAAATCAGTGCTTTTGCCATATGCAGTATCTCCCCCCACCATGATTCCAAGAGTTGGAAACGTAAGGCTCTCGAGAATCTGTGCGTCCTGTGACCGTTCAACAAATCGTCTACGAATACACTGCCGTTGATCAAAACGCCACAAACAGAAGCGAGACTCCTCTGTGAACATCACAGAATGCCATTCAGTGTTCCAGTTGACTCTGGCTGTTCACCGTGCAAGTTTCTGTTGTCATTGATGTGGCGTCAGTGGTAAACGACTCATGGTAACTAGATATATGCACCCAGTTTTCACTAATCTGTTCCCGGCAGTTAGTCGTGACACTCCGGATGTAGCCCTTGCCCAGATTTCAGCTGTTGTCTCACATTTATTTGTCAGAGCGAATCAAAAAATGCTCTGATGTTGTGATTCTTCTGGAAGCGCCCGTACCTACTCTTTTTGCCATACTATCGTCCTGAGTCCTTCCCCTTTACCTCTCGTTCTGCAGCCAATGCAGATCTCTGAAATCTGACGGTATGATCCTTTCCGTGCCTCACATCAATATTTCAGCCTTTCTCAATGTCCGAAAAATAGGCTGCGCGTGATCGTCCTCAGGGCTTATTGTGATGTGATCGCCAGCTCAAAGATACAGTAATGTAAGATGCACCCAATAGCCAACCATCATATACTTACACTATTCTTCGCCTTTAAGAATGATTTTTAATGCATTGAAAATATTGAAAATAAGGTCGCGTAAGCGTGATATATTAATGAAGATCTCCCACAGGCACAGAAATATTGGAGTAATATCAATTTAATCTTCATGGTGTAATACGTTCCACTTCCACCAGTGTATACAGATACACGAAGCCTTTTAGAATTTTTGTAACCGTGTTACCAGTTTGTAGCCGTGTACTTATTTCTGTTGAAGAATCGCTCTGTGTTCCTGGAGTAGGTGTTATGGAGAAACAACTTTAAATTATATTCTAAAACGTTTCTATGTGTGTGACATTTTATTTGCACGAACATATGGTCACAGTTTTATAGCTATGTACCTAACTTCATACTATGTCAAAATTAGAATTACTAGAGTGAACTGCATATCATTTTTCCTTGTATTACTCTCAAAATGAAATGGATTGTTGACAACAAATTTAATCAGTCAATAAATATACTATCTGGTTATGGCAAATATTCACTTGCTTAAACAGATGTCTGGAAGATGTACAAATGTGAACCACACAATTATAATTGCTTCCTTTTATACAATAAATAATTCTTGCGAAAGGGAAGAATTACCCCTGGACGTTACCCAGTAAGGATCAGTGACTGAAAATAAGCAATTACTCTTATGGCAAAAGTAGCTGATCCTTGGTGTTTGCTGATTATTTTGTTTTTTATGTTAATATTTCACTGTTGTAGACCACGATATAAGAAGAGCAGATGCCAGTTTTAAATATTTCATGGCACTGCTATTCTGGGCAACAAGAACGAGCGCTAATTACTGTTTAGTGGAATAGACAGACAGAGTTTGTGTTAACAATAAGCAAAGACGAAAATGGCGGAAAGAATAATTAGCTAATGACTACCTATCGGGAGTACTTATTCGAAAAGATAAAAGAATTCTGTTATTTGAGAACCAAGTGAACAGGAGGAAACCGATTCAATGAAGTCGGCAGAAGCAGATTGGGGGACGAGAGCTTTCTCACCGGCAGAGGTTCGCGATTCCAAATATTGACATAAATTGAGAAGTTTCTACAATCTACGTCTACAGCTATCAATGTATCGAATTGAAACGGGCGCGTTAGGGGAACCTGAAAAAAATGGAAATTTCAGGCATTAGAAATATGTAGACGAGAACAGAGAGCATTACAAAAATAAGGAGCAAGCTACTGCGATACGTGCGAATGTGTGCTCGAATAACTGATTCGCTAGCACAACATGTAGCGGAGGAAATATATTGCAAAAATAGTGAAAGGCTACGACATGTAAAACAGATTATCACCAACATCGGACGGGGCAAACTAGCAGAAACGAAAATATTAGTATACGATAGGAAAAGATGGAAGACAATGTCAAAGGAGACTAAAGACTAAGGACTACTAAATACAAATGAAAAGGGGAAGCTCGTATCAATCCGAACACCATAGTGCCTTACTAATAATGGATAATAGGGAGGTGGTACGCCATTACCTTCCTCCGACTGTGAACTGACTTTCCCAGAAAATTACGTGAATATCAACAGTTTGATGTTGACTCCAAATCGCTGTCCAACTCGGAATTTGTCACGTTAACAAACGTTCGCATGAAAAATACAAAAAAAAACGTTGTAGGACCGACCGACCCCCTACCGAAGCCGAGATCTTTGGATCGGTAGTCGAGAATTCTGCAGGTAAGTTACCGAGCCAAATAATTTAAACCAGAATACAGGAGGAAGGATCTACCTAGAGAACCATGGTGTGTGTGTGTGTGTGTGTGTGTGTGTGTGTGTGAGAGAGAGAGAGAGAGAGAGAGAGAGAGTTGAGAGTTCAGGATCGTAATAATGCCAGTACATAAGGAAAGCCAACAGTGGAGAAAACACGGCAGAAACAAAGTTTGAAGCCCGAGTCGTGGTTATAGAAAAATTTGTGCGGGGTCAGCGGTCGGAAGGCAGGCACTGAGCCTCTGGGACTAGCGCAAGCGATACTCATGAATGCCGCCCGTTGAAACCACGTCTGAAGCGGCGCCCGGTCCAAGCGCCGCGTGTTGTTTGTTGCTCCTGCTGATGAGGGTTTGGCCCACCGGAGCTGTGCGGGTTGACGCTCCAGCCAGGGGCGACGGACACCGAATGTTGCAGTGAAGAAGACGGTAAAGTGCGCTAGCTGCGTCGCCTAAACGACAGACAGCACAGTTGTTTGTCTCGTTTTGAACGCGAGACTTCACAGTTTAGCGCTCTGATGGAGAGAAATTCAGTCACCAACTGCAACATTTTATGGTGCTCATCACTGATCTACGAATGGATAGATTAATACTGACACTCAGTTGCTTCTAAAATAAACTTTCTAGTCACGTGCTTTACTTGACCGGGCAATAAACTAAGCAGAGCAACGAGAACCCTCATTCCTGAAAAAAAAATCTGTAAAGGTAATACGAGGGATGTATGTTTAAACGTTTCGTTTTTATTCTTCATTAAATAGATGAAATACAGGTCAAAATACTGTACGCTTCGACTTAATCATCTGCCAGCACGACTTGATAGAGAACTTAATTGCATGCTGTTGCGTTCTGAACGCAGCTTGCAAACGTCAGGAGCGGAATTTACGGAACACGTCGTTAGGACACGTAAATGACGAACAGAGTTCAAATTCTCTTCCCAATGTCCAGATTTAAGTTTTCCGTGATTTTAAGTTCGGGTTGGACAAATATGGTGCAAGAATTCTATTGAGGCCTTCTCACATGAACCTCCTCGGTATTTGGTTGAAATGATCCAAGAAGCAAAGAAGACTGGTGTGTAACGTCCCACTGCCTTCGAGGTCATTAGAGGCGGGTCACAAGCTCGGGCCGAATGCTTTTCAAGGAAACTTACGTGATATAGGGGAACCATTGAAAATTCAAATTTGTATGGCCGGATGGCGAACTGAACTGCTGCCGCCGCTACCACTGCTTCACTTGGTTTGGTGAAATGCCTAGAGAACTCAGGGGACAGGTAAAAAGTAGCCAAGTGCCCTCAAGATTCGCGCACTTAATTATCCATATACATCGATACTGGGAAGATATTGGTCTCGGAAATTCCAAGTCCGTATCAAAATCTCTACAGTAGTTTCTCAGACTGCCCCGAACACACAAAAAGAAACGAGCAGGGAGAGAAGATTTAATAAAATATGTTTTGCTTACTTTTTAAAACTTGACTACATCTTACATTTTATGTTTGCATGCACTAATATTCGTCTTTTGTGTTTTTGACGGATGCGATGAATGTATGTTCAAATGGCAAACGACATTCATTATATGATATAGTTACAATTTAAGAAGCTTTATTTTACTTGTACGGAACTTCGCTTCTTGCCAAATTCCATGATTTTAGGTCAACAGGAATTACACAATAGGTTTTGGCGAGTGAGTTTTAGAGTATCAAAATATTTGACATAAATGACTGTATTTTTTGTCTGAAGAAACTTAAAAGCTTCAAATTTTTACACTTCCAAGGGATCGCAGACCTTAATATATAACGTGAATATGAACTTGATGCGTCCCCCAGATCCTGAGAAAAAGAGTTCATAAATCTGAACTTGTTATATTTACCCGGTCTTGAGAAAAAGAGTTCTTAACAGTCGGACAGCAGTGCGATCCTATAAAGGTTCCGTTTTTACAGACTGAGTCCCGGAAACCTAAAAATGGATAGCGTGACGATGACGATAGACCAGCTTTTACCCAGTGATGGCCTAGCGTCTTAAATGCGTTGGCATTCTCACAGTGCGAAATCAGGTGCGTCTGCTGGAGCAGATCACCCTGTTTACGCGATTAGTCACAAACTTCACGGTGACCTTCTCCAGTGATACATACACTATTAGGAACAATCAGGCGGTAGGTTTGCAAGGAACTCAGTCGAAACTACTTTCTTTACATAATCCCTATGAAGACCTATTTAACCATTTCTTGAAATAAATTTCCTATCCGGGTCGTTATCAGTACCGCAAACCGCTTAAACTAGGAGTATACAGAACATTTCGATCTTCGGGTTTTAAGACGAGCGACCTCCACAACGCAGGCGCGCCTTGGCCGTTACCCGTGGCTCCTCTTGCTCTCGAGCCGTGTTAATTGCTTTCTCGTTCTCTAACTGAGTTGTGACGGGCCCGTTAATGGATGACTAGTGTGCCGCGCCGTAGAAAGCATCGCTTTCCTCGCGCTGTGCGTCCGTCCCCACATTAATATTCATTGTGGCTTTTATTATGCCTCACATTTACCTAACAACTGGCACGGCCGTCTAATTTTATTTACCCAAACCCCGCGGTGTAATAATAACATATAAATGTTTTCCTTATACCGAAATAACCAGTCCGGCTCGGGTCCCCCATTCAATGGAAGGCGCCGCCGCCCTGGGCTGCTGCAGTGCAGTCATAAAGCGACGCCCCACCAGCCCGGCGCCGCAGCAGGTAGTCAGTCTGCGGGCGTCCCTGCTCCACGCCCCGCCGGCGCCGCTGGTGCCGCCGGCACATTCTGGGCCGCAACGCCGCCTGTCTCGATGAATATGCAGCCACTTGCTCGTAGCTTGCAGGTAACAAGGTTTGAACGGTGCCCAGATTTAGGAGCGCAAGCCACAATTCATTGATCCTATTATCAGACGCAGCTGTACCAGACGACAAAATGATGTGGCCACCACTCTAGGATACTTGGAAATGGGTAACGTTCATCTGAGATACAGCGAGTAATATGAGTAAAGGACGAAAAGTCTACAGCATTTGACCCTCGGAAAGGGGCCATTCAGGGACGAGTATTGTCTGATGGTAAATATGTAGCATTTTCAAGGAGCCACGAGATATACACAGAGAGTAATGAAGATAACTGGCCAAACGAAGAAGCAATAAATTCCACCGAATATCTTGAAACTGTGGTGCTCCCGAAAAGTATGTGAAGTCTACGAGAGAAGTTCGATAATTTGATAATTTTCCCCCGTCTTATGACAGGATAGATGAGCTCCGCCACGAATTCCTCTCCTGTGCCAACTTCTTCATCTCAGAGTAGTACTTGCACCTTACGCCCTCAATTATTTATCGGATATATTCCAATCTCTGTCTGCCCTTAGAGTTTGTATCGTCTATAGCTTCCTCAATACCACGGACTTTATTCCTTGATGTGTCAACATGTGTCTTGTCGTCCCGTCCCTTCTTCTTCTCTCATCGATTCAGCAGAAAACCTCATTTCTCATCGGTCCACCTAATCGTCAAAATCCTTATCTAGCATTACATCTTAAACATTTCAATTCTCTTCTTTCCTTGCCGCGCATTGTAGCCGCGCACGGTCTTAGGCGCCTTGCCACGGTTCGCGGCTCCCCCCGTCGGTGGTTCGAGTCCTCCCTCGTACATGTGTGTGTGAGTTGCCCTTAGCGCAATTTAGTTTTAAGTTAGATAAAGTAGTGTATAAACCTAGGGACCGATGACCTCAGCAGTTTGGTCCCATAGGAACTTATCACAAATTTCCATTTCTCGTTCCGTTCTGTTTTTCCATAGTCCTTGATTCACTTCCATGCAATGCGGTGCTCCGAACGTAGATTCCCGGAAATTTGATATTAGGACAGGGATGCCCTCCTTACCTGTGCTTTTTGTCTTTCTTGCTTGCAGGATAGCAGAATTCCTTACGTCGTTTACTTCGTGGTCCCAGATTTTGAGGTTTAGTCAACCGTTACTCTTAGTCTTGCTACGCCACAGTAATTTAGTCTTTCTTTTGTTTACTCTCAAACTAGTGTGCTCATTAGACTTTCTATTCTAGATAACGCAATTTTTAATAGAATAATTTGAGTATTATTCTATAATGAATGAAATATTTTGTTAAACATCATAAATGTTGGTGAGTAAGAATATTCTAACTGTTTAACTAAAACTTCAAACGATTGCTGTACTCAGTTGTTTGATGACAGCTATTTGAAGAGGGCGGGCCGCGGTGGCCGAGCGCTTCTAGGCGCTTCAGTCCGGAATCACGCGACTGCTACGGTCACAGGTTCGAATCCTGCCTCGGGCATTAATGTGTGTGATGTCCTTAGGTTCGTTAGATTTAAGTAGTTCTAAGTTCTAGGGGACTGATGACCTCAGTTGTTAAGTCCCGTAGTGCTCAGAGCTATTTGAACCATTTGAAGAGGTCAGTGATACAAATGGTGATGATGAAATGCGATTTTTTCAAAATGTACTTCAATGGTTGGACAGTTCTATAGACCAATTTTATGAAATTCATGTGGACTCTGAAGGAACAAGATAACTGCATCACATATTAAGGCTAGCCACTTGAAGCCCTGCACACAAAAATAATTAAAAGATAAATGGTTAATTGTCTGGAGTGCAGAGAATGGAAGTACATGAAGTAGCTAATACTACAGGATCCCAAATGAAACAGAACATGGGATATCAAAAATAGAACACGGACGTACACTCAGACGCACAATTCTGAACTGTCAAAGAGTAGACTGTAGGGCTTATTTCCAGATCCGTGACCGTGGTTAGCAGTTGGGTCCATTAACACACACACAACTTGAAGCAACAAGTAAAACAATTTTGTAAGGTTGGTGAGAATGCTAGAACACGGCGGAGACTGTTTTGTCGCATGGAAAGATTATTGTTATTACTACCATTATTCTGATTCCCATAGTATTGTCGTCGTGGATTACTTAAAAAAAAAAAAAACATAACAGGAGCCTGTTAAATTCCTAAATACTGAAATTGTGTTTAACGCGAAGGTTGATGTGAACACTACAAAGCAACGCACGGAGGTGGTACATCCTTATCTTCTTCCGACCCTTATGCAGACTTACCCAGACAGTTATTGCGGGAGCTACTGTTCAAGGCGGTCTCCGGACCTTAGTGCAACTCTAAGAAAGCTAGGTTGAGACATAAATTCTATATAAGGAGCTCATGACTTTTACATTTTAACTAAGAGTACGCAATCACAAATTTATCCTAAATCATTATTCTCGTAGAGGGTGCAAGTAATCGTCATCTGTAAAGGACACATAGATTAATTTACCCGAATTAACACATTATGTAATGCTTTACGTCCCAAATATTTCTTTATATGAGTGCCCTTGAAGAAAGAGTCACTGTCGCTGCTTGAACTACGCGTATGTAACTCCTAAGTCTTTACGAAGTGGCCTTCTGACCCTAATATCGTAGATTTTCGTGATAATACTGCTGATTAATTCTTATATGCGACTATACAAATATCCTTCGGTACGAACCTTACTGACCACCTGTTGACGTAGAAGGTACTCCTCGTTTCCCATTTTTTGTGTAAACTACAGTTTCAAGTTTGCTTGAACCATGTGTATGATTTCAGACTGCTGACAAGGCAATCTTCATTCTTGACAAAGATTTTTCTGTGATGTGGAACAGTAATCGGCTTTGGTCTGGGTTGTGGATGACAGCATCTATTCTATGTTAGAAATACAATTTTAGTAAAAACTCAGTCATGAGCAGCAGCTGGAGTAATGATGATCGATACCTCGTCAGAAGAATGGCCCTTCTAGCGCCGAAGCTCGGAAATAAATGGAACGTCCTTGGGAATCGAATGTGTGTCTTATCAGTAGCATTCAGCCACTGTAAGCGTTAGATAGAGAGGCAGAAGAGAGGAAAATAATAATTGTGGCTGCGGCTGATTGTATCTTAACATTCCCCATGCAAGTAAAAGCAAGGACATGTTTGGTGTCTTGGACATCCGTAGTGCGAACTTCAGTAGAACATTGTGATTGAGTTTTGCGTTTTATTTGTCTCTCTAGGTCTTCTCTGTTACGCAAGAAATGCTGCCGATTTTTCTATATTCCATTTCACTTCAGCACTCTTTCAAAGAGTCCGAAAGCCTACCGCTGCTGTTCTACAAACTCACACGACCCACCAACTTACACGTTGCCTCGTAATCGGCAGTCGAAGCACTGCTCGTCGTGACCATTCGTGCAGAAGAAGCGTTATACGGCACAACAGAATCGGACGGCCGTGACGCATTTTGCGTCTCCAGTAACGCAGTAGGACAGTTGCCACCACTAGTGCCTTTAGAGTTCTCTGACATCGCCTACAGCTGAGATGCTGCACTGGTTCGTGGCGGTGCGCTCACGTCTGGACGAACCGTCTTCAGGATGTCATGCGTGGAGAATGAAAAACGATTATTGAGATCACAAAACCGCGTGGGTGCGTTGCGCGAGGGAGGAGTCACGCAGCCCCAAAATTACAGTGGCGGCGGCGATGGAGGGGAGAGTCCAGCTTGCGTGGGACGGACACCTCTGGTGGCCGTGGACCCCCCTAGCTAGGGGTGTCCCTTTTCCATCCTCAGCAATACGGCCGACCGCTCTCATGATGTCATGTAGTTGCAAATATCTACTGTCTCTCAATTTAAACACTTGAAATGGGAAACGTTATATATTGTCCTCAGTTAAAACTAGATCGTAAGCTATTTACAAAGTTCATTTCGAGTATTATTTTTAACTGACCCCAGGGACAAACATCTGATCTTCCTTCGCTTTTAGACACATGGTGCTCATTCACTGGTCTGTCCAGCATAATCAGTGACACGTGTTCCAGTACAGTAGCGTTCCATTACGTGTCAAGTATTGACGCGTCGTAATGCCATTCCATTCTTTGCCTCACATCGTCACCTTTCGCTACTGTGACGGCTTTGATAATTACATTCGATGGAAGTATCATTTAACAGATCTTCAAGCTTCTCATTTTCTTTACCAGCGCCGATGTTGCAAATACACAGCCAAAAATACTAAATCTTTTTTTTCTGTTCTACGGTAATTTTACTTTAAGAGACCAGCTTCATTTTTCGTTTCTCCATTAGTTTCACTGTGTACTATATTTTTAATTGCGCCCATTAATTGTCACATCGTTTGCGAAGCAGATAAAAATATACCGGGTGTATCATAATTAATGGTGTAAACGAATACAGTTGAAAGTACACGATACTAGAAGCAAAAAAGTCTCCGGAAACATAGGGTCGGAAATGCATAGCTTAGAGCAATTTTTCATCTTCGATACTGTGACGCATATCTCTTCCACCGCAACCTCTTTGCTTTCCACATTTTGGGAAGTAGTACCATGGACCAAAACAAGAAAAAATGCCCAGTAAACACTTGCTCTAAAATACATACCTTAAAAGTTATGAACAGTTGTTCACTAGAAGAGTTGTGTTTCCAAGTAGCGAAGATGAGCACGTGCTCATAGCTCTTAAAGGTATTCATTTTTGAGCACGTGCTTACTGGACATTTTTTTCTTGTTTTGGTCCACATTACCATTTCCCAAAATATGGAAAGCGAAGAGCTTGCATTAGAGGAGATTTGTTTCGCAGTATCGAAGATGAAAAATTGCTCGTAGCTCTTAAGGTATGCATTTTCGACGCTTTGTTTACTGAGACCTTTTTGCTTCTAGTATCGTGTACTTTCAACTGTATGTGTTTACGCCATTAATTATGATACACCCTGTATGTGGCTTTCCAGCCACTTCTTATCAGAATTTTATCGATTTGGTTCTCATACTAATTCACTGTATAACTTTTGAGTAAAAACCTGTTATAATAATGGTGAAGCAGAAAGTTGCAGTGGCCTCTCTTATACACAGTGTTTCTTCTAGATCGTCTTTAATCATCAAGCGCAAGAACGCCGTTCAGAGCACGAGTGTGGTTTTCCTCCACTAGCCACACATCAACTACAATTATGATCATTTCCTCCTCCTCTTTGAGAGTTTTCTTTGATAGTACAAGTGAAAGTAACACCTTAACTGTGTCCCTACTTTTATCTTTTCATCTTGGAGTTAATAAAAAAAATGGTTCAAATGGCTCTGAGCACTATGGGACTTAACATCTGCGGCCATCAGTCCCCTAGAACTTAGAACTACTTAAACCTAACTAACCTAAGGACATCACACACATCCATGCCCGAGGCAGGATTCGAACCTGCGACCGTAGCAGTTGCGCGGTTCCAGACTAGCGCCTAGAACCGCACGCCACACCGGCCGGCTGGCATATACGGGCGTGATGTGTGGCTTATGAGCAGCCGCTCAACCATGAAATCTCACGTCCCGCCTTACTGTCATGGTACTTGCAGTGGATCAAGATGCTGTTTGGAATTCTTGTGTGATGGTCAGGATAGATGTCTGCCTATTACACATTACGACCCTCCTCAAATGTCGGCGGTCTCTTTCAGTCAACAGACGAGGTCGACCTGTACGCTTTTGTGCTGGACGCATCCCATCACGTTTCCGCTTCACTATCATATCGGAACCAGTGGACCTAGGGATATTTAGGAGTTTGGAAATCTCGCGTACAGACGTATGACACAAGCGACCACGTTCGAAGTCCGTGAGTTCCACGGATCGTCCCGTTCTGCTCTCTCTGGATGTCTAATGACTACTGAGGTCGGTGATATGGAGTACCTGGCAGTAGGTGGCAGCACAATGCATCTAACATGAAAAACGTTTGTTTTGGAGGTGTCCGTATAGTTTTGATAACATAGTGTACATCTGATATTTGTAGAAATTCAAGTTTGATATGTCTTAGGGGTAAACAGCTTGCTGTGAAACTTGAATTTATATGTTTGAGTAAACAACTAGCTGTCAACGTCAATTTTCTACAATCGTCAGATAGAAAAAACGTATTGTAATTAATATGGAACAGAAAATTATCGAACTGTTTTAAAACGTTGCTGAAAATAATGTTACAATCAGCACCTACAGACAGCAATAACGGTTTGCGTAGATGACATACGTCCGTCTACAAAGTCTGGACATGTACTGATGTAGGCAATGAAGCGTAAATAATCTTACATACTAAAACAAAAAATGTAGCTGCATACTGTTAACCAATTCTCTGCGCAATGTCCTACTGCGACATAATATATGCTGCAGGTCCAATAATAAAGGGATAATAAAGAAAGTGCTGATGGTGACGGGCAGTGCGCATTCCTTCATCTGATTCTAAAATCGGTCGCTAGATTGAAGCCCCGAGCCGGGAACATTACGTGTTGTCACCGAGCAGGGAACATCACGTGTTGTAGGTACATATCGTAAAGGTACATCACACTCACAAACGTAGATAGGCCTATAGATTGCATTTAAAGCTTGTAACAGTTCTGTAGCCTGCCCCGATGAAAGTCTTAATTCCACAGTGCTTACCTTGACTGCAAATTGCACTTTGTTTAGCCTCGACATTAATAAACTTCGCCTCTGTACACCCGACTGTCTTTACACCGGCCTTGCCGCACTGCCCGTGAATAGCGACAGAAATTAATTACACGCTGTTGGTCGAGTGAAAAGCTGCCGATACCTGCCGTAGGTGTGGACGTGGTTATCGCCTGAAATATGATTTACTGGGCGGAGGCGGGCTTTAATTGCTTTTTATTCAGCGGCGGGCGCCGGCGCGCCAAGAGGTGCGGCGCCACACAACGGCCCGACGTGCGCGAGACACTGTCGACCCTCGCTCGGAGTGTCACATAAATTTCCCGGCGAGAGGCGGCTGTGATCTGGCGCCGAGGCCGAATAATGGGCGCGTGTGAGCCGGCCGGCCGCGGCGCTCGTTACAGGGGGCGTCTTCTAAATTACGGCACAGATTTATGCGTGGCCGGCGTTCCTGGCGGGTGCGGGGATCGCCCGGAACTCCGTCTCCCTACTTTCGGAAGCGCCGTGTGGCTGGCTCGTCCCAGTGTCTCAATCAGCAACGGCGACGAAGTGCAAAAGAAACTGTGGAAATATTTCCGGGAAAGTGCTTAACAACACTGTTGCGGATGCGTACGGCTCTGCACTGCTGGCCATTGAAATCGTATCATTAGAAATGATAACAAACAACAAAGTTTTACTTATTGCGCGTACATGGATTCCGCGAACAGAGATCTTCCGGAACACAGCGAGTGGTCGTAGTTTTCGAGTTATTCAAGAAAAATGTTCGAAAGTGACCTTCAGACGCGTATTTCGTGAATAACACGAAACCACGGTCTCCAGTGTAAACGTATCCTGGTATAAAATTTAACTACATTAAATTTACTACAGAAAGATCCAGTTCATTATTTCTGCTGGACTAATAGTTTCCATATACTCAGCGAGAGAAAATGTAAATCTCGCTCGTAGTGTTGGAAGGCGTTGCATTTTGTATAAAACCCTCTGGTAGGGCTGCTGAAGCAGCACATCCACTGAAGAGCCAAAGAAACTGGTACACCTGTCTGATATCGTGTAGGGCGTCCGCGACCACCAGAAGTGCCACAACAGGACTAATGTCTGAAATAGTGCTGGAGGTAAATGACACCATTAATCCTCAAGGGTTGTCCATAAATCCGTAAGAGTAGGAGGGGGTGGAATCGCTTCTGAACAGCACATTTATGTTCATGTCTGTGGAGTTTGGCGGCAAGAGGAAGTGCTTAAACTCAGAAGTGTGTTCCTGGAGCCACTCTGTAGCGATTCTGGACGTGTGGGGTGTCACGTTGTCCTGCTGGGATTTCCCAAGTCCACTCGAATGCAGGTGACCAGGATGTTTACTTACGAGTCACCTGCCAGACGCATCTACACTTATCAGGGCTCCCATATCACTCTAACTGCACACGCCCCACACCATTAGAGAGCTACCATCAGCTTCAACTGTCCCCTGCTCACATGCCGGATTCATGAGGTTGTCTCCGTACCCGTACGCGTCCATTCGCTCGATACAGTTTGAACGAGACTCAACCGACCAAGCAACATGTTTCTAGTCATCAACAGTCCAATGTCGTGTTGACGGGCCCATACGAGGATTAAAACTTTGTGTCGTGCATTCATGAAAGGTACACGAGTGCGCTGTCGGCTGCGAAAGCCCATATCGATGATGTCTGGTTGAATGGTTCGCACGCTGACACATGTTGATGGCCCAGCATTGAAATCTGCAGCAATCTGCGGAAGGGTTGCACTTCTGCCACGTTGAACGATTCTCTTCAGTCGTCGATGGTCCCATTCTTGCAGGATCTTTTTCCGGTCGAAGCAACGTCAGAGATTTAATGTTTTACCGGGTTTCTGATATTCACGGTGCACTCGTAAAATGGTCGTACGGGAAAATCCCAACTTCATCGCTAGCTTGGAGATGCTGTGTCCCATCGTTCGAGCGCCGACTATAACACCACGTTCAAAGTCACTTAAATCTCGATAATTTACCTTTGTAGCAGCAGTAACCGATCTAACAACTGCGCCAGACACTTGTCTTGTATAGGCGTTGCTGACTGCAGCGCCGTATTCTACCTGTTTACATATCTCTATATTGGAGGAAGCATGCCTGTAACAGTTTCTTTGGCGCTTCAGTGTGTGACATCTAGCGCATAACGTCGGAAGCTCCATGACGCATTTACAGACTATGCTGTTGTCTACAGGAAAAAGTAAACTCGTATGGCGTGAATGAGTGGTACACTCCAAGTGGCAGGTTGACCTGGCGAACGTCCGCGGGCTCCTTTCCCTCGTAAGTATCAGAGCTGTGTGTCTAGCGTAGTGTCGCTGTCGTTGTGAGAGAAGGGAAGGAGTGAAATCCTGTGCCAGCACATAGCGCACTCCTCCCGAAGAGCACCAGGGGGTCCGTCAAGCATAACGTTCCCATCCGACGGACGCACCACCGGCAACAGTGCCGCATGTCTCACTTCATGAGACACTGCGCAGAGGTTTAGAATTCAATCCAGGACATTTACCCAAAAACAGGTTATCAGGGACTTTACGCCACCACACCTCCTGACCCCTGTTAAAAACACGAAGGAAAAATTTTCAGCAACGAGCTACGTACCCGGATGCTCACCCACCCAAGTCCTGGCCACTCCCGACAGTATTTAATTTCGGCGATCTGTCAAGAACGGATGTACCTACCCCGGTACGACCGTCGACGTCTACAGGAAGGTGATAACGCCAGGAGACTGTAGTGAAATACAGAAAGACCTGCAGAAGATCGGTGACTGTTGCAGGGACTGGCAAATGGATCCTGGACATAAATAAACATAACTTATTCAACATAAATAGGTGAAGGTATCGATTTCTCTATTCCACTAACGGAGATAAATCACTGGATACGAAAAGAACCGTAAGACATGTAACAGTAACCATCCAAAGCGACGTAAAGTGAAATAAATACATAAAACTAACAATAGCAAAAACAGATGCCAGGCTGAGATTCACTGGAAAAATCTAAAGTAACTCATTCACAAAGAAGTGGTTTATAATCCACTTGTTTGATCGATTGTTGAGTATTGTTCACCATACTGAAACTATTACTACGTTGGACGTTCCGTCACGGGATTGTTTACTCTCTCCGGGATGTTTGCGGGGATGCTCAACAAACACCAGTGACTGACGCTACGAGAGAGATATTGTGTATCATGGACACGGTTCCTGCTGAAATTTCGAGACTGTTCATTCGATAAAGAATCGGGCAACATATTTCGTGCAAAATGTGTCTCGCGAAATGAACACGGCCGGAAAATCGGAGAAATTAGAGCTCGTACGGAAGTTTATATACTACTATTCTTCCCACGCACCATTCACGAATGGAACGGGAAAATCATTCTGTACCCAGAAGTACCTTCCACCACGCACTGTTGCGGAGTATAATTGTAGACGTACACGGTATAGTAAGAACAATACATGGTTACATTTGTAACAGAAGACAAATTTAGTGCACAAGGCTGTCAGCTGTGGCCGTGACATGGTTTTAAACCGGTTGGGCATCGTGTTTGACTGAGCATTTAGGACAATCTCGGAAGATGTTTTCTGCCTACCACCGGTTTTGAACAAGTATTTTTGCTAACTTATCGAGGGAAGGTTGAAGTCCCCACCAACTATAACCGTATGAGTGGGGTATTTATTTGTTACGAGACTCTGAACTGTTCCGCAACTATATCATCGGAGTCTGGGGGTCGGTAGAAGGAGCCAATTATTAACTTAGTTCGGCTGTTAAGTATAACCTCCACCCATACCAATTCGCACGGAGTATCTACTTCTACTTCACTACAAGATAAACCACTACTGACAGGCACAAACACTCCACCACCAATGCTGCCTAATCTATCTTTACTGAACACCGTCTGAGACTTCGTAAAAATTTCTGCAGAACTTATTTCAGACTTTAGGCAGCTTTCTGTGCCTATAACGATTTCAGCTTCTGTGCTTTCTATTAGCGATTGAAGCTCAGGGACTTTCCCAGCACAACTACAACAATTTAAAACTACAATTCCGACTGTTCCTTGATCCAAGCACGTCCTGTATTTGCCATGCACCCTTTGAGATTGCAGCCCACCCCGTACTTTCCCGAGGCCTTCTAACCTAAAAAACCGCCCAGTCCACGCCACACAGCCTCCGCTAACCGTGTAGCCGCCAGCTGAGTGTAGTGAACTCTGACCTATTCAGCGGAATGGCGCAAGTCAACCGTCTGAGCCTCTGATTCAGAACCTCCACCCGGCTCTGCACCAAAGGTCCGCAGTCGGTTCTGTCAACGATGCTGCAGATGGTGAGCCCTGCCTTCATCTCGTAAGCAAGACCGGCAGCCTCCACCAAATCAGATAGCTGCTGGAATCCAGAGAGAATTAGATCCAAAGCGACACACGTTATTAGTGCCGACATGTGCCACCACATGCAGCTGGCTGCACCCTGTGCTCTTCATGGCATCCGGAAGGACCCTTTCCACACCAGGAATGACTCCACCCGGAATGCACACGGAGTGCACACTGGATTTCTTCCCCTCCTTAGCCGCCATATCCCTAAGGGGCCCCATTACGCGACTAACATTGGAGCTCCCAACTACCAATAAGCCCACCCTCTGTGATTACCCGAACATTGAAGGCTGAGAATCATCCTCTGTAACAGGGCAGGCAGCTGCATCTGGCTCAGCCAGAGACAGTGCCTGAAACCGGTTTGTCAGACGCACCGGGGAGGCTTTCTGATCAGCCTCCGGGGACGCCTTTCGCTGCCTGCCACGCCTTGGAACGATCTCCCAATCAACCACAGGCGAGGGCTCAGCCCCACTGCGGGCAGCAACCGGGGCAACCACAGCGGCAGACCGATCTGGGGACAGACGGGACGTGGTTGACATCCCCGTGATACCCAAGTCCGGCTCCCCACAGTGGTGCCCATTGGCAACAGCCTCAAGCTGCGCGACCGAAGTCAGCGCCGATTGCAGCTGTGAGCGAAGGGATGCCAAGTCAGCCCTCATCCGAACACAGCAATCGCAGTCCCTGTCCATTCTAATCGATGTTGAACAACAGTTACTGAAACACGAGTCCGTGCCTAGATAACGCAAGGCAAATAAGCAAAGAATGTATCAACTAACCTGTACAAATGCCTCAAGACTTCTCTACAATCTGCTTGAATTTACGATTACAGTAACTAAAACTCGAAATTACACCTCCTATACGAAACACACAAGCAATTTAAGTAAGAACCTACGAAGTAAACACTAAAGCGCGATGATACAACTCTCAAATACTATAATACGCCCGAAATTTATGAATTAAACAATACAAGTGCCCAGAAACACACAAAGAAATTAAGAATTAAACAATGTAACAAATAAGTAAGCTAGGGGCATGCGACTTGCTGCTCCAGCTGCTTATCCAACGGCGGCAAGGAGCACATTGGCTGTGACCAACCGACACTGACCGTTCAAAACAAAAACAGAAGACAGACGACTACGCGAATTTACACTATTCAGGTACTAAAGCGCGTTGCTATAACTCTCAAATACTATAATACATCCGAAATTTATGAATTAAACAATGCAAGTACCCAAAAACACGCAAAGAAATTAAGAATTAAACTATGTAACAAATAAGTAAGCTAGGGGTATGCGACTTGCTGCTCCAGCTGCTTATCCAACGGCGGCAAGGAGCACATTGGCTGTGACCAACCGACACTTACCGTACAAAAAAAAAAACAGAAGACAGACGACTACGCGAATTTACACTATTCAGGTACTAAAGCGCGTTGCTATAACTCTCAAATACTATAATACGCCCGAAATTTATGAATTAAACAATGCAAGTACCCAAAAACACGCAAAGAAATTAAGAATTAAACTATGTAACAAATAAGTAAGCTAGGGTTATACGACTTGCTGCTGCAGCTCCTTATCCAACGGCGGCAGGGAGCACTCACACACTATGTGATTAAAATTATCGGCAGTCCCCCAAAAACATACGTTTTCCATATTAGGTCCATTGTGCTGCCACCTACTGCCAGGTACTCCATATCAGCGACCTCGGTAATCATTAGACATCGTGAGAGAGCAGAATGGGATTCTCCGCGGAACTCAAGGACTTCGAACGTGGTCAGGTGACTGGGTGTCACTTGTGTCATACGTCTGTACGCGAGATTTCCACACTCCTAAACGTCCCTGTGTCCATTAGTTCCGATGTGATAGTAAAGTGGGAACGTGAAGGGACACGTACTGAACAAAAGCGTACAGGTCGACCTCGTCTGTTGACTGACAGAGACCGCCGAAAATCAAATGGTTCAAATGGCTCTGAGCACTATGGGACTTAACATCTGAGGTCATTAGTCCCCCATAAATTAGAACTACTTAAACCTAACTAACCTAAGGACATCACGCACATCCATGCCCGAGGCATGATTCGAACCTGCGACCGTAGCGGTTGCACGGTTCCAGACTGAAGCGCCTAGAACCGCTCGGTCACAACGGTTGCTAGAGACCGCCGACAGTTGAAGAGGGTCGTAATGTGTAATCGACAGACATCTATCCAGACCATCACACTGGAATTCCAGACTGCATCAGGATCCACTGCAAGTACTGTGACAGTTAGACGGAAGGTGAGAAAACTTCATGGTCTAGCGGATGCTCATAAGCCACACAACACGCCGGTAAATGCCAAACGATGCCTCGCTTGGTGTAAAGAGCGTAAACACTGGACGACTGAACAGTGGAAAAACGTTGTGTGGAGTGGCGAATTACGGTGCACAATGTGGCGATCAGATGGCGGGTTGTGGTATAGCGAATGCCCGGTGCATGTCATCTGCCAGCGTGTGTAGTACCAACAGTAAAATCCGGAGGCGGTGGTGTTATGATGTGGACGTGTTTCACATGGAGGGGGCTTCCACCCTTTGTTGTTTTGCGTGGCACTATCACAGCACAGGTCTACATTGATGTTTTAACCACCTTCTTACTTCCCACTGTTGAAGAGGAATTCGGAGATGACGATTGCATCTTTCAAGGCGATCGAGCACCTGTTCATAAGGCACGGCCTGTAGCGGACTGGACTGGAACATCCCTGTAATGGACTGGTCTGCGCGGAGTTCTGACCTAAACCCTATAGAACACCTTTGGGATGTTTTGGAACGCCGATTTCGTACCAAGCCTCACCGACCGACATCGATACCTCTCCTCAGTGCAGCACTCCGTGAAGAATGGGCTGCCATTCCCCAAGAAACCTTCCAACAACTGACTGAACGTATGCCTGCCGAGAGTGGAAGCTGTCGTCAAGGCTAAGGACGGGCCAAAACAATCTGAATTCCAGCATTACCGATGGATAGCGCTCGCCCAGCAATACCACGGGACGATAAACCACAGCTTCGATAGGCCACGATCTTGCCGCTCTTAAATTTTCAAGCGTGTGGCCTTACACGACACATAACACGATTTCTCACATACAAACACCATTGAAATGATGTTTTTGAATGAAGAATCCACAACGAAATTTTTTCTCACGTACACAACTAGTAATTCGCTCTGGAATCGCACTGTTAGCACTCAGTATCTATGGCCAGATGACGTGTCTGCCGTAGCGGTAGATTTGATTATGGATCACTGCGTAGAGGTATGCTTAAAATTCTGAGAACAATGTTAGGTTATTGAACATCATCAATTTCAAATAACTGAAGCGATTTAAGCAATGCATCCCAGGAAATTTATTAGGTGCCATGACGTTATCTGTTCCATATGCGCCGGCCGGAGTGGCCGTGCGGATCTAGGCGCTACTGTCGAAGGTTCGAATCCTGCCTCAGGCATGGATGTGTGTCATGTCCTTAGGTTAGTTAGGTTTAAGTAGTTCGAAGTTCTAGGAGACTAATGACCTCAGAAGTTGAGTCCCATAGTGCTCAGAGCGATGTTTTTGTTTCATATGCCATTGACGTTTGAAGTGACGTCTCGTGCAAATGATGAAGCACGTTATGATTGAACTAATATGTTTACAACCAATGTAAGTATTCTATGTGAATCACGGGGGGTCTGTGTAGGTTCAGTTGAATATGTCTTTGAATTTGTAGGTTATCATCTATTGGAAACTGCCTGGATGAATTGTGACCGAAGGCCATAAATAAAATAAAATGAACCAAAAGAAAATATACCTGGTCTAGATGCTTAGCCCGTGACAGCATCCCTCTTGTAAACCAACGCTCTGCTTCATTGCTCCGACTCATTGCCAAAATGAATGTAAATGAATCAAATGTGCATCCCTTACTGACGTACCTTTTCGATAAATGTTTTACTTTTTGCATAAAAATTTGAAAACCACCGATTTTGGATTCAAATGCTTTTTACGCTGTGCAGGTGTTCTCAAATGATTGCTTGCAATACTTGTATGCGAATTTAGTCACTGCTCATTGGTTGAAGAATTTGCAATGAATTATGAGTGCGAATGGCGATTGCAAATGTGAGGGAAGCAGAAATGACAGTCTGTCTGTTTCCGAAATGCGCCACCAACCATTCCTAGAACTCTTTCGGAATTTTCTGTAGTGGGAGTCACTGAAAGCCATCCCGTCCTATTTTCTTAAGGGGCAAGAAATTGTGCCCAAGTCTGTTTTCTTCTTTGAGAAGCTCACGAATCCATCAATGTTTATAAGCAATACCGATACTTTGCTGTTGGTGCACTTCAGATTATACAGTGCTGCGCACGAAATGCAGCTTGATTTCAAAGTGTTGACACAAATAATGTCTGAATACGTTAAGTCGAGTCCACACTTACGGCACCAAGCTCGAATTGTTCCTCCTGTTGTCGGCACATGAAATGAAGCAGAGCGTACGTACGGGCATACAGTTTGGCGGCACGGGCATACAGTTTGGCGGCACGGGCATACAGTTTGGCGGTGGCTGCATTGCGCAGCGCATAGATGTGGATCCAAGGAATTCAGCCGTTCACTGCTGTAGGACAATGACTTCGTTTTCGCGTTGGCGAGAGACACATTCATCCCAGATCAGGCAATTTGCTGGAAATATTTGTAAATTAAACGTACACAAACTTTCCTCATAAATCAGTCCATCTATTAGTGAAAGCTGCATCAAAATCCCTTGAGTAATATATAGAAAGAAGCGAACAGCGGAGTTGAATTTATGTATGGTGAGATGAAGAAATGGAAATTATTTGCATATTCAAGCATGAAATACACTTCGTGCCAATTTGGTGTTTGTTAGATGCCGCCTTCATAGTATCGCAAATTTGCACTGAGGTCACCAAAGTCATGAGATACCTGCTAATATTGTGTTGGGTCTCCTTTTGCTCACGTAGTGTAGCAGCTCGGCGTGACATGGACTCAGCAAGTCGTTGGAAGCCCCCTGCAAAAATACTGGCCCTATCTCTATACCCGTCCTTAATTGCGAAAGTGTTGCGGGTGCAGAATTTTGTACACGAACTGACCTCTCGATTACGTCCTATAAATGTTGGATGGGCTTCGTGTCGGGCAATGTAGGTGGCCAGATCATTCGCTAGAACTGTCTAGAATGTTCTTCAAACCAATCGCTAATAATTCTGGTCCGGTGATATGGCGTGTTGTTATCAGTAAACAGTCCATCGTTGTTTGAGAACAGGAAGTGGATTAATAGCTGCATATGCTCTCCAAGTAGCCCGACATATCCATTTTCAGTCAACGATTGGTTTCGTTGGACTAGAGGACCCAGGTTTATTCCATGTAAACACAACACACACGACTATGGAGCCACCACTATCTTGCACAGAGCCTTGTTCAAAACTTGGGTCCGTGGCCTCGTGGGGTCAGTTCATTCCAACTGATGTCGGGACTCACCTCACCAGGCCACGGTTTTCCAGTTGTCCAGGGTGCCACCGATATTGTCACGAGCACAAGAAGTGCTGCAGCCGGACTGTGCTTTTAGCAAGGGCATTCGCGTCGATCGTCTGCTGCCATACCCCATTAACGCTATATTTCGCCGCACTGCCCTAACGGATACGTCTGTCGTCTGCGACAATGATTCCTGCAGTTATTTAATGCACTGTTGCTTGTCTGTTAGCACTGACAACTCTAGGCAAACGCCACTGCTCTCGGTCGTTAAGTGAAGGCCGTTGGCCACTGTGCTGCGTGTGGTGAGAGGTAATGCCTGAAATCTGGCATTCTCGGCACACTCCTGACACTGTCAATCGCGAAGTACTGAGGTCCCTAAAGATTCCCGAAGTGGAATGGCTCGTGCGTCTACTCTGAGTTCAGGGTCCGGTAATTCCAGTCGTACGGCCGTAATCACGTTGGAAACCTTTTCACTTGAAACACCTTAGTACAAATGGCTGCTCCGCCAATGCAGTGCCCTTTTACACCTTATGTACGCGGTACTACCGCCATCTGTATACGGCATATGTCTATCCCATGACTGTTGTCGCCACTTTTTAGTTACAAGAATAGGGAAGCGTGACATTTATACGTATAGTACTTGGGGGTGTCTTCGCCTCCGGAGCGCCCGCCGCTGCAGCTGCAGCCCGGGGCGCTGCTATCTGCCGCCTGCCTGCCGTGCCATTCTGTGGCCCGCCTGCCGATAACGCAGCGCCAGATGGTCGCCCGGCGCCTGCTGCAGCCTCTCCACTGCCTTCACTCGTATCCCCTTCAGAAAGAGCAACCACCGGTTGCCGATGCTACTAGCCGACGGATTCCAGAGGAAACGTATGTTACCAGCGCGAGAAAAGCGTTCACTTCTCCGTAGCGACTACCTGTTTAATAGTGTTAGATCCCAATTTTTTTCTATTTTACGCTTTAAGTTTCCTAAGAGTGCAACAGATACACTTGACGCTAGGCTTAAATTTGAATTACCCGCCATGTTACGAAGGTGCCAGTCGTATCATAGGGTGTATAGAGCTGTTCATGAAAGTGAAAAACACTTGTAATTGTGAATGTATTAAAAGGACTAATAACCTTTTGACAGCATAAGGACGCGCGCACTAAAAACGCGCAAGAAAATGGTGCTGCGTCTTTCGTAGCATTCCAGACCTAATCAAGGCAGTGCGGTAAGAAGCTTGTAATGTCAGCAGCTGTTGAATAATGCTTTCGTAGCTCAGTGGCCTAGTCGGCGGTTCGTTTCCAACTTCCTGGCAACAAAAAATTGCTTCATATGTGGCTTAGAGCAGTATTTTTTGCGTTACTCTGATAATTTGTTTAGTATGCACAAATCATAATATTGTTGTTGTTGTGGTCTTCAGTCCTGAGACTGGTTTGATGCAGCTCTCCATGCTACTCTATCCTGTGCAAGCTTCTTCTTCTTCTCCCAGTACCTACCGCAACCTACATCCTTCTGAATTTGCTTAGTGTTTTCATCTCTTTGTCTCCCTCTACGATTTTTACCCTCATTGCTGCCCTCCAATACTAAATTGGTGATCCCGTGATGCCTCAGAACATGTCCTACCAACCGGTCCCTTCTTCTTCAACCGGTCCCTTCTTCTTGTCAAGTTGTGCCACAAACTCCTCCCCAATTCTATTCAATACCTCCTCATTAGTTATGCGATCTACCCATCTAATCTTCAGCATTCTTCTGTAGCACCACATTTCGAAAGCTTCTATTCTCTTCTTGTCCAAACTATTTATTGTCCATGTTTCACTTCCATACATGGCTACACTCCATACAAATACTTTCAGAAATGACTTCCTGACACTTAAATCTCTACTCGATGTTAACAAATTTCTCTTCTTCAGAAACGCCTTCCTTGCCATTGCCAGTCTACATTTTATATCCTCTCTACTTCGACCATCATCAGTTATTTTGCTCCCCGAATAGCAAAACTCCTTTACTACTTTAAGTGTCCATTTCCTAATGTAATTCGCTCAGCATCACCCGACTGAATTCGACAACATTCCATTATCGTCGTTTTGGTTTTGTTGATGTTCATCTTACATCCTCCTTTCAAGACACTTTTATAATATTAACAAAACGAAAAGTTCACAGTTCTTAATACGACTTTTTGGTCCGCAAAAGAGCACAGAAGTAGCTTCTTTACCACTTAACATTCAGTCCAATGGCCTTAATTTTCAGTTCACTACCAGTAACCTACGAGGTGAGTAAAAAATCTCTCGTTTTCTGCCACTTCCTCCCAGTCAAGTAAGACGACGTTCCAAAGGTTATCACGAATTCACGGCGCGGGGTAGCCCAGTTTTCTCACACCGTACGTTTCATCTCCGCCCATACATTTTCGAAAGTATTTTGGGCTGGTGCAGAAGAAGGCCAATAGGGAAGAGAAATCTCACTCTGTTTTGAAATATGCTGCTGCGCCATCGCTGACATGTGTGTAGCAGAGTGGTCACTCCCTCAGCATATCGTTGTCGCACTGGTGGGACAATAGTATTATTATTCATGGGCCGCATCAAGTCGACCACCTGTGTTGTGAACCATTCCAAGTCCATAGGAACACATCCACTGTAAAACTGACACACACGATCACTGTGAACACTTGGATGTATCAGGGGTTGAAACCCACACCATGCGGCCTGTATATTCGTACTGTACAATCATTCACTGACGACAATACCGATTCGTCGGAAAACATCACGTTCCGCCAATCACGACTGACATTCTTCGGCAAACGCTAATTGGTGGAGTCAATGATCATCACGGAGCCTCACATTTGTCGCGGCACGTTTCCTGTCTGGCCTCCTAAAGCGGACGCCGAACGGAATCCACCGACCACCAGGCAAACGCAGTGCTACAGTGTGTTTCAACTGCACTGCGTGTAAAAAACGACTTTGCCGTGACGTGTTGACAAGTTGATTTTCCTTGACAGGTGCTGTTACATGCGAAAGCGCAGTTCACACATGTCAGATGGGTTGCGCAGTGCACTTAGGACGCACAAGAGTAATGACGCGCTCACGAATGGCTTGTTCATGATGAGGCACGGCGCACGAATAATGTTACTGGACAGAGAGTGATGGAGGCAGGTACCTGACCTGCTCTGCTACTTTCGTTGGCTGTTATAGAACGAATCGTGTCCTTGCAAAACTAAATCGACTCGACAGACTGCCTGCTTGTTACCGCGCAATATCAATGAAACTGAATGAGTGATTTTCTCGTAATATACCAAACAGAGGTAGTAAATTAAAGTCTGCGATTACAGGGAGGTCAGTCTCCGCCAGAAATGACTCCCATTGATTTATAGCGAAGATTCCGTCGCATCTTATGTGGCAAAGTAGCTGCTCATAGTAGAAATGTGTTTCGTGTAATAAAGTTGAGGGCTTTGTAGACAACAAATGTTGAAGCAGAAAAATTTATTTCTCATGGCGAAAACAATCATTACATCGACTCGAACATGAGACACTTTACATTTAAAGCCTGCATGTTGTTTACTCGGCACAGTGACCATTTAAGAACTTTCAGTTAACTTGTACTATACTATGGATGATACCAGCATAACCCGTTTGCAGAAAATTTTTTGTGCCTTCTTGGAACAGATCTGGAATACTCAAAAGGTCAGTTTCCTTTAATTTTTGATCTAATATTCCCTCATCTGCATGTTCGAGAGGTAGGTTGAAATATATGGCATGTTGCGTTTCATTCGCGTCAGTACTGTATAGGACTTGAACACTGGCTGCGATTTCCGCAGTTCAGTTTTTGTGCTGCCATGTGTACAAGACACACAGGAGGCAACTATGCTCATCCCGGAATATTCCTCGATCCCCAAAATGAAAATGTGAGTTACGGACGTTCTCAGATCCTGCATAAAGATCCTATATGTCGCAAGGAAGAGGGATACAACAGCTAGCCGTATTCACATTTATGTATGTTTTCAGAATGAACTTTCACTCTGCAGCCTCGTCTGTGCTGTTCTGTAACGCCGTGGCAGATTAAAACTGTGTGCCGGACCGTGACTTGAACTTGGGGCCTGTGACTTTCACGGACGAATGCTCTGCCGACTGACCTACCCAAATGCGACCCATAAGCAGCCCTCTTAGCCACCTCGCTCGATTAGTCACCGAGTTATCGGCATGAACTTTCTTTCCAAAAAATGATAATAGTAGATCTTGATGAGACAAACTCTGCGATATAATTATTTTGTTGATCTCAGAAGATATTACATTTGAATTTGGGATCTGAACTGTTCTTTCGGACGTTAGACTTTGGGCCTTTAAAAAAAATAGAGAGAAAGAGGAGTAGACAATTCTTCCTGTACAACGCACAGCACGCTCCCTCGTTTGAGTAATTCAGTTGACGCCAAAATACTCTTTGCGTTTCCTGAAGAATCATTGTCTGATAAAACATTCACCAGTACAGATCCGCTCCCTCAACATCTACCACTTTGTGGGCCACATAACAAATGATGCCAGATTACAAAACCAGAATCATTAATTTCACCGTGCATCTTTCACAAACCCGTACTAACCGGGGACCTCATCGCTCTGCAACAGTATATCAGTAGCTTATAAAATATCTTTGATTCCTAGTCCACTGTCTAATCTGATCAATTGCACACAAATGACTAGGCGTTAGGGCCGGAGTTTGGAGGGAAATGTACACGCTTCCTTTTCGAAGGAACCATCACGTCGTTTGACTTAAATGGTTTAGGAAACCCACAGTAAACATAAATGCTTATGAGCGGAGAGGGGCGCGAACTGCCACCCTTCCGAATGCGAGTCCAGTGTGTGAACCACTCCGACATCTCGCACAACAGAGGTTGTGTCGTAGCACAACTGCCTTGCATTGTAATGAAAACCGATATTATAACTGAACTCAGCCTTATAAGTTGCACCGTTAACGGTTTTGCTGTTTCAAAGCAAAGGAGTTTTTTAAATACGTGTTTCTGGTGCACGAACTATTTCGTCTTCAACATCTCCTATAAACTGTTTTGTTGTAAACAGTTAGGTTCAAAGTAGGTACAGAAGCTTCTGGTGACGTTTTAGGAAAAACTTTTACGGGTACATATATTTTTATTTAGAAATTGCAGATTTCGATTTAATAAATGGTAACTTGCTTCCACATTTCAAACAAAATGTCACTCATTTCCTTCCTTACGGATCCTTTCTATTCATGACTAACAGCTGTCTCCTAGACCTCAAAGGATACTTTTTAAACCTGATTAATCATTTGTCGCCTTATTCAAAGACATCATTCACCATTACAGCAGGAAAGTAACACCGCACTAAGTTCAAATCTTTATCTAAAGGCTGTTCCGCATTTTTCATTCTTTTATTGTAGAACGAGCTATTATTTCATGTGCATAACGGATCCCACATCTCCGAATTTAGAATAGCCTTGTATCAACTTTTACACCTCTACACCCCATCAAGAACGCGCAGTGCAAGCAAAGAACTTCCGCAAAAGAGACACAACCTCTAGAAGCGCTTTTTAAATAATATCGTTAACTGAAGCAACAATATTTGAACATTTACTGCTGTTAAGAATCTCAAAGCCGTATAAAACAGGAAATTTCTTTTGTCGACTGACGAACACAAGTGAAATGTTAGAGCAAAATTCGAAGACTCTTTAAAATAGTCAGACGCTGCAAGGGTCTGGCGAGTTTGTTGATGGCTACAATTCATCTCTGACTTCAGTTCCCCATCTGAATTTTATGATGTTCTGGTAGATTCTTCAATGTGGCATTTGTTGATCGCATTTCAGCTCTCTATAAATGACATATAAAATATACGTACAGTCTTAGACAATAGAACTGACCGCCGGCCGGCCGCCACAGAGACTAAGTCCGACTCATTCACTTACGGTGGCCAATAGAACTGACCGCCCCTGACAACTCTTGAGTCCGGCCATGTGCACAATCTGGTAACACTGTAAGATGCGGAAGTGTTAGGAGGAAGTCTTGTCTACTTCCCACGCGTTGTCGGACTAAGTGAGCCCGTGGTCTAGTGGCAAGCGTCGTGCGTTCTAAACTTGTAGTCGACTGTTCGCGTCCAACTGTATTTTTTTTACCACAGTCCGTCTAAAGTTATGAGTCTCACTGAACATCGAAGATAATTCGCTTAACATTCTACCCACCAGCAATAACAAGTATTCCAGAAACAATTCCGCAGGACAGCTCGAGGCTGCGCCGCGATCATATCAGCTTACGCTTGAGCGTTTCCTCGCGCTGCAGCGGCTGCCGGCCAGACGCCACCCGCCGCATGAAATCCGATGCCGCCCAGGCGAGCGCGCCGCGACTCTGTCAGTGTGTGTATCAACTGTCAGTTTTGAATTTGAAGTTCCAGTTATCGTCTTGCAGTTAGGCATTGGATTTTGCATACTTGAAAATCATGAACTACAGTTAAGCATTGTAAAATTGAGTCGCAAGTGGAAGTAGGAGTAACATTGCAACACAGCGTTTACTTTTGGTATAACAGAGGGGTGAATGCAGAGGAGGCAGCTAGAAAGATTTGAATTGTGTGTGGAGCGAGTGCTTTTGGGAAAAATACGCCAGAAAAAGATATTCTTGTTTCAACAAAGATCGTTCTGGCATGAATGATTTTCCACATTAAGGAAGTCTCGACTACTGATATTTGTGATAGATTACCATTTTACCATCATGCGACATTTGCATTCAACAGGAAAAGTTCAGAAGTCTGGTGTAGGAGTACTGCATGCTCTAATTCGAAACAACAAAAATCAATGGAGTGACTATTATTGAACGTCATCAGGTGGCTCATTGAGCATTCGTATGCAGTACTGTTACTGGTGACGTGTTATGGTGCCTTTATCGTTAACTTCCTAAGAAGAAATGAAAGGCTGAGCCCCTCCAAAAGACATAAACTCGAGCAAAGAGTAGTGTGAACATAATATTTTACATCTGATAGCTCCAAAAGTGTGTTTTGGGCTACGAATTCTGCCCCAAGGGCTGTGTGCAACACAGCTGGAATTTGTTGCCAACAACTGAGACACCTTTCGGTCTCAGCGTAAGAAAATCGAGCAACACAACTGCATCACATGTGCTACTGCATGATAACGCACTTCGTGATTTGAGAAACAAAACTATTCAGGAGATTGAAATTAAAGTCGTCTCTCAGGCACTTGTATTGATAGAGAAGCCCTCTCTCAAACACTTGTCCCTCTCGTCATATATTCGCAAAGTTTTAGCTTTTCCGCTCTTGATCGATCAACCGTCAACGCAATTCATTTCTAGACGAAAATACTCTTAAAACTACTGTGGTATAATGATATTGTTGGAACCAGTAGGTTTCTACTGGCGTAGAATTTGTAAACAACTTTAGCATTGTCAGATCGTTTTAGATATCGTGAAAGAAAATTCTTTTGCTGATTAATTTCTCTTTGAAGATTACTGTTGCGTTTAGTAAACTAATGTAAAATCCAATTAAAATATTCACTGTACTAATACAAATTAAATTCAGCCAAGCTCATTGAGATAACAGACGGAGACCAGAATAGCGGTGATTTTCATTCAGATGTGTCTGGATTTTGTGTTCAACGGATTGAGTAGCCGTCCAGGATTGTGTTAGTATTTGGTTCACCCCAAGTACACTCCTGGAAATGGAAAAAAGAACACATTGACACCGGTGTGTCAGACCCACCATACTTGCTCCGGACACTGCGAGAGGGCTGTACAAGCAATGATCACACGCACGGCACAGCGGACACACCAGGAACCGCGGTGTTGGCCGTCGAATGGCGCTAGCTGCGCAGCATTTGTGCACCGCCGCCGTCAGTGCCAGCCAGTTTGCCGTGGCATACGGAGCTCCATCGCAGTCTTTAACACTGGTAGCATGCCGCGACAGCGTGGACGTGAACCGTATGTGCAGTTGACGGACTTTGAGCGAGGGCGTATAGTGGGTAGGGCATGCGGGAGGCCGGGTGAACGTACCGCCGAATTGCTCAACACGTGGGGCGTGAGGTCTCCACAGTACATCGATGTTGTCGCCAGTGGTCGGCGGAAGGTGCACGTGCCCGTCGACCTGGGACCGGACCGCAGCGACGCACGGATGCACGCCAAGACCGTAGGATCCTACGCAGTGCCGTAGGGGACCGCACCGCCACTTCCCAGCAAATTAGGGACACTGTTGCTCCTGGGGTATCGGCGAGGACCATTCGCAACCGTCTCCATGAAGCTGGGCTACGGTCCCGCACACCGTTAGGCCGTCTTCCGCTCACGCCCCAACATCGTGCAGCCCGCCTCCAGTGGTGTCGCGACAGGCGTGAATGGAGGGACGAATGGAGACGTGTCGTCTTCAGCGATGACAATCGCTTCTGCCTTGGTGTCAATGATGGTCGTATGCGTGTTTGGCACCGTGCAGGTGAGCGCCACAATCAGGACTGCATACGACCGAGGCACACGGGGCCAACACCCGGCATCATGGTGTGGGGAGCGATCTCCTACACTGGCCGTACACCTCTGGTGATCGTCGAGGGGAAACTGAATAGTGTATGGTACATCCAAACCGTCATCGAACCCATCGTTCTACCATTCCTAGACCGGCAAGGGAACTTGCTGATCCAACAGGACAGTGCACGTCCGCATGTATCCCGTGCCACCCAACGTGCTCTAGAAGGTGTAAGTCAACTACCCTGGCCAGCAAGATCTCCGGATCTGTCCCCCATTGAGCATGTTTGGGACTCGATGAAGCGTCGTCTCACGCGGTCTGCACGTTCAGCACGAACGCTGGTCCAACTGAGGCGCCAGGTGGAAATGGCATGGCAAGCCGTTCCACAGGACTACATCCAGCATCTCTACGATCGTCTCCATGGGAGACTAGCAGCCTGCATTGCTGCGAAAGGTGGATATACACTGTACTAGAGCCTACATTGTGCATGCTCTGTTGCCTGTGTCTATGTGCCTGTGGTTCTGTCAGTGTGATCATGTGATGTATCTGACCCCAGGAATGTGTCAATAAAGTTTCCCCTTCCTGGGACAATGAATTCACGGTGTTCTTATTTCAATTTCCAGGAGTGTATTTGATCTCCTCAGTACCGCCCATATGGGGGGATGTTTTCCCTATCGGCCACACTGGATTATTATTATTATTATTATTGTCATTATGTCATCAGCAAATCCGATATGGTGTATCTTCTCTTCACTGAAATAGATATGTATTGTTCGATTCAGCATTTCCATCAGATAAATATTGGTTATAATTACGTTACATTGCTGCTAGTTGACATATTTCTCATTTTTTCTTAGACAGTTGCTAACTGTTACTCCATCATAGGAATGTATGTGCGCAGCATTGTTGCAATACAGACGTTCAAATTATCCGATTTCTGTAATTTCATTTCGATACAAGATCGTCCTAATCGGATTCAGCCAGTCAGTCTTAATGTGGATATCCGACTACGACTCTCGTCATATGACAGACTGGGTGAACCACATTCTTGATCGGACTGTTGAATCCAGATGACTTATCTATGACAGGGCCTTAATTCTTAAACACTGTGGAAAATAATAACCCAATACGCTTATTACAAATACCTAATTTAAATATAAATATATGAACTAACGACATAACAATTTATTTACAGGAGCAGAGACCCATCCATCATAGTAGAGCTGTGCGAGATTGGTTTCAGGGCCAAGAGAGGATAAAGCTGTTGCCGTTTGTTCCACGATCACCGAACATCAACCAGATAGAGAATATGTGGGCAGAGGTAACAAGGTCATTGCCATGTGTCCCTACAAATGCAAACGACCTTTGGACGAATATAGAAAACGTATGGTGGGAAGTAAACCATCACGCTACACTGTCGACGACTTAATGAAATCAATTCCCCTACGCCCTCAAGAAATCTTACATAATGATCGTGGGTTGGTTGGTTACTTAAAGTATACTCGTCCACAAAACCCATGTGGACAGTTATCTGATAATCGTTCAAGCTTTGCTTTGTCGCACTCTTTAGCATACAGCAAGTCCATTTACTTTCAGTCCTCTCCTTGCAATTCTTGCAATGCAAGGTAATTGAAAAATCTCATCCACTTGACGCCAACTGAGGAACTGACTGGTGCATGTGTTGTTCAACACACAGTAGTTGTCACCCTCACTGGAAACAATAACTGTTTGTGTTGTGTGTGTGTGTGTGTGTGTGTGTGTGTGTGTGTGTGTGTGTGTGTGTGTGTGTGTGTGTTTGTGTTCGTGTTAACGCACAATCTGAATCAATACTATTAACCATTAGAGAGACAACCAACAATAAATATTGTATCAAATACGACCGAAAAGTATTTTAACGCGATGGAAGTTACAAACTGAATTTTTACCCATCCCATGTCTTGCGTATTACGTTAAGTAAGATGTATTAACTTCATAGTATCGTTAGCAGAGACAGTGCTCTCTTGCCGGGCGCGGTGGTCTCGTGGTTCTAGGCGCGCAGTCCGGAACCGTGCGACTGCTACGGTCGCAGGTTCGAATCCTTTTTCGGGCATCGATGTGTGTGATGTCCTTAGGTTGGTTAGGTTTAAGTAGTTCTAAGTTCCACACAAGGAAATATTATGCCTTGGAAGCGTATATTTCATTTCCTCTTCTCATATTAACGCCCTTGTTTTAATATGAAATGAGAAAATAAACAAGAAAAACTAAAGTTCCTGAGAAGCATATAAGTCATTTCCTCTTCTCATATCACAACTTTTGTTTTAGTATGAAGTAAAAAAATAAACAGTTTAGAGTTCTGAAGCATAATATGAAACTAGATTCTTATCGTAGGCGCTATCGGAAACGCCAAAAGCAGCGAGCTGTCCATTCTTTTGTCCAATAGTCTGTTTCCTTTCATGTATTACTCCCGCTAGGAGATTCTTATTTAAGGACTTGTGGGCATCAAGTTCTTCAGTAGAACAAGCCTTATGTTATTGTGCTAATTACGGTATGGAAAAAATGCAACAAAGACGAGTTCCGCTAGAGCAGTGAGGATATATGATCATGTGTGTATTCAGCAATGACTGCCAGCTGCCACAACACTTCACGGATCCTTGCGGCAGGCAACACAACTGTGCGTGCACTTCAGACTTCATTCAGTGAGACGTCTGGAGATGGATGAAAACGTCAAATTAACGTCGCTTTCTGAGTCGTATTCAATCCAGAATAAGGTGTTATTAAGGTAGTTGAGCGTTCTAGCAATTACACTTTTATAATTCCCATATGAGTATTTCGATAGCCAAAAGAACCCATTAGTGTGAAACTATCGGCAACTGCATTAATATCAAACTGCAAGAAATTGAGACAATACGTGGACACTTCTCTTCGCAGGGTGACCTATTACTGTTATTTAGCATTCTCTCCGTCCTAGACGTAATGCAAATGGAACTTCAGAGGCGCTTTCCGCTATTCTTGACAAACATCAGCAACCTGTAAACACTGAGAGTCACAACTGCGTGATGATAGTGGTTCAGGTTGTCAGTAGCTGTGGCGGTGTTATGCTGTCAAACTGCTTACAGTAACTTTAGTGATGGCGCACATAATTTAGCGCTGACTACCTACTTAAGTAAAGACAGTGTTGTGGCGTCATCGCTTGTCTTTATTTGGCCTCAGCTTGAGTTATCCGATTAAACGAACATAGTACTCCAATCGCGGGCTCCTAACACAGTATGACTGCAGAGATTATCGTGTGGATATTACATTAATTCTGAAAAGAAATGCTTAACAAATCTTACCCTCACCTATGCAACTGGAATGACTCATTACACAGGTACTCTATGTTGCACTTGGTTAAGTGATCAGTTCGCTGCAATCCTGTTTGTACTGTTCGTAAATACTTCAGAAATGGTTCAAATGGCTCTGAGCACTATGGGACTTAACTTCTGAGGTTATCAGTCCAATAGAATGTAGAACTACTTAAACCTAACTAACCTAAGGACATCAGACACATCCATGTCCGAGACAGGATTCGAACCTGCGAACGTAGCGGTCGCGCGGTTCCAGACTGTAGCGCCTGGAACCGCTCGGCCACCCCGGCCTGCATACTTATATACTGACCACTCAGTTCCTCAGTTGGCGTCGAGTGGATGAGATTTTTCAATTACCTTGCATTACAAGAATTGTAAGGAGGGGACTAAATGTAAATGGACTTGCTGTATGCTAAAGAGTGCGACAAAGCAAAGCTTGAACGATTATCAGATAACTGTCCACATGGGTTTTGTGGACGAGTATACTTTAAGTAACCAACCAACCCACGATCATTATGTAAGATTTCTCGAGGGAAGGGGAATTGATTTCATTAAGTCGTCGATAGTGTAGCGTGATGGTTTACTTCCCACCATACGATTTCTATATTCGTCTAAAGGTCGCTTGCATTTGTAGGGACACATGGCAATGACCTTGTTACCTCTGCCCACATATTCTCTATCTGGTTGATGTTCGGTGTCCGTGGAACAAACGGCAACAGCTTCATCCTCTCTTGGTCCTGAAACCAATCTCGTTTGCTCCTGTAAATAAATTGTTATGTCGTTAGTTCATATATTTATATTTAAATTAGGTATTTGTAATAAGCGTATTGGGTTATTATTTTCCACAGTGTTTAAGAATTAAGGCCCTGTCATAGATAAGTCATCTGGATTCAACAGTCCGATCAAGACTGTGGTTCACCCAGTCTGTCATATGACGAGAGTCGTAGTCGGATATCCACATTAAGACTGACTGGCTGAATCCGATTAGGACGATCTTGTATCGAAATGAAATTACAGAAATCGGATAATTTGAACGTCTGTATTGCAACAATGCTGCGCACATACATTCCTATGATGGAGTAACAGTTAGCAACTGTCTAAGAAAAAATGAGAAATATGTCAACTAGCAGCAATGTAACGTAATTATAACCAATATTTATCTGATGGAAATGCTGAATCGAACAATACATATCTATTTCAGTGAAGAGAAGATACACCATATCGGATTTGCTGATGACATAATGACAATAATAATAATAATAATAATAATAATAATAATCACGTGTGGCCGATAGGGAAAACCTTCCCCCATATGGGCGGTACCGAGGAGATCAAATACTTGGGGTGAACCAAATACTAACACAATCTTGGACGGCTACTCAATCCGTTCAACACAAAATCCAGACACATCTGAATGAAAATCACCGCTACTCTGGTCACCGTTTGCTATCTCAATGAGCTTGGCTGAATTTAATTTGTATTAGTACAGTGAATATTTTAATTGGATTTTACATTAGTTTACTAAACGCAACAGTAATCTTCAAAGAGAAATTAATCAGCAAAAGAATTTTCTTTCACGATATCTAAAACGATCTGACAATGCTAATGTTGTTTACAAATTCTACGCCAGTAGAAACCTACTGGTTCCAACAATATCATTATACCACAGTAGTTTTAAGAGTATTTTCGTCTAGAAATGAATTGCGTTGACGGTTGATCGATCAAGAGCGGAAAAGCTAAAACTTTGCGAATATATGACGAGAGGGACAAGTGTTTGAGAGAGGGCTTCTCTATCAATACAAGTGCCTGAGAGACGACTTTAATTTCAATCTCCTGAATAGTTTTGTTTCTCAAATCACGAAGTGCGTTATCATGCAGTAGCACATGTGATGCAGTTGTGTTGCTCGATTTTCTTACGCTGAGACCGAAAGGTGTCTCAGTTGTTGGCAACAAATTCCAGCTGTGTTGCACACAGCCCTTGGGGCAGAATTCGTAGCCCAAAACACACTTTTGGAGCTATCAGATGTAAAATATTATGTTCACACTACTCTTTGCTCGAGTTTATGTCTTTTGGAGGGGCTCAGCCTTTCATTTCTTCTTAGGAAGTTAACGATAAAGGCACCATAACACGTCACCAGTAACAGTACTGCATACGAATGCTCAATGAGCCACCTGATGACGTTCAATAATAGTCACTCCATTGATTTTTGTTGTTTCAAATTAGAGCATGCAGTACTCCTACACCAGACTTCTGAACTTTTCCTGTTGAATGCAAATGTCGCATGATGGTAAAATGGTAATCTATCACAAATATCAGTAGTCGAGACTTCCTTAATGTGGAAAATCATTCATGCCAGAACGATCTTTGTTGAAACAAGAATATCTTTTTCTGGCGTATTTTTCCCAAAAGCACTCGCTCCACACACAATTCAAATCTTTCTAGCTGCCTCCTCTGCATTCACCCCTCTGTTATACCAAAAGTAAACGCTGTGTTGCAATGTTACTCCTACTTCCACTTGCGACTCAATTTTACAATGCTTAACTGTAGTTCATGATTTTCAAGTATGCAAAATCCAATGCCTAACTGCAAGACGATAACTGGAACTTCAAATTCAAAACTGACAGTTGATACACACACTGACAGAGTCGCGGCGCGTTCCCCTGGGCGGCATCGGATTTCATGCGGCGGGTGGCGTCTGGCCGGTAGCCGCTGCAGCGCGAGGAAACGCTCAAGCGTAAGCTGATATGATCGCGGCGCAGCCTCGAGCTGTCCTGCGGAATTGTTTCTGGAATACTTGTTATTGCTGGTGGGTAGAATGTTAAGCGAATTATCTTCGATGTTCAGTGAGACTCATAACTTTAGACGGACTGTGGTAAAAAAAATACAGTTGGACGCGAACAGTCGACTACAAGTTTAGAACGCACGACGCTTGCCACTAGACCACGGGCTCACTTAGTCCGACAACGCGTGGGAAGTAGACAAGACTTCCTCCTAACACTTCCGCATCTTACAGTGTTACCAGATTGTGCACATGGCCGGACTCAAGAGTTGTCAGGGGCGGTCAGTTCTATTGGCCACCGTAAGTGAATGAGTCGGACTTAGTCTATGTGGAGGCCGGCCGGCAGTCAGTTTTATTGTCTAAGACTGTACAACTGACACTGAATTTCACCAGTTCCCTCCAAGAGACCTTAATGTTTTACGCATGTGACACCTTGCTTTAGTTGGACATTTATCTCAGATATGAAGGATTTGCTACAGGAAAGTCATGAATAACATGAAAATTCAGTTCCTAAAATGGAGTTCAATGGAGTAACATGCAATCAAACTAATTTTTCTTCCCTTATACCCTAATGTCGTCGACAGGACGATAAACCGTAATCTTTTTTTTTCCTGTGACTGACCACATTTTGAAAGACCTTTATCGAAACTGAAACACTTGTTATTTCAGCCTTTGTATAACGCTAAAAGATAAATATCAGTTATAGCGATGAGGAATATAGTTTACTTCTTTCATAGATGAACAGACAACGATTATTATAATGTATTCCATATTCCTGCAGAGGAAAGTACTGACAGACTTTCGGAAACGTACTGTTTTACTGACGTATCGACAATATCTTTTGACGTTACGATGAATATCTGTAAGCGGCGTACTTGATGGAAATGGAATGTATGATATCAAACCGCTAAAGAATGCTTAGGACATGTGGGAAGAGATAATGACTTGAAGACGATCTCTGGAGGAGTAACATAAAGAGCCGATTTTCCGGCGGTACAGCTCCAACAAATGAGACTGGTTCTTTAGGAGATACAAATCAACGGTTATGACTGCATAATAAAGCAGTTCGGCGAGGAAGTAGGACCTTAATCTGATCCCACCAAGTGACACGCAGGTGGTCGTCGGCGGGATTCATATAGAAGACTACGCATAAGATTTTGGTGGCTAAACAAGTTCTTGAGATTGATAAATCACCACTGTGTTCAGCACCATAACAATACCAGCGAAGCAGCCACAGGAACAAGTTAATTCAAACCAATCTTTAATCTGACGCTACGTCATCGTCGTTTGGCTGTAGAGTCAATTTTAAGTAATATCGCATTCTGAATAGATGCTCCTCAGCAGTCACAGACATTTCGCACAATTGCGGAGCTGCTTGCTTATTTATTAACAACTGTTAGTTTTTGACGACCTTTAAGTCAAAAAAGGAACAGACATCAGGCATGGTTGAATACGGACCTGAAAAAGAGGATCGACCGAAGTTCAGGGTGATCACAGCGACTACAGGAAGATGGAGGAATGTTGGGTACTATTCAGGAGAACGACGGTTGAAACCCGCGTCCGCCCATCCAGATTTAGCTTTTGCGTGATTTCCCTAAATTGCTGCAGGCAAACCCCTCGATTGTTCCTTCGAAAAGGCCGATTTTCTTCGCCATCCTTGACACTAATCAAGCTTGTGCACCGTCTCTAATGACCTCGACGTTGACTGGACGTTAAAACCGGCCTTCCCTCCTTCCTGCCAAGGAGGCGCACGAAGCAGATGTGAAAAATATCGGTACTCACAGAATGGTTGCAATTCTCAGCACACATCGGAGAGAAGAACTAACTGGAAGCCTGAAAAAAATTCAAGGCGTCGTAATCATTACTTCGTTTGACGATAATGACAAAATACAAAAAATTACTAATGAATCCCATATGTATTTCCTCTGTGTGCTTTTATGTCGTCACTGTCAAGAATCTTCCGTACAACGGGCGTGCAAATAATGTGCTCAGAAAGTGAACTTCAGCAAGACGTACAATGAAAGATCGCCTCAAATTTAGCGAATTCTGCTGTCTAAATAATGATCACGCTACATTCGTATGGACAGAAAACACACAATTTGGAACACATACTGTTAAGAGATGGTACATTCTTCTCAGTGCGATGAATGAAAAACAACAAAACCTTAATCTGATTTAGTAAATCAATGAGCCATATTAGTTTTAGAAGACATCATCTTAGAAGATACGTTTATAACAGCATTAGTCCTACAGTAGGCTTTTCACAATGCCGACTGGAATAAGCTCTCTCAAAATACAGATTGTAAAATGGATAAAATACAACAACGGAAAGGTTATTTACCACTTTTACAGAAAACAGACATTAACTATAAGATTCGAACGACATGAAAAGGACGCTTTAGTTCAGAAGGGAATCATACAGGGTCGTAGCGTTTCCCCAATCTGAACATTGAGCAAGCAGCAAAGGAAACGAAGCAGAAATCTGGAGATCAATTCAAGTTCAGGGAGAACAACCAAAAACTGTGAAGTTTTCGAAGACGACAAAGGACGTGGAAGAGCAGTTGAACGAAAGTGTCTTTGAAAGAGGTTATAAGATAAACATCAACAAAAGCAAAACATGAATAGCGAAATGTAGTCGAATGAAATCAGTTGATGCTAAGGGAGTTAGATTTAGAATGAAGAAACAAAAAAATAGTAGCGAATTTCCTACTTTGGGAGCAAAATAAGTGATGATGACTGGGGAATGACGGTATAAGATGCAGAATTACAACACCAAGGAAAGCTTTTCTGAAAAAGGGAGATATTTTAATAGAAAGCGTTAGAAAGTCTTTTCTGAACGTATTAGCCGTCATCAGAGCTTTGTATGGAAATGAAACATGGACAATAAACAGTACAGACAAGAAGAAAATAGAAGCTTTTGAAATGTGACGGTGCAGAAAAAAATGAAGATTACGTAGGTAAATCGGATAATTCAAAAGACAGACTGTATCGAATTGGGGATAAAATAAATTTATGGCACTATTTGACTAAAAGATAGAAGTATCCTAAGGCATAAAAGAATAGTAAGTGTGGGGAGCTTGGGGAGTGGCGCGAAAGGGGGGGTGGTTTGGCGGGGGGGGGGGGGGGGAATTGTAGGAAACGGAGGCTTGATCTGGTTCAGGTGGTTGAAGGTTGCAGTAACTATACAAAAATGATGAAATGATGGGATGCGCACTTGACAGATTAGCGTGGAGAGTTACATAAGATAAGTCTTCCAATTGGAGACCCTAAAAACAGAAACAACAACAACAATGTTACTTACCTAGCGGCTCAAGATTTAAACGCATTAGAATACTGACACCTCAAGAAACGTTGTGATGTAAATTAAGTATCTTTAGATGAGACAAATTTGGACTTTATTGCTGACATCAAATTAATCAAGAGGCGTATAGGTTAAAATTCACACATTTGCTATGTCTCTAATGACCTCGACGGGACATAAACCTGACTTCTGTAAGCAGAGTGGATATGAACGTGTGAGAAGCAATATAAGAGAGTGACGCGTGTAATGCTGTACGGTTTGCTCATTCATTAATCGTTTCTTGTCCCGATTTGCCTGAGATATTCGTTCGAGATGTACTGCATTCCACAGATTGCCTGGATGAAATTGTGTTTGTAAAATCAGTATTGTAATGCTATCAATAAACCCACGTTTCAAAAATAGCTTTAGGATCTGAAGAAAGAAAATTAAAAAAAAAATACACGTAACACTTTTATTCAGTTGCATTAATATATCACAGCGCATTGTACTTTCTAATGCTACAGCTGTTTTTTTTTTTTTTTTTTTTTTTTTTTTTTTTTTTTTTTTTTTTTCTATACGACGCTAAATTTCGTACAGGAAATTCTTTGGGTCATCTCTTTTGTTTTAATTAGTACGTCCAACTGAAGTGGAAAGTACATTTGTGATGTAATATACAGACACGTGGCAACGTGTTTGCTTTTTGTGATTCTGGTTTTAGTTTCCTTCCCGAGTCGAAGCCCAATTTTGGAAAGTACGTACACATTGAGATACTACCTTAATTGCGTGATCTGACAGATAATATTTTGTGTGACTCCACTATACTCACATAAAACCATAATCCCCTCAATTAAAATATTATCCCCCGTAAATGCACACTCAGTAGCGTGGAACATGCCCATTTCGCCTTGTCTACCGACTGCCCGCATCACTTTCCCGCTTGTTTGGTAGTGTGACTGTTGGTGCAAAGCTTTCACACATATCCCTGAGGGGCAAAATACCTTTAACCTAGCACAGTAAGAAAATAATATCATTACAGTCTCTTAGTAGCATAATGGAATTATAAGGTGTTTTCGATGCGCTCCAGGATACCATGTAGATAAAAGTTGTGCAAGATAATGAGTGTACACCTCAATGCAAAATCTGCGCTAATGGTATTCTGCACTGCCTCCAGTATCTAAAAGTTACTGGTTAATCTTTTAAAGTAAAGAACATTAATAAATACATTTCGTGTATCGTTGTTAATTTGTGTAGTAAAAAGCTGATAATGTGATACTCTTGTCAACGACTCGCACAAAATACGTATTATAATAAATAACAGAGCATCCAAAGATACAAGAAGCCTGCAGAGTGTCTTTAATACTCATATACGTAAATACGAACAATAACCAAGTTTTGTATATAACCCACGAACAAGAAATTAGTATGTCAAAGACGCTCAGCAAGAAATATTTATATGCTGGTGTTTTCTTCTCGTTATTTTGTTTGTTTCCATATTTATCGAATTTTTCTCCGTATGAAATATAGAAGTTAACAGATATAATAGTAATTATTGCCAGGATTCTCAGTGACAATTGAGATACCTCTCATTGCTGTCCTCAGAAATTTATAGAGGTGAGTTGAAATTGTCTTCATTCGATCTGCAAATGAAGTGTCATATGTGTGACAGTGTTGCGTGCATTGTAATGACATTTTTGTATGGGTTTAATGGAAAAGAAGAATCTACAACCACTGATTCACAGTCCAGGTTCGCTCATCCAGTGGCCAACTGACGATGTCGTTAGGTCAATATGGGTACATTTAGAGGTCACCTGCTGCGTCTTTTTATGTGACCAATCTGGTCTTCTTTGATCTGTTGCTCCCCTAAATGACCTTTCTTCTCCAATTATTTGCGAAACTTCCTGGTTGGTGGTTTATCTGTCCTCTTTAACGTTAGCACATATCTCCCACACCATCCCTCAAGTAATTCGAGATTTCGTTTTCAACTATTGTGCATTATTTCACAGCCATACAGCGCTACACTCCAATTATACAGCTCTTAACCATTCTTTTATTCATTTCAGAATCCATCGTGTTTCAACAATGCATTTTTCTTTCATACATGAACATCGCTTTTGCTTATCAAATTCTTTGTCTTATGACTTCATTGCGTCTTCCGTCTACAGTTATCTTACTTCCTAAATATTTGTAATACCTTGTTTCTTTCATTTTATTTCCTTAGTTTTAATGTTTATTTCTACTGCTTACTTGGATCACACGAATATTTCTGTCTTTTTCACTTCATTTCCATTCCGTACCCATCATGGACAGTGTCTTCAAAGGAGGATATAAGATGAACATCAACAAAAGCAAAGCTAGAGTAATGGAATGAAGTCGAATTAAGTCTGGTGATGCTGAGGGAATTAGATTAGGAAATAAGACACATAAAGTAGTAAAGGAGTTTTGCTATTTCGGGAGCAAAATAACTGATGATGGTTGAAGTATAGAAGATATAAAATGTAGACTGGCAATGGCAAGGAAAGCGTTTCTGAAGAAGAGAAATTTGTTAACTTCGAGTATAGATTTAAATGTCAGGAAGTCGTTTCTTAAAGTATTTGTATGGAGTGTAGCCATGTATGGAAGTGAAACGTGGACGATAAATAGTTTAGACAAGAAGAGAGTACAAGCTTTCGAAATGTGGTGCTACAGAAGACTGCTGAAGATTAGATGGGTAGATCACATAACTAATGAAGAGGTACTGAATAGAATTGGGGAGAAGAGGAGTTTGTGGCACAACTTGACTAGAAGAAGGGATCGGTTGGTAGGACATGTTCTGAGACATCGAGGGATCACCAATTTAGTATTGGAGGGCAGCTTGGAGGGTAAAAATTGTAGAGGGAGACCAAGAGACGAATACAGTAAGGAGATTCAGGATGTAGGCTGCAGTGGGTAATGGGAGATGAAGAAGCTTTCACAGGATAGAGTAGCATGGAGAGCTGCATCAAACCAGTCTCAGGACTGAAGACCACAACAGCAACATCTCATCCGTTAGTATTGCATCCACAACTTCTAGGATTATTTGGAGATATTTTCATCTGGGACTATCACAGCTATGATATCTGCAAATCTGAGCATCTGTATTCTTTCTCTATTTATTCTGACACATATACAGTGCTCTTTCACTCGTTTATTGCATGCTCTATGTAGGTGTCATGCAGGGATGGGGACAGATGGCATCTTCATCTAACGCCTTTAACAAGTCTAGCTTCCTTTTTGTATTTCTTGTCTTTACTATTGCTGTACTTACAAGGAACATCTGGAGTGCGACGTCGCGAAAGGCCAATAATGTTTACTGCTTTCGACGCCCCACATATTGTCTATCATTCAGCCACAACATTGGCTGCTAACGGCATCAGGGGGCGGGACTGGAGGTGGCCAATGGCGAACACAGCATGAAGCTACGGAGCGTAGTTTAACTGCTTAGTCGACGAATAACTCACTAACAGTTCTACAATGCTAGTGATGTTGACACAGAGCAGAGCAGTGGCAGCGATAAACAAAGCAGATACTGAATTATATCTACAACAGTTGCAGAAGTTGACATTTCGTCAGGGAATTTCGCAGAATGAGAAAGAAGTGGCAAATGAAATACTGGCGTTTCTGCAAGATGAGTCAGTGGAATGTTTGATGTCGTATACTCTAGAGTGTGCGGACAACGTACATGAGATATATGCTTAACAGGTGAAAGTGATACTGAAACACGTGTCAAGCAATGAACTTCATCATCCTTGTGGGACAGGGAGCCACAAATCCCGTAGTGAAGGAGAATCATTGTCTAAGGAGCGAATACTAAACATAATTACGTACGTGAAACATCATCCGCATTATAGTGAAAAAATATGAACAGATTTCGAACTGGTGTTTGGGGATTTTAAAGATGCTCGATACAGTTTACGGTACGTGCATGATAGTGACCTACTACGTTGTGCACATCAAATTGCGCGCGACATAATTACAATGATTTCAAGAGAAGCAGTGGACGGCTGCATAACTTAAAAATTGTTACAGAATTGGAAGAAGTAAAATAAAGAAATTTCAAACAATGCGTCAAGTTAACGATGCACAGCAAACAAGGGAATCGGCCCGAAAATTTGTAGATGAGATAAACAAATTCATCTCATCGTTCAGTAAGGAATCTGTTTTCAACTCCGACCTGTCGGCATTTGAAAATGAAATGCACACGAAAGAACCCTGGAAATTTGAGGTACCAGGAATGGTGTACCAAGATCAACTAACACCAATGCCTTAACGCATTCGTAGACGCGTATGTTGACTGTTAATCTGGATAGTAAATTTGGGTGGAAAGTCATTTATTTTGCTGCGACGAGCTGGAAGTGCTCTGCCCCCATACGATTCTTTCTCGTGTGCGTGATCTTGCAAGGGCATTAGGGAACATCAGAGGCAAGAGTGGAAAAATGGGCGTCAGAGAACTACAACTATAGTGTAAGAACTGATTTCGACCCATATCTGGTCAAAGTAACTTGCATTCGCTTGATTTCTGGTCTGTGTATAAAAATCATACTCCTCAAGAGCAAACCATCCATGCTGAAAAGTGTGTCACATTGCAATTCATACCGCCTGCAACCACCGGACAAATCCAGCCTCTGGATGCTTTTTTTCCGTGCCTGCAAAACATATTATCGTATCATCTGGAGCTACCTCTTAAAAGATAGCTAGTTTCGTCATAAGCTCCACGGCAGACTGTTTCACATTCGGTTGCATGTCATCATATTGCCTAAGTTCTCATCACCCCGTTACACCAGTATGATTCTATATGCATTCTTTACGAGAGGATACCTAGCTGAATGTCCAGCCGGTTTGCATCTTGCAAGGAGCTGGCCTCTGATCTTGATGGTAATTACTGTGGCACTCCATTTTTCATTCGGTGTTCATGGTGCAAGTTAATGGTTTGTTTTGAACATTTCTCGAATGTCGACGATTTACATTTTGTGAAGAGTAGCACAGATATCCCAGAGAAGGCTGATTTCTGCACATCCCGTAAACTCATTTTCTGTTGTCCTCCGGATGGACATGGTCAGTCATTTGTAGCTAATATTTTCCTGTCACTTTCAAATGAGCCTTAACAAAAGACTGAACCTGCGACGTCGCACTCAAGGGGTTCCTTGTTAGTACAGTTTCTTTAATTAGTTTTGATCTCTGGTCTAGTTCAATAACCTTTAGAATTTCTATTAATTTGTTCCAGTAGACGTTGTCGAACAATTTCCTGAGATCCACGAAAATTTTTCTGCTGCTTCTAAAACTTTGTTCAGTTACTATACTGTGAAGCCCGCCCAGTTAGCCGTGTAGATTAACGCACGGCCTACCGGACTGGGAAGGAGCGCCTGGTCCCCGGCACGAATCCGCCCGGCGGACTTGTGTCGAGGTCCGGTGAGCCGGCCAGTCTGTGGATGGTTTTTAGGCGGTTTTCCATCTGTCTCGGCGAATGCAGGCTGGTTCCCCTTATTCCGGCTCAGCTACACTATGTCGGCGATTGCTGCGCAAACAAGTTCTCCACTTACACGTACACAACCTTTACTCTACCACGCAAACATTGGGGCTACATTCATCTGGTGCGAGACGTTCCCTGGGGGGATCTGCCGGGGGCCGAAAGGCACAAAACTCTGTAAGCGTGGTTCGGTGTGGGGCGGCGGAGGGGTGAAGTGGACTGCGGTAGTCGTTGTGGGGTTGTGGACCACTGCGGCTGCGGCGTAGACGGAGCCTATCCGTCATGTCTAGGCCCCCGGTTAACATACAATAGAATACTATACTGTGAATGCATAGGACAGCTTCTCTTCCTCCTCTGTTATCTCGGAAGCCAAACTGGTGTTCAGCTAAGCTCGTGTAATATATGAGAGTGACGATCTAAGCTACCAAAGTTTCATTACTTCAGCAGGCAAGAAATTGAGCGACGTGTACGAGTGGTGTGTGCCGTGTTTTGCCGGTGTCACCAGTGCGGCCCTCTCTGTCTTGCAGGCTGCGGCTGCCACTCCGTGGGCGCGACGAGCGCGCTGTGCGACATCGTGACTGGACAGTGCGCCTGCAGACCACACACGACCGGCCGCGCCTGCGACCGCTGCCAGGTAACCTGCCCTACCACCGGCCGGAGTGGCCGCACGGCTCTAGGCGCTACAGTCCGGAACCGCGCGACCGCTACGGTCGCAGGTTCGAATCCTGTCTCGGTCGTGGATGTGTGTGATGTCCTTAGGTTACTTAGGTTTAAGTACTTCTAAGTTCTAGGGGACTGATTACCTCAGATATTAAGTCCCATAGTGCTCAGAGCCATTTGAACCATATTTTTTTCTGCTCTGGTTCCTTATCTCGATATGCAGCCGTAGGTCATAAATACACAGGATGATTTCGTGATGATGATGATGATGATGATGATGATGATGATGATGATGATGATAAAAACTTTCAGGACGACGGAGAAGTGTAAATGTGTCAGTCTGAGGTAGGATACCCTGGCCTGCAATGACCGAAGTGAAAGTTAAAACGAAAACCGCTCCGATACTTCTGAAGTGGACTTTTTTGCTTTCCATATGTGAGGGGAGGTGGTATCGGCCAAAACAAGAAAAAAATCTAGTAAACATTGGCTCTAAAATCACACCTAAAGAGCTATGAGCTCTCGTTCAGTAGAACGCACTGGTTCAGTGTGTTTCACAGTAGCAAAGATGAACAAGTTCTGTTTACCTGTTTAGGTAGCCACTTTAGAGCCCATGTGTACTGGACATTTTTTCCTTGTTCTGCTCAAATCTACTTACTTTCAAAACATGAAAAGCAGGGAGCTTTCAGCAGAAGAAATTTGTTTCACTGTATCGAAGATTCAAGTGCTCATATCTCTTAAGGCATGCACTATAGAGCCCTCGTTTACTGCAATTTTCTTATTGTTTTAGTCCATACTACCTCCTCCCCAAAATGTGGAAGAAAAGAGCCTGCATTAGATGAGGTTCACAGTCAGAGGTATCGGAGCAACTTTTGCGTATAACTTCCGGACCAAAGTTTCTTACCTCAGATTGATACTGTTGTGTGCATAGTTCCGCGTAGTCAGCGCGTACACAACTTTACCACTAGAGCGCGCCCCGCTAAGCACAATAGCGCAGGCGCAGCGCTCGTCCGTCTCCGCACTAACGAGATGGCGCTGCCTTAGAGACGGACCAAATTCTGCTTCCGACGATCCGCATATTAATATGTAACGCAGCCAACGAGATTGCTGCTAACGTAGAACCTTTTCTTCTCGCGGATCACCCTCGCGCAGTGATACCTGAATGCGCGAGGTATTATAATGAGTGTACAGACCTCCGATTAGTCAGTCTGCATTTATCTGCACCTGTCTGTACCAGTCTGTATTAGTCTGTACCAGTCTATAGTCAAGTTTCAGTCTGCGCCTAATAAGATTACCATATTCCTGTACATAGCCATGAAGATAAATAAATAGACACTTTGTCAAGTATCAGAGATATGTGAGAATAAGATTAACGTACCAAGACCAAAGGAACTTCAGACTGCCAATTGTAAACAGCATCCAGAATCAAGTTACGTAATGTCTATGCTTTTTAGTATTTTAATAAATGTATGTGAAAATTAATCAACTTCTGTTTAAAGTTGGTCACCGTCAATCTGCTACTCTAAGCGTGCAAATGGCATTTCTATCTTCTGACTAATGGCAGAAGATAAACACGCCACGATAGGACCACGAGACATATTGCTGACACTCGCCTACTTCGTTAGAGCGACAAGTCAAATAATCTGATGGTGTGTGTACTGAAGGTCTTACAGTACGCACTCAACAGATACATTTACCCTTCCCCATCATCCACAAAAGTTTGTAATATCGTCACGGAATTACACTGTATAACTTAAATGGCCTTAACTTCTTCATCTATTCTTTGAATTATTCCGATTTACTACACCTGTTCGGTTAAGACCATTTATGAAAAAGTTTGAGCGTCTGTCATTCGGCCAGTGTTCTCTAATGATTTACATCGTGTCCTACAAGTAAATACGCAGTTGACACCTTCCCCTATTTTATCGGTTACCTGGTAAAATTTGAAAGTGCTTCATTACACGTAACACATGAAGGTTCTGTAGCAAGACGTTCACCGAAACACCTACCAAACTGTTGGGACTGAAGCGTCACATACCTGTCCATTTAATACCCGTACAAGTGCTAGACAGTCTGCCTCTATCCTGAGCTAATATGTTTCTGATATTATCTGGTACATAGCGCCCATCTCTAATAAAAATTGACCGAGATCAGACATACGGGACACAAACACACTTCAATCACACACAAAATAAATACATGTAAGTGAGACATATAAACGGATTAAAATACCTACAAATATTATTCAGCAAGAGCTGCTGCAACAATAACTTTGGTTTACTGTTTGTCATTGAAGATGGATGTGTGGGTACACAGTGCAACCTTGTTACAAGTAAACGTCTAACACAGAACTAGTAACTTTGTTACATATTGGCTTATTATTGACAGTAATTTACATCTGTTAGAATTCAGAATGTCTTTGGTGGGAAACATTCATTATCTAGCAGTGAAATTATTAGAAATGACGCAGCTGTAAACAGTTTCCACTTGAAGACACTGTTAACTGATTATAAATGCCTGTACTGTTTCACCAGCACTGCCTTTAATAATGTGAGTTCACAACATCTATAGGACAAAATTGTTTAACATTTATCCCTAGTGTTTTCAAAATATCGTAAGTTAAATTATACAACCGTTAGGTCAACATAACTTGTTATATGAATCTATGTAACGTTTCTGACATTGAAATTGCCCTTAACAGCACAGATTTAATTTTAATGTGAGGTGTTAACAAAGGAGAACTGGTAAAAAGTAAATTGAAAACTGACTTGAACCTATCTACCACACTTTACTGTTATTTTTACTATAGGTGCACCGCAGCAACGAAATATCGACAGTGTGATTTCAGAGCTTCCTACCTGAGACAACTGCAGCAAGACCTCTGGGACCGACCCTCCGTTGTCTCGCCGATGACCGGTCCGTCAGAATACACCAAAAATAAAACCTCATCGGTCCAAAAGCAGAACGGGACAAGCTCAGTCGAGTTAATTTAACAACAACAACGCAGGTTACCAGAAACAACAGTGCACGGCAGCACTAGCATTAATCCCGACGCATTGTCCGCCCATTTACTTTTTTATGTAAGCCGTTCTGGAGCTCGGCCCTCCCACGGACTCCAATACAATTTTGAAAATACCAAACCGGTCCACAGACAGCCCATTGCTCCAAACGTGAACAGTCCGTTTCACTCGTAATATTCAGCTGGACTCGTAGTTCCAATGTAACATAGCTCACGGACGCTCCTCAACTGTCTCTTCGTAACATTATACCGAAATATTAAGTTTCCTAAAGGGCCGAAGCTCCTAAAACTGCAACGAAATTACACACATGCATGGAATTAACTTTACACGATAAATAACGGTGCTTGGTATTGGCTTGTATCCTGAAATCTTATTATATACTCCTTCTACACTGTTTCAAACAAAACTGCTGTTTTGTTTTGTTTTCTTCCTCGTAATCTGTTTTAATAGAAAACAGGAAAGCTGTGTTTATGACTTCCAGGTTTATGATTAGAATTCTACTGTGGAATCTGAATCGTCCGAAATTTTGTAATCCGACCCCTCTGCAGATTAAAACTATGCAAAATACTGCCAATGAAGCTTATCCTTAAAGATTCAGCAGCAGGAGAGATGTCTCACATCCCGTGTACCAAAGTTCCCAGCCGATTTACCCATCATTTAAAGCGAGTTCTGTTCCTACTCAAGGTTTCGTTGGCAGTAACAATAAACAAAGCTTAGTGCCAGAGAGGGGAAGAGGAGATGAACAGAACAGGAAATAGACAAAGAGAGCGGGAAGGAGGGAATAGACAGAAAGTTGGTGCATGACAGGGGGGGGGGGGGGGAGGAGGAGGAGATGGACAAAGAGAGAGGGGACAAGAAGAATAGTACGTATATCCTATTGCCGGGTTCGCATGTGTTGCTCTGATAAGTACACACATCAAAAAAAAGTTTTGAATCACGCCATTTCCCAGAACTCCTGAAGACAGACGTTGACTGTGGATATTGTATCACAGACACAGTCTCTTTAACTGTTCAGAGGAGTCACGAAACTTGCCTAAAGATGTAATCAACCTTGCATGAGCAGCGCCTATTCGACGGAGGGGGCCCGGCAGCCTATCACTTCCAGTCATTCCACCAGGAAGGAGGTACACGGTTCGCGTTGTCTGTAGTTCAATCATGCCTAAACGGTCAATACCGCGGTTCGATCTCGTCCGCATTGTTCCTTTGTGCCAGCGAGGACTCTCAGCAAGGGAAGTGTCCAGGCGTCTCCGAGTGAACCAAAGCGATGTTGTTTGGACATGAAGGAGATACAGAGAGACAGGAGCTTTCGATGACATGCCTCGCTCAGACCGCACAAGGGCTACTACTGCAGTGGATGACCGCTGCGTACGGATTATGGCTCGGAAGAACCCTGACAGCAAGGCCACCATGTTGAATAATGCTTTTCGTGCAGCCACAAGACGTCGTGTTACGACTCAAACTGAGCGCAATAGGCTGAATGATGCGCATCTTCACTCCCCGACGTCTAAGGGGAGCTCCATCTTTGCAACGAGGACACCATACAGAGCGGTACAGATGGGGCAACAACATGTCGAATGGACCGCTCAGATTTGGCATCACGTTCTCTTCAATGATAAGTGTCGCATACGCCTTCAACCAGACAATCGTCAGAGACGTGTATGGGGGCAACCCAGTCAGTCTCAACATACGCCGCTGGCGGTCATGCAAGGCACCATAACGGCCATACGACACGTGACTGCCATTTTCCGACCGATAGTGCAACCATATCGGCAGCATATTGGCAAGGCATTCGTCTTCATGGACGACAATTTGCGCCCTTACAGTGCACATCTTGTGGATGACTTCCTTCAGGATAACGACGTCATTCGAATAGAGTGGCCAGCATGTTCTCCAGACGTGAACCTATCGACCATGCCTGGGATACATTGAAGAGGGCTGCTTATGGACGGCGTGACTCACCAACCACTCTGAAGGATCTACGCCGAATGGCCGTTGAGGAGGGGGATAATCTGGACCAAAAGTGCTTTGATGAACGTGAGGATAGTATGCCAGACGATACAGGCATGCATCAATGCTAGAGGACGTGCTGCTGGGTATTAGAGGTACCGTTGAGTACAGCAATCTGGACCAGGTCTCGCTGTATGGTGGTACAACATGCAATGTGTGGTTTTCATGAGCAATAAAAAGGGCGGAAATGATGTTTTGTTGATCTCCACTCCAATTTTCTGTACAAGTTCCGGAACTAACGGAACCGAGGAGACGCAAAACTTTTTTTGATGTGTGTATTTATTTCATTTATATTAGTCCATCGCTTCCTTCCCCCTCCCTCTGTCCATCTCCTCTGTCCCCCTCTCTGACCATCTCCTACTCCCCCTTCTCTCACCCCTCGCCCATTCTCTGTCCATGTCCTCCTCTTTCCTTTCTATGCCCATCTACTCCTTCCCTCTCTTCCTGTGAGTCTGCTCCTCACTCTCTCTCTCTTTGTCCATATCCTCCTTCCCTCGTGTTTCGTGAACTACGTGTCGTTCAACGATATGATTTTCTACATCTACATAGATACTCCGCAAGCCAGCGCACGGTGCCTGGCGGACGGTACACTACACCACTACTACTCATTTCCTTTCCTGATCCACTCGCAAATACAGCGAGAGAAAAACGACGCTCTATATGCCTCCGTGTGAGCCGTAGTTCCCCGTATCTCATCTTCGTGGTCCTTACGCGCAATGTATGTTGGCGGCAGCAGAATCGTTCGGCAGTCAGCATAAAATGCCGAGTCTCTAAGTTTCCTCTAATGTGTTCCTCGAACGTCGCCTTTCCTCTATGGATTCCCATTTGAGTTGCCATAACATCTCCGTAACACAACGTGTTTTTCCTACTCATCCGCATTAATTTAGATTTTACCACATTTCGGACTAGCTGCCATACATCACACAACAGGAAATGTTGTAAAAGTCGTCTTGTATCTTTCTACAGTCACTCAACTTCGACACCTTGCCGTACACCACCGCATCGTCAGCAGACAACAACAGACTGCTGCTCGCCCTATCCGCCAAATCATTTACGTATTGAGAGGACAACAGCGGCCCTGTCACACTTCCCTGGGGCACTCCTTGTCTTTGATGAACACTCGCCTTCGAGGACAACGTACTGGGTTCTATTATTTAAGGAGTCTTCGAGCCACTCACAGATCTGTGAACTTACTCCGTATGCTCGTACCTACGCTAACAGCCTGCAACGGGGCACCGTGTCAAATGATATCTGTAAATCTAGAAATATGGAGCCTGCCCGTTGCCCTTCATCGGTAGTTCTCAGCAAACCGTGTGAGAGAAGGGCAAGCTGAGTGTCGCTCGAGCGATGCTTTCTAAAACCATGCTGATTCGTGGACACAAGGTTCTCAGTCTCAAGAAAGTTTGTTATATTTTGAGAATATGCTCAAGGGTTCTGCATTAAGCAGAAGTTAGCGATATTTGTCTGAAATTTTGCGGGTCCGTTCTTTTACCCTTCTTGTGTACTGGAGTCATCTGCGCTTTTTTCCAGTCGCTTGGGACTTTGTGCTGAGACTCACGATAAATGCAAGATAGGTAAAGGGCCAATGTCGTAGAGGACTCTTTGTATAATAGAACTGGAATTCCATCCGGACCTGATAATTTATTTGCTTTGGAATCTTTCAGCTGTTTCTCTACGCCAGGTATGCCTATTGCTACGTCTGTGTGAACGAGTTCTTGAACGTTAAATTGAAAACTTCGGCTTTCGTTTTGCCATCAGACTGGTCAACAAGGGGCTGAATGGAGGTCTCAGATCCGCTTAGCGATTTCTCATACGACCACAATTTTCTGCTTGCACCACGCGCATGAGGCCAGCAGTCATGAACGCCACCGCCAGCGGTCTTTACAAACTGAAAATCACCTCAGAACCCGCGCATCAGGCCTCGGATGAGGCCACCGGCAGACAGACCGAGTGCTCATTGGCTTTCTTTCCAGCCCTGAAAGCTGTCTGCCTAAGGGGCTCCACCGCGCCCCTATCATTGGAGCTCTCAATAGCTAGTAGGCGTGTATCAGCCGAGAGCTGGAGGCCGATTGGCTCACTAAACAGACGTACGGTTGCTTTCAAAACAAAACAAATGAGCAACTACTGCGCTACAGACTGCATGCATTTACACTTACAGAAACGCGGGATTAAACCTCTTAAACAGAGAAACACGCACGAAATGTAATAAATATACTACGTGGGAACACAGAAAGAAACAAACACTTAACTTGCCGCTTTTAAGTACATTCACCACCATGTGTAGATAATATCTGTGTAGATAATATCTGCTAAATGTGTTGCGAATAGAATTATAGCAAAGAAGCAATAAATGTAAGCGTTATGACGTCATGCCTGATGCGACACTTTTTTGCGTGAACAGCGAAAATGTAGCAGGCGTTAAACTTTTCCCTTTCATCATTTTGTGGGGGTTGTCAGCGGGAAAACATTTCATAAAGGTTTCAAAGTATGTGCTGAGTTTGTTGCAAGCCTCTCGAATACTGGATGCACAAAATGTGGGTATTCGAGAGTCGTGGCCTACACTCATTTTTCAACGCCACCTCTTTGACAGGTAGGCTCCACGTTCTCCTGTTACGAGCATCTGCATCACTGATGAGTGGTTTTGTAATTCCAGCTCGCCCTGCAATTTCCTGCTTTTTTGGCGCCCTCCATGTTGTTTTTCCACTGACAGGGTTCTTGAGTGCGACATTTAGTTCCACAGTGACTTCTGCAACAGCGTCCTCCTATTTTTCATCACAGACTTCTTCAGTTATCCTGTGTCAACATTAAACGTAAGACTTTCGTCCGCGTTGTAACTTAGCGAATGATGTTTTTTCAGCTTTTCTGTATGCAGTATAAATCTACCATATGGTGTCTCTTGAAACGACCGAACACTTCAGCTCCTGTGGTTATAGAAACATCTACCATACGAGTACCAATAATTTTCTCACGTTCAGATTCACTTAGCTCAGACATGATGCACTCACAACTACACAGAACACTGTTGACCACCACTGACGACGTACTGAGGACATTGCACAGCTGCTGTTTGTGGTCAAATACCACAGCAAAACCTTCATGCTTGGCAGGAACCTGCATTTATGTTCAAGTATCCATTAACACGGTGCGTGTACATTTTTGCCCAACCCCTGTACATAACTTTCGTTCATGAGTCTTTAACGACGTATTGGTGATTATTGACGTATGGTCTGTGCAAAATTATATCAGATGATTCCTCTCTCATTCCTCTTCGCCCAGCCCATATTTTCCTACTGCTTTTCCTTCTCTGCTTTTTCCTATAACCAAACTCCAGTCCACATCAAAATTAAATTTTCTTCTCCCTTAACAGCCTGAATAATTTATATTATCTCATCGTACATTCTTTCATTCTCTTTATCGTATCTGGAGTAGTTGACATATAAACTTGTAATACTGTGGAGTGTGTTGGCTTCGTGTTTGTCCCGGATTGATAATGCGTTCACTGTGCTGTTCACAGCAGCTTGTCATTCCTATTTTCTTATTCATTATCAGACCTATTCAGTCATTACCTGTATTTGATTTTGTGTTGACAACTCTCTACTAACCTGACCAGAAGTCCTTTCTGCTGCTGCACTTCACTAATTCCCACTGTACCTAACTTCAATCTATCACTGTTTCCGGATGTAACATTCCACGCTCCAATCTGTAGAAGATCAGTTGTGCTCTGTTGATCACATCCTCCTGAATATTCCGCGCCGGAGATCCGAATGGGGGCCTGTTTGCCCTTTGAAATACTCTACCCAAGAGGATAGTATCATGACTTAACCTTATAGAAGAGCTGAATGCCCTCGGGAGAAATAACGGCTGCAGCTTTCCCATGATTTCAGCTGTTTGCAGTGCCAACACAACAAAGCCATGCTGACCAACGTTAAAAGTTCAGATCAGCCAATCATCCAAGGTGTTGCCCCTCCTGAAAAGGCTGCTGCTTCTCTTCAGGAACCATATGTTTGTCTGGCCTCTCTACAGACACCCTTCCATTGTAGTTGCATTACTGTATCCGTGTCTGTACCAATGAGGCACATGAATCACCCACCTTGTCAACGTCCATGATTCGTGGAGTGAATGTACCCCTACCACAACATATTACGGTGATATATTTGTTGTCAGTGTGGTTGTAACACTCATGATGCAATATGAAACAAACATGTCTTAGTGTTTGATGGAAATATGGCTCTTGTGATGATTCACATGGAGAGCTTGTGATGATCATGAGAGATGACACAGTGTCACAAGACAAGCAAGCAGCTGGCCCCATTACAAACATGATGTGTTCAGACCCAGAATTTTCTACACATTCGTACAGGACATTTTCAGTAGTGTATTACCTTTTATCTGAAACAGGCGCAGTCCTGACTGTTCATGCGAATGAGGCCGAGGCACCTACTGTACGAACGTATCATGAGAAAGAGCAAAATATGGAATTATATTTTCCTTCGGCAAAAATGATACAGAAGTGGCAAATGTGAATCCTCCCTGTATGAAGCAAAAATGACAGCTAAGAAACGAACATAAAAGTAAAATTACTTCAATTTTTAATGAATTGGGAAAATTTATAGTGAAATTCATGTAGGTTATAAAGTCCTATTCGGAAAAAAATATGCAGGTCCGTATTTAGGCTGGCGCAACATGTGTAGCTGCACAGGCGTCAAAATGCTTCTGTCGAAAATTTTTTTTAAGTATTTTTAATGCTCATTGTATCGGCATTCAGGCATTCAATAATTTAATGACAAAGTGTTGACAAATATTTGTACCTGTCATTTATCTTCAAGCATGCAATTACTCGGTCCTTCCATATTTTTGTCCAACCCCTGTACACAGCCGTCCTGGGTAGTTCTTTAGCCAAATATAACATGTTTGCGCGAGCGCCTTAACGGCTCTGTCGAATTGGAGGCGCTCAACCCGCCGCAGCCTGTGTTGCACACACACTACGTCGGCCCGACCAAACATGAGGCGGGCGGCCGCGCCAGACCAGCCTTGCCTGCGGCGCAGCGATTTCCTACAAGACTCAGTCTGCTTTGGACCGGTGAGCGGCGAGGACGTCTTGTTTACGTCCCGTCCGCAGAGTCGCGAGCGCGCGTAGTGTGTTTACTTCCTCGCCGCAGCTAATACTCGCGTCCGTTAACACTGAGTCGCCATGGCTCATTCGTACAGAAATGCTACCATCAAGATCACCTTCCAGCCCGACTACGCACGACCACGATTCATCCGTGACGAGGTTCAAATACCAACACAGCACATCATCGGTATCCACCCAACCCATCACAAGTAGCGTCGTTTACGTCAAGATGGTCGATGACGAGTTATGTCACGCAGTTGTAAACAGATGCGCGAACACTCTCAAGTTCAAACACTCCGATGGTCACATCGGAGAGGTTACTGTTGACCATGCTGGACTAGGATTGCACACACTAAGAGTCTTCGAACTCCCTTTCGAAGTACCACCGGACGTCGTTACCTCAGCTTTCCGCCCTTATTGGACGGTAATTAGCCACGTGGCCGAAAAATGGAACACCTTCGAAACGTACCAGGTCCTCAACGGCGTCCGACAAGTGAAAATTGAATTAAAGAAACATGTGCCATCCTACTTAGTCATATGTGGCTGTCGAGCAATAGTAATGTACGACGGACAACCTCGTACTTGTTCTGGTTGCGGCCAGGAGGGTCATGTGCGCTCGGTGTGTATTCAACGTCGGGTTACACAACTTCCGTTACATGACACGACGCCACCTCCTACGCTCACGGCCCTCCCCCTCAATTACGCAGAGGTGACACGATCGACTGTCATGACAAACGACAACCCCCCCCCCCCCCCCCCCGGAAGACAGGAAGCGTTAGAATGCGCGCTTGTCCCCGGTCCTGGATTGACCAACACCATTACGGTGTCTGCAGAGGTTGCAGAACACCGCCCATCGACTCCACATGAAGATTCGGACGAGAGAATGGAACTCGACGCTAGGGTTGTACCGACCTCTGCTTTTCTACGTGAGGGGGATGCTATACGAGAGCCACAAGCTCTTTCTGACACAGAAACCCACGTCCGCAAACAAAGGTCACCGAGAAAACATAAAAAGCGACGTCGCACACCCTCAGACGATTGCCTCCAGCGGACGTCTTCTCCAGTTGACGACCGGACGGTCGACGAAACGACGAGGAAAATGGATGACACGAGATCGCCCTCACCTGTCTCTTTGTCTGATTTTGACAAACCCGATTCCGCTCTCTCGGGCAAACTGATGGCCAGCAAATTACCCGCCGTTGGTACACAACCGGAAACAACCGTCGGATTCACAATTCGTCACTCAGCCCACAAGTGTTCTACCGCAGCCACCGTTAACTTACGGACCTTGGGCGGATGACATTGAAGACGACTCTACAGCCGCTGTGGTGGATGAGGAGAGGGTTCTCTCCTCCCACAACTCGGCCCCTCCCGAGTAGCAACAGATGACGGCGCGGACGCCGCCAGCAGATCACAGGCCCCACCTTTTACGGCGACACTGACGGCGGCCCCCACCGCAGGAGACGATCTATAGACCTATCGATTAACGACCGTCAACATTAACACCATTCGGACACGTACGAAGTTGTCGCTGCTCCAAGACATGCTCAATGCAGCAGACGTTGACATTGACTTTCTCCAAGAAGTCTTCGCCGCCGATTTCCCGGGTATGTATGGTTATACGGCTCATGTGTCCCACGCCTCGCCAACTAACAGTGGAGTCGCAATTCTCTTCAGAGAGTGCCTCGAGGCGGACGAAGTCCTATATCTCCCCGACGCTAGAGGAATGGCCGTAACGGTGCAAGGCGTCCGCTTTATCAATGTGTACGCCCCTTCCGGAACGAATCGCCGTCGTGACCGATCGCTCTTCTTCGCAGAAGGAATAGCACCCCTTTTTCAGGGCAGGCACGATGACTTGATATTAGGGGGCGATTTCAATTGCACCCAAGCACCTAAAGATCAGCTGCCACGCCATTCACCGTGCCCCGAACTTGGGACACTCATCGGCGATCTCCAGCTGGTAGATACATGGGAACATGTTCGAGGAAATAGACCAGGATACACCCATTTCACGAGTCACTCGTCTAGTCGCATCGATAGGATTTACGTCTCCCGTTCTCTCGCGGCAACGGTGAGTGACGCGGAGGTGTGGCCAGTAGCCTTTTCTGATCACGAGGCCTATATATGTGCCGTCACCCTTCGTCGCCAACGGGTGTGGCGTAGCCGACATCCCTGGAAATTAAACCTTGCTCATCTCGCTTCTCCGGATTGTCGACGCGCCATCGAAGACACGTGGAGTTTGTGCGTCCGCCGCCTCCCAACGTATCCTACGTCGATTAGTTGGTGGTTAACCTGCGCCAAGCCGGCCCTACGGCGAACCTTTATTACGTACGGTCGTGAGACTGCTGCTTGGAGGCGACAGACCCTTGATTTTTATTTCACCGTCCTTCGCGAATGCGTCTCCTTGCCACCCACACCGGAACGACAGTTGACAGTTCAGCGTGCGAAAGCACAGCTCGTAGCTCATATGCGCCGCCACCTCGAAGGGACGATCGTCCAAGCGCGAACACAAGACAGACTTGCAACGGAACGACCCACCATGTACCACGTCATCCGAGAACGTACACTGCGAAGACAGTCGCTGATACATGCCATCACCACTGAGGACGGCCGTCATCACACCACACAACGCGATATTGCTGCAGCCTTCTTCGACCATTACGCACGACTTTATTCTGCTCAATGTTCCGACCCGACGACGGTGACAGCAGTCTCACAACTGGTTTACGGCGTTTTCCCACAGGATTTACAAACTGAATTATTGAACGACATTACGGAAGACGAAGTTATCGACGCCATCGGTAAAGGAGCGGCGAATAAATCTTCTGGCCCGGACGGGCTCCCTGTGGAGTTTTATAGAACTTTCCATTATTTACTGGCTCCCAAGTTAACAGACATCTGTCGGGAACTTATGTCCCCCGCGGTGCCGCTCCCTGCGACCTTCGTAGAAGGAATAATTATACCGGTTCACAAACCTAAAGGTGGGGCTCGAATACAAGATTACCGCCCGCTAACACTCGTCAACTGCGACATGAAGATATTCACCAGACTGTTAGCAAACCGTCTACGACCGACCCTACCTTACGTCATCTCGCCAGATCAGACTTCCCTAGGGGGTATCAACAACATCCACACAGCACTGTGTCGATACCGTGACTTAATAGCCCTAGCCAGGGCACGCCGCATCCCGGGAGCGCTGGCATCACTAGATTTTAGCCAAGCTTTTGATCGAGTGGATCACGCGTACCTAACGTCCGTTCTCCAGCATATGCAGTACCCACAGCAATTCACAGACGTCGTGATGCGCCTTCTCCGAGGGGCGACTTCCAAAGTGCTCGTTAACGGGCGTCTCTCGCAGTCCCTCGCGATTTTCCGCTCCGTGCGTCAAGGCTGCCCCTTGTCGACGTTACTACACTCCTGGAAATTGAAATAAGAACACCGTGAATTCATTGTCCCAGGAAGGGGAAACTTTATTGACACATTCCTGGGGTCAGATACATCACATGATCACACTGACAGAACCACAGGCACATAGACACAGGCAACAGAGCATGCACAATGTCGGCACTAGTACAGTGTATATCCACCTTTCGCAGCAATGCAGGCTGCTATTCTCCCATGGAGACGATCCTAGAGATGCTGGATGTAGTCCTGTGGAACGGCTTGCCATGCTATTTCCACCTGGCGCCTCAGTTGCACCAGCGTTCGTGCTGGACGTGCAGACCGCGTGAGACGACGCTTCATCCAGTCCCAAACAAGCTCAATGGGGGACAGATCCGGAGATCTTGCTGGCCAGGGTAATTGACTTACACCTTCTAGAGCACGTTGGGTGGCACGGGATACATGCGAACGTGCATTGTCCTGTTGGAACAGCAAGTTCCCTTGCCGGTCTAGGAATGGTAGAACGATGGGTTCGATGACGGTTTGGATGTACCGTGCACTATTCAGTGTCCCCTCGACGATCACCAGAGGTGCACGGCCAGTGTAGGAGATCGCTCCCCACACCATGATGCCGGGTGTTGGCCCGGTGTGCCTCGGTCGTATGCAGTCCTGATTGTGGCGCTCACCTGCACGGCGCCAAACACGCATACGACCATAATTGGCACCAACGCAGAAGCGACTCTCATCGCTGAAGACGACACGTCTCCATTCGTCCCTCCATTCACGCCTGTCGCGACACCACTGGAGGCGGGCTGCACGATGTTGGGGCGTGAGCGGATGACGGCCTAACAGTGTGCGGGACCGTAGCCCGGCTTCATGGAGACGGTTGCGAATGGTCCTCGCCGATACCCCAGGAGCAACAGTGTCCCTAATTTGCTGGGAAGTGGCGGTACGGTCCCCTACGGCACTGCGTAGGATCCTACGGTCTTGGCGTGCATCCGTGCGTCGCTGCGGTCCGGTCCCAGGTCGACGGGCACGTGCACCTTCCGCCGACCACTGGCGACAACATCGATGTACTGTGGAGACCTCACGCCCCACGTGTTGAGCAATTCGGCGGTACGTCCACCCGGCCTACCGCATGCCCACTATACGCCCTCGCTCAAAGTCCGTCAACTGCACATACGGTTCACGTCCACGCTGTCGCGGCATGCTACCAGTGTTAAAGACTGCGATGGAGCTCCGTATGCCACGGCAAACTGGCTCACACTGACGGCGGCGGTGCACAAATGCTGCGCAGCTAGCGCCATTCGACGGCCAACACCGCGGTTCCTGGTGTGTCCGCTGTACCGTGCGTGTGATCATTGCTTGTACAGCCTTCTCGCAGTGTCCGGAGCAAGTATGGTGGGTCTGACACACCGGTGTCAATGTGTTCTTTTTTCCATTTCCAGGAGTGTATATGCTCTGGCACTGGAACCGCTCCTCTGTGGCCTCCGTCAACGCCTCACCGGTCTTACCCTACGCGAAGTCACATTTCGCTGTACAGCATATGCAGACGACCTGATTCTCGTGTTCCGCAATCGCGACGATGTCAACAGAGCACTAGAATGGATTACCAGGTACGGTGTGGCTTCCGGCAGCTGTCTCAACGTCGCCAAATCCGTCGCCATGGCCATAGGAGACGGGTTGACCCCACCGTGTGTCGAACCCCTACAGCTTCGTGGCACTATCAAATGTCTCGGAATAGAGTTTCACAACGACATACGGCGCACTGCGGCTCTTAACTACCGCCGCTTATTACAACAAATTCGGGTCCAGATCTTCAACCTTCGTCTGCGGACCCTGGACATTCTCCAAAGGACACACTTCGTCAATGTTTACCTCGCATCGCGCCTTCCACACATAGCGCGTGTTCTTCCAATTCCGTTACTGATGGCTCGACGTCTATTAGCGGCATTCGGAGCCTACGTCAGTACAGGCATGCTCTTCAAAGTCAGTTATGAGTCACTGACCCTTCCCCCAGAAAGGGGAGGTCTTGGTCTAGTCCATGTCCACGACAGAGCTGTGGCCCTGTATGTCAGCTCACACATCAAGCTGTGGCGCCACCACCCGGAAAGTTTGACAGGTTTGCTGTTGGAGTTCTTAGCTCCGCCCTCCCTTATGCCCCCACTGACGACGCAAGACATACCCCCACCCTTCTACTACTTCGGGAACTTTTACATTGAACACAGCTATGTCCGTATCGCAGTAGCACCGACGAAACAGGCGTCGGCGCGGGATATATATCATGTCCTACAGCAGAGGAGCCCACCAAACATCCTGGAGACCAAAAGCCCTCAGGTTAACTGGAAGGTGGTGTGGAAGACGATTCACGCGGTTACGCTGGACACAGCCGTATGATCCACATGGTATATCACAGTCAATGGTAAACAGATCACCCGATCACGCCTCCACAATATAAACATGGCGGAATGGCCTCTCTGCGTAGACTGCGGGGTACCAGACACGGACGAACACCGTCTCACATGTGGCGCGGCAGAAGACGTATGGCGCTTGGTGAGGCAAATTTTGTCGTATTTTCTACGAGTGACTCCGGAACAAATTACACCTCGGTTTCTACTATTTCCGGATCAACAGTATTTCCTGCGCGCCAAGACCAACGCTGTTACGTGGATCCGTGCGCATGCGGTACACTACTTATTTCACGATGGGCCTAAAGATGTATTCGACTTTTGGAACTACCTACAAGAACGTCATTGCAAGATCGTACGGAACCCAAAATACAGACAGTATTTTTCTACTTACTTAGGGAGTGCCCTACGCGACCCTCCACGCAGCTGGATCATCAACAGGTAGGAGAAGACACCCATTGAATGAGCTGACAAGACGAAGTTCGATTCTCGGTGGAATAACATGATATACGTGAAGACGTACCTGGATGATGAAGCGTAAGGAGAGTAGCGACACACCCTTCTGCATCCTGTATGAAGCACTCTTTTTTCTTTTCGTTTTTCCCATATGCATTACCTCGGTGTAGGAACGTGCCGAGAGATATGTATTTTTTTTTACTTAGAGCACGATGCGGTGCTAGATACATTTATTTTTGTTGTGGTATAAAGTAAAACCACATTAATTTGTATTAAAAACAGTAAATAAAAATAAATAAAGATTCCCACAAAAGATTTCCCCTTCCCCTTCCCATCCCTGATTCCATGATTCCTTGACGGACGACACTGTGACCAGGCCTCGGGTTACGACCCCTGATCACTCTGCCTTCCCCGCACACGCCCTACTATATATATATATATATATATATATATATATATATATATATATATATATACTGATTGTGTTTGTGAGCGCAAATGTATTTTTGTACGATATACGGCACGATAACTGTAAAAGTGTAATGGAAAAGGCGGCAACAAGGAACAAAATTGACGCACGTTTATATCAAACACGCGTTTTCTATGTTTATAAATAAATGAGCAGTTGCATGATATAGTACCAGATGAATATTGCTGTGTACATAAAGTTCACTATAGCACAATTTAAGCTGCAAATATGCCGCTATGATAAAAGCGTCTGTAGAATCGGTTGATAAGTCCAGTGCCGGAGCTACGATATTGCCGAACGGGGGCAAAATTGATAGTGCAGCACACCCCCCTCCGCCCCCGCCCCAATCTCTCTCGGGAGTTTGAGATAGGGCGTCAAAACCCTAAAAAATCGATTTTTCAAAAATGTGATCCTTTTGTAACGCACATCTTTGTGAAGACCTTGATATACAGGGTGGTCCATTGATAGTGACCGGGACAAATATCTCACGACATAAGCATCAAACGAAAAAACTACAAAGAACGAAACTCGTCTAACTTGAAGTGGGAAACCAGATGGCGCTATGGTTGGCCCGCTAGATGGCGCTGCCATAGGTCAAAACTAAATATGAACCCCCATTTTTTATTACACATTCGTGTAGTACGTAAAGAAATATGAATGTTTTAATTGGACCACTTTTTTCGCTTTGTGACAGATGGCACTGTAATAGTCACAAACATAGCGCCATCTGGTTTCCCCCTTCAAACTAGACAATTTTCGTTCTTTGTACTTTTTTCGTGAGATATTTGGCCCGGTCACGATCAGTGGACCACCTTGTATAAAACGTGTATGTTCGACGAAATGAAAGACTTGTTATTTGGTCTTAAGTGTGCCGAAGTGCTCTTCACACAGCATTCTTCTATCGCACGTCACTGTATTTCGCTCTGTGAAATTCAAACGTATATGTTGTGTAATGGGAGCCATCAAGCCTCCATTCAAGACAGGGGAAATTTGGCTCTCCTGTGGTGCTTCTCCTGTTTCCTGTCGGCCGGTTTGACATCCATCATCGCCCCCCCCCCCCCCCTTCTCCTTCTTACAAAAAGCTCACAATTAATAGTGGGGGGGGGGAGAATAAGAACTATTCAGAAAATTTGCACTCTTTATTGTCTATTAGTTAATAACTTTCTCTTTTATGTGACATAAAATCAAAAATAGGAAATATAAAACCAGTCAAGAGAAGAGACAAGCATGACAGTACATATTTCTTCAATCCTTACGTCCGAGTATTTTTTTTTCCTCTCAAATCTTGCTACATATTTATACGGCGTGCTTTCCTTTCTGCGAAAGAATCTATTACATCTAAGTTCGTCAGACATTTTGCTACACGAAAAATCAAAAGGTCGTTGTCTAATACTGAAAAAGCTGTTAATACGAATAGTACCCAAGACTGACGTGGTTTCTCGATTTCATTACGTCTGTTATGTTACTGTCTGCTAGATAAAACGAAATAGGCCTTTCTAATATTGCACCAGTTGTAACACACATCAAATAAGCGAGACTGTTTTGGCACAAATGGTCGTTTTTGTGTAACTCATTTACATAAATAATACGACAGAATATAATTCACGGAGTACCAATATCAAATGCCTAGCAGGCCTAATACAAGCAAAAACTTTTATGTTATTAAATAGTTTCACGTTGCATTGATATGCCCCCAAAATCTCGAGCATGAGATCGAAAAGTAGTAGTAGTAGTAGTAGTACGAAATTTTTGTATTTATTTGGAATCATCATATTCTTCTATATAGTTTTTGTGATGTTCCCGTTTTCTCCTTCCTCAATCTAGAAAACGATCTTGTCATCACTAATTCTATAACTATTTCTGCCATGACAACTTATTGTCCGGCTAACTTCACTAACCCTGCCAGCATCACCGTTTCAGTTATCTCGCGTTTATTCTCTGGTTAGGTGTTATTATGTGTTCGTACAACGCATTTTCCGGGCTGTTCCGAGAAGAGAACTTAAGCGGCTACTATCCGGGGACTGTATAACTGGCCATTAGTAGTGTAGCAATCTGGCACAAACTTTCTGTCGAAATTTCCTTTTCTTGGATACACCGAGAAGATAAAATATAATCCTTCTTACACGTTATTCCTGTTAGTCGTTTATTTCCAATCCGGTAGTCTGAATATAACGCTTATCATTCGTACACCCAATCAACCACATACACAAACATCGATCGGCATTCATCATTTCTGGTTTATTTATCTCAGCACATATAGCACCGCCCCTTTTTGCCTGCAGGGAAGCTTTTTATTTCTGGATGGGACGGGGATACCCCTGGCAGAGACATTATGTACACTAAGCACGCATTCAAAAGTCAACTTATGATCCGTTCAGAAATAAGCTTGGACTGTTTTAAAATATATTAAAAAACCAACAGGGATGCGTTTCGAAATCACATAAATAATCTAAAGACCAACGTGCACCGGATGCTAGGCACTTTGTGAAACGAGATTTTTTTCTTCTTCAAGAATATGAATTTGGCGCCCCCTGAAACTGCCACCCGGTCACATATCTCAGTTTGCTCCACACCCCCCATATCCGGGCCTGGTTAAATCTATAGGCCTTAAAAAGACTCATTAGTCTTGAGCGAGTGTACCGAAGACATTTTCCACCACGCGACGGCTCCTGCCTATTTATTTACTGAAAACTGCTTTTGATGGATCTTCCAAGGCCGCTGATTTGGGAAAAGGGGTCATCTCATGGTTTGTAATTTAAATCCTTCATCACCTATCAGCACATGAGGGACGGGTATTGTTTTGGCCTGGCAGTGGTTTCGGAGGAAGAATACATTTTCCTCGTTTGATTTCTCGGAATAAATACAGAGTTTTGAGAACTTGTTCTGTCACAGCTGCCCATGTCGATAACCACGGAGTTCTAATCGTAATCAGTAACTGCAAGCAGGACAATTGAAAACAAGTTTTTGTAACAAACATAATTTGAATCACTGCTTTTAGGACACTTTACTTTTAAAATGCTTCCCATCTATGCTGACTATGCTTTTAAGAAATTGCCACGGTTCTACCAATCCCGTCTCATCAATCCCCTCTCAGTTTTTTTCCAGATTTCCTCTGTTGGTTGAGGTGATTGTAAGACGTACAGTTCTGGACACACATATACCTCTGAGGTCACAAAAGACATACGATACCTGCTGACATCGTGCCGGACCTCTTTTTGCCCGACGCGGTGCAGCAACTCCACGTGGCATCGTCCCAACAAGTAGTTGGACGTTCCCTGCAGAAACGTTGCTGCTTCTATTGCCGTCCATAACTGTGAAAGTGTTACCGGTGCAGGATTTTGTGGACGGACTGATATTTCGATTACGGCCCATAAAAGTTCGTGAGATTCATGTCAGGTGATCGGGTGACCAAACCTTTCGCTCGAACTGTCCAGAATTTTCTTCAAACCAATCGTGGACTGTTGTGGCCCAATGACATGACATCATTTTTTGGGAACATGAAGTCGATCAATGGCTGCAAATGGTCTCCGGAGGACTCAGTCTATTCCATGCAACTGCAGCCCATACCATTACGGAGCCACTACCAGTTTTCGCAGTGATTTGTTTACAACTGAGGCCCATGCCTTCGCGGAGTCTGCGCCACACTCGAACCCTACCATCAGCTCCTACCATCTGAAATCGGGACATCTGACCAGGCCATTGTTTTCTAGTCGACTAGGGTCGCGCTGCAGGTAATGTCGTGGGATTACCAAAGGCAGTCGCGTCGGTCGTCTGCTGCTATACTTCATTAACGCCAAATTTCGCCGCACTGTCCCAGCCGACGTTCGTCGCACGTCCCACAGCTTTCTGCAGTTATTTCACGCATAGTTTCTTGTCTGTTAGCACTGACAATTCTACATAAACGCCGCTGCTCTCGGTCGTTAATCGGAGGCCGTCGGATACTGCGTTATTCGTGGTGAGAGGTAACGCCTGAAATTTAGTACTCTCGGCACACTGTGGATCTCGGAATATTGAATTGCCTAACGATTTCCTGGACAGAATGTCTCGTACGTCTAGCTCCAACTAACATTCCGCGTTCAGTGTTTGTTAATTCCCGTCGTGCGGCCACACTCACATCGGAAACCTTTTCGCACGAGTCACCTGAGTACAAATGACATCTTCCCCAGTGTAGGGTCCTTTAATACCTTGTGTACACGGTACTACCGCCATCTGTGAATGTGCATATCGCTCTCCCATGATTTTGCCACCTCAGTGTATTTGTCGAAACTGGATACAGTTGTCCGTCCCACGCGGAATTAAATTCAATGATGTGGTGTGGATCACCAGTGGCCAAATATCTGGAACAAATTGTACTATTTGTTAGAAATAAACGCATCATATGAAATAAAATAATTTGCTTACGGCTTGACCAACAGTTGAAACTGTTTGTGGAAACGGAAACATCTACGAGACTCCCGTAGCAAACAACTGAAATTCATAAAGGGAGGCACAGGTTCTGCCAAGAAGTATTGGTCATGGGTAGGTCATTTGGAGTTTCTTCCTGACACACTGTCGTCACGTCATACATCATCAAATGCTGAAGAGTGAGAGGAACCACTTCCTGACGATGGGCATAATAGAACACATAATGTCAGTACATCCGGCGATAAAGTCAATACGCAAAGAAATAAACGAAGCTGTAGCTGCAGTCAGAAATTATTCTGATTCTGTAACAGGAGAGAAAAGCGCGAGATCGACCACATGGCAACTTCTTTTTGAGTTACGCACGTTCGTTTGAGGCTTTCCCAGCTCGAGCACGGACTCATTTAAAAATTCAGCTAGCGCAGTATTTCGAGAGATTGAACCTGCGAAATTAAACGATGAAACACCATCACAGCTATATCCCACAGTCCTGGCATCACCCGACTCGGTGGTGTCACTATATCATAAAATGAAGTCACCATTGCAATTTTGGAATCAAGGGAATCTTCTAAAAACTTTTGAAGCTCCAGAGAAATGTTTGAGGACGCAAAATTTTGTTTCATTGTAGATGATCGACGTGTAGCTGAAATTTGTTTGTACCCAGTGACAATAAAGTATTATTGTCAGTATTTTTCATTTTATATTTTATTTATATAGTTCCACATTGTGGGATTATTACTATTTTTGAAAATACATAGTTGCAGGAAATAGTAAAACAAAATAAATAGTTTCTATCAGAAATAATGTTCTACCGAGCCGCGATGGAAGAATCAGTCAACATCAAAAATAATGTGCTTGCCTCAAATAAATTGACAAGTCTTTCCTTTGAATATATGGGCTTTCTCTAGTCCGTTTCAGTTTTTGAGTTTTTCGGTTAAATCAGTTTGTGTGACATTTCCAGTTGTTCGCGAGCCATTCGAAAATCATGCACAAGATCACAGTTACTTGCGACGACGATGAAATTCCCCGTCATCTTGTCGCTTAGTGTTAATTTCATATTTCCTGGGTTTTTTTTTTTTTTCGTTTCCTCGACGCGAGTGCCAATAGAGGCAACAACTGATCGTCGTGAAAACTGCTAGTCGTGTTTACTGGACAGCAGCTGACTCGCTCGCAACGAGCTCCATTCGACAGCTGGATCGCTGCGCCCTTCTCGCGCTCTGTTTGACAGCAGCCGATCGCAGCGGGCTAGAGATGGGTCGTTCGGAAACTAACGGGTCTAAAGGAACGGTTCAGTAAGATGAACGGAACGAGCGAGGAACGATTTCTAAGGAACGGCCTTTCATGAATTCGGCCGCAGCTTTCTACTTACAGGTCCCGGGAACGGGAAACGGTCAATCTCGTTCCCGCAACGGCACATCGGCCGGTCTCGTTCCAGCCTCGGTCCTGTTCCCGCCTGTCTCGGTCTCACTCGGCCGGACTCGTCCTTCTTCGCGTGGCCGCTCGCCGCAGTTCCACTGCCGACTGCTCATCGTTAGTTCAGTATCGAGTTGTTCGTTTCGTTCGCTGCGCACGCCCATTCTAGATCTGTTTCAAACTTTTTTTGAACTCTGAACTTCTAGTACTTTTCGTATTCCATTCAGCGCCCACAACAGGTAATTAAAATTTATTTTATGACGAAGTAAATTACATAAAAATTACGTGGTACGTAATACATAGAACTTTTCAGGCAACAAAACGGCATGTCAGCTTACTTCACTATTTCGATAAACAACATAATGAATACTTATAAAAAGGCATGATTTTCTTTGTTATTACACATGCAAAGGGAGTCGGCACGGCACACACGAGTGGCCATTTTTGATCCAAGGTAAAAGGGCATGTTCATTGTTATGGAATGTACACCAACTTACAACCGAATAAAGCCCGCGCTCCATAATCGAGTTTCTGGTGTCCCATTTTGTAAAGAGAATACGATAACTTCTACAATATTATTTCAGTGGTACAGGGTGACGCACGAAAAATCGGCCCCGCCATAAACCATAAGAATAAACCTGATGTAAACATTGCACTATGTATTCTTCCGCGTTTGCTGGAACCTCATTGGATTTCCTTTTCACGCGGGACTGCAGCCAAGCTGTCTCGGGTACTGTCAAGTACGATAATAAGGGTACGTTCTGTGCTGTGCGTGCCGGCCGCGGTGGTCTCGCGGTTCTAGGCGCGCAGTCCGGAACCGTGCGACTGCTACGGTCGCAGGTTCGAATCCTGCCTCGGGCACGGATGTGTGTGGTGTCCTTAGGTTAGTTAGGTTTAAGTAGTTCTAAGTTCTAGGGGGCTGATGACCACAGCAGTTGAGTCCCATAGTGCTCAGAGCCATTTGAACCATTTTGTGCTGTGCGTTACACGCATATCGACTTAGCTATTACACGAGACAACAGCTTTACCGGCGCATCTAACTAGGACAGCACTGGCCGGTCAGCTGCTACAGCTATGCTACAGTGACGTGGCCAGCTGCAGTTCACACGTAAAAAGAGACGAGCAGAAGAGCAATAAAGCTTCCAGTGTCATTTAATTTTCAATCACAATGAAATAATACAGTGCAAATCCCCCACAACACGCCTCTTGGACGACTAGACGAAAACCCAACATGTTATCGTTTTCAGCTAATGTACTACTGTAATTAAAAACAAGAATGATGAAAATTCCTGACTTAACCACAGAGTATTTTTCTGCATAAGCTGCGTGTAACGTAAGAGGGTATTGAAGGATTTCACCGTATAGGTAAATATAGAATCCACTGAAGGTATTACAGTCATTCGTCTGGTAATCGCTGAACTCCTTCCATATCTGAATCCGAAGAATACATATCCGTACACGAAGTGTCATCTGCTGCGTTTATGACGAGGCTACCAACAACAGCATCCACGAAACCATCCAAGCGCCACAGTTTCTCCTCTTCTTTAACGACATGCTGTTCTGCATCAAAAATGGTTCAATTAGCTCTGAGCACTATGGGACAAATTCTGAGGTCATCAGTCCCATAGAACTTAGAACTACTTAAACCTAACTAACCTAAGGACATCACACACATTTGTGCCTGAGGCAGGATTCGAACCTGCGACCGTAGCAGTCGCGCGGTTCCAGACTGTAGTGCCTAGAACCGCTAGGCCACACCAGCCGGCTGTTCTGCATGCCGCTAGCGTTCAGGCAGTGACGTGTGGCAAACCTTTGCGCATTAGTTAAGTACGACGGCAGCTTAAATGTCTTGTTATTTCTGGCGACAAACCCCTTCACCTGGCTCCAAATCGGTTCTATCGGGTTCAGATTTCGGTGATACGGTGGTAGTCTAACGACAATCTGACCTGCCGATTTGGCAGGTGCATCAGCAATGTATTGGTCTACAGTATAACGTTCAGCCTGTTGCAGCAATTCAACCTTAATTACGGTAGGATCAACGTTGGCTTCCTTTTCTACCAACCACTTTACAATGTCTTGCTTTTTCCAAGATTTTTACGACCTGCGCTGAACTTTAACGCTGCGATAAGGTGCGTTGTCCATCACAATAATGCTGGAGGGCTCTAATTTGGCCAGAACATCTGTAAACCACTTAAGAAACACTTCACCATTCAGTCCTTCGTGATAGTCTCTTGTTTTCTTAGATTCAAAAATTAAATTACTACCTTCCACAAAACCGCAGTGGCTACCTGTATGAACAATAATTAACATATTTCCTTTTCCCGTCGGGTTCTTTATCTCTTGTGACAGATCTGCAACAAAAGCTTGCCTCTTATCGGTAACTGTTGTGTCAGCCCATACTTTTTGTGTGACTTCTCGCATTAAGCCAGGTCTCACCAAGGTAATAAATATTAACGTTTTTCACGTCTAAATTCGCGAATCTGACAAAGATAACACCACCACCACAAAGAAATATCATCTCTGTCTGTTACTATACTATTTCGTTTCCTTTTTTTCAAACTGGAAACCAATGTATCGCATTAGTTTGTAAAATGTTGTCCTTTTAAAAGTGGGCAAATCATCATCGTCATTTACCAGCTTAAGAACCTTATCTGTTGTGTGCGCCTCGTTTCTCAAGAAAAACGCGTGCACCTTTGACCGCACAGCACTTTTCACAAATTCAACACATATTCATAAGGCACACGATTGACGTTTCCGCGTCTTCCCTGGTGTGGAAAGATTGCCGGTATTCTGTTTTTCTTTCCGCGCACTCAGAACACTTGACACAAAAGATACCATTCAGACGTCATTTCCGCAATCTGCCGTATAGCTAGCGACGAATACTTTTCTGTAAACTTGTTGAAAATATTCAGAACAATCTGTTCCTCGCCACTCTTTAATGGTGTTCCAAGCGCGTGTTTCACGACGGAGCTGGAACCAGCCTCAGCCATTTTCAAACTACGTATTAACAGTGCGACAATTAGAGAACAGCACTAAAGAGCTCGCGACTGTAAGCGATTTTAGAACTAAAAAATACACAGCGAAAGCGTGATTACGAAATACGTTGATGGCTGTTTCTACGATACTTATCTACCTTTGTGGTATAAAACGATGGACATAGTCCAAATAAAGAGGATTTGGTTATTCATTTTTGAATTAACAAATTAAATCGTTATGTTCTCTTAATTTAAACAACTTTTATGAATAGTCTTTCATAAAACATCGATAATTAAGAACTTGTATTTGAAATGGAAACAGGAATTTCGCGTCCAATATGTAATTAAAAACAAAAAGACGTGCATTATTCATAAAAAATGTTGATGAGTTTTATAATTACGAGATGTAGGTATTACAAATTAAATGAAAAAAAAAGTTTTATTGGGAAACTTGATCCCACGCACGAATGATTACCACCGCTGCTCGTACAATTACGCTACCGACTGCGCTACACGTTTAATCCTTGTTAGTAGTCAACTGCATTGTATAGGCTACAACGCTAGCAAAACTTCAAAGCCGGTTATCTCTGTAAATTTATGAAAAACATAAAGAACAGCCTATTTCTCGGCACTTATTAACCGTGTTCCACTCAACTGTTCCAACACAGAACAGAAAGCAACCTCAGCCGTTTTCAAACTGCACATTAACAGCGCGACAATCAGAACAACGCTGCAGAGGCCGTGACTGTACAAGATTTTTCAAATAAAAGCTACGTAGCTAAAGCGTGATTACGAAGTACATTCATGGCTATTAATACATTTGAATATCTTAACGCTTCATTTAACGTAACTTAGTAATAAGATACCTAAGGACTTACTTCCAAGAGCGTAACAACACCAGTGCACGTGTGCTACGGCTTCTGACCAATCATGGCGTTTGTGTTTGTTTACATCAGGTTTATTCTTATGATTAATTGTTCTATAGACTGCTCATTGTCGGCGAACAACCGTCATCTATTGTTTCGAAGTTACTGTTTGCATTAGCTTTTTTGTTTCTTCTTCACTGCCTAATTATTACACGTTTATCTATTCTGCTCGAAGCGGTCAACAAATCGTGCGTACAGTGTGTGAACTGTAAGTCGGCAGAGTTGTGAGCGGAGTGCGGAGAGAGGAGGAAGCATGCAATGGCCGGCGAGGGGAGGGGAGGGGAGGGGAGCCGATAGGGGGACGACGAACACGACAAGGCACGCCTACCAGTTGCAGTGCTGGCATTACAAATTGCGCGTCGTGCTTACACGAAAGCAGACGAAAGGCTTGGAAGTAAAACTCGCTTTAAATGTTGTTCGTAAAAGAAACTGAAAATGCGCTCACAAACCATTCATCCGATAATTTTGCGAGCATAGCTACGTAATGCTGGTTTCCTTCTAACCGTAGGCCTACCGGTAGGGGTTGTTGGCCACTCCCGAGATGGGCCAGCAGCTGCCTCTCCACTCATTTTGATAATGTTTAGCACAACTGCACAATAAAAACACGCAGAACAGTACAGCGCAAAACAATAACGAAGCAGACGACAATGGTTATTTTGTACAACACAATGAGCTACATAATGTTGGCAGCAGTCGAAACTGCGTGCCTAGCGAAGCCTTCCGACTTTACCGATTCAGGACTAGGAAGAGGTCTGCCATCTAAAAGTTTACACACTGTAACTGGTGAGCAGTCTGTACTCGCGACCGGTTTTTCGTGCACCACCTTATATTATTTCACTGCGATCAGCCACATAATGCTACAGTTGGCTAAACGAGAGGTTTTGCAGAATCACGAAAATTACAAGTGTGTGAGAATTCTGGCCGGCCGCGGTGGTCTCGCGGTTCTAGGCGCGCAGTCCGGAACCGTGCGACTGCTACGGTCGCAGGTTCGAATCCTGCCTCGGGCATGGATGTGTGTGATGTCCTTAGGTTAGTTAGGTTTAAGTAGTTCTAAGTTCTAGGGGACTGATAACTACAGCAGTTGAGTCCCATAGTGCTCAGAGCCATTTGAGCCATTTTTTTGAGAATTCTGTTATGAATGAAAACACTGTAATCCAGAGGGGGGGGGGGGGGGAGAATCATATACCAAACACAAATGAAGAGTGAACAAATACGGTTCCCAAACAAGGGCGATCACCAGTGAACTAGTTCCCAAGGATGAACGAGTTTGTCCATCCCTACAGCAGACAACCGAGCCCACGGACAGCCTGCTCTCCGTTTGACACAGCTTTAGGCTCGATTCACACGGTGGGCAACGTCACGTCAACGTCAGTGACGTCACACACCGTCAAAAATCCACTTGCATTCACACTGGACGGAACGTCAAGCGACAGCAAAACTTCAACTACGTTTTGGCGCGTTATTGGAAACTCGCAGAAGTGTTCACGAGAGAGGATGGCGGACATTATATCTAGTCTTGATGAACTTGCTACGATTGCAATTGCTTTAGATGATGAGGAAAGAAAGTGGAAATTGACAAGGCAATCAAAATGAATGATTTTGAAGAGAATGTGTGAAGGCGAATATCACACGTTGTATAGGGAGCTGGAAGACAAGGGGGCTCGTCATTTAATAAATATTTACGAATGTCGAGACAGCAATTTTTTAATTTGCTGTCTTTGATAGGCAGCAGCATCAAAAAAGCAGACACAAACATGCGCCATGCAATTTCTCCACGAGAAAAACTAATGGTTTGTTGGAGGTGAGTCTGATGCTTTAGCTTTACCAATTCCTTTGAGGGTTCCTGTTCTGACTGGGTGTTTTGTGATGTCCTTGGGTTAGTTAGGTTTAAGTAGTTCTAAGTCCTAGGCGACTGATGACCATAGATGTTAAGTCCCATAGTGCTCAGAGCCACCTGAACCGCCGGTTCCCTTTCTGTACCTTTACGTATTTTATAGAACAGAATATTTATTGTAATACTGCACACTATCAACAAATTGATCTATAGGCTAAACATCCATACGAAATATTGAGTGAGACTCAGTACCAGAAAGTATGTAAATAAATACTCTACATGAGTAAACTACTAGCAAAATGACTATGTGGCGTAGAATACTCATATTTGCTTCGGAATGATAAGTATTACATATAAACATGGTCGAAATAAACTTTCACGACTCGCGAATAATTGTGAAATTGGAAAGCAGGAAGGTTCACCTCTGCTAAGCGTTTTCGCCTTCTAATCGTGAGTACATACATACATACATACATACATAAATAGATACAGGTGCGATGTTATACATACAAAATAAATATAATCTGCAGTAGGCCTACAATATTCATACAGTTATTTACCTGGGCGACCGATAACCAATCCAATTCTCTTCCATATTTCTTCTTTAAACTAAGTGTCGCTGTATTTTTTGCAGCTCATGCCATACAACTCCATATTCTGGCGAACAAGTTCGATTAACTTCTCGTCGTTCATGTTTGTATAAAATCATTTTATAACTAAAAACTTAGTAGATATTTTCGATGTGGAGAACACTGCTAGAAAAATCAAACTCGTGCCATGCGAGCAGCCGCAGAACAGACAGAAAACTAACAGCCAATCGATAGCAGTTCGCCAACCACGTGACCCCCACCGTCAACGTCAAACTATTCTTTCGAAGTATACCGGCCGGCAAGCAAACTGACGTTGACGTGACATTGCCTACCGTGTGAACCTCGCCATTTGAAAGCATATATTTTGACGTCACGTGATCCGCGTTGACGTTGACGTGACGTTGCCCACCGTGTGAATCGAGCCTTACCCTCTACATAATCACGTGGCCTACGAGAGCTTTGTTGTGGCGCGTTGCTTATTTCTTCATCTATTCAAGTTATGTTGCCGCCATACACAGCACAGCGTTTCACCTGGTTCTCAATTTTAAAATTACGGTATGTAATTCGAGTACTACCTGGTCATGGTGCAGTTGGTTTCATTGTATTTAATATAATCAAAGTACAGTGGACACTCAACTACCCGACTCGTGACTATCCGGTATCCGTACTGTCCGAATTACTTAGAAAACAACTTAATAATACTTATCCTTAGGAAAATGATTCATTTATTGAACAGACTGTACTTTTCCCAAGTTCTAGCCTGCAGGCGCGGCAACAATGCTGCATGGCGTTTCAAAATGTTTTATACATCTTTCTTTGTTTCCGGTATCCGTACTGTCCGAATTACTTAGAAAACAACTTAATAATACTTATCCTTAGGAAAATGATTCATTTATTGAACAGACTGTACAAGTTCTAGCCAGCAGGCGCGGCAACAATGCTCCATGGCGTTTCAAAATGTTTTATACATCTTTCTTTGTTTCTAACACATCTGGAGTCATAATTGTAATATTGTATAAATTACGATAACCACTCTCCAATAAAACGATACCTAGAAGCGTTCATAAGCAACAATGAAAACACGTATGATGCAGCTTTCTTGACAACCCTGTGTTGTTTGTTCTTTCAGTTGCATATTCGTCGGCCGAAGTGCGTGAATTGTTAAATTTTTGTTATTTAAGGTCCTTTGTGCGTTAATTAAAGAGTCCGAAATGGGTGATGAACCGTTTTATCTGTTGTCCAGCTTTACGTTTCGCCACATTAGACCGGATAATCCGGAGGCTACTGAATGTTCAGTTTCTAATATCCTACATCAAAAAATTTTTTCCTGAAGTTCACGGGAACAGCGTGGATGGGTGATCTAGGTTAAGAGGCGCTGCATATCGAAAGAAAGCTGAAGAAAAAAGACATAAGGATAGTAAACTTTTACAGACAATACAGCGACTGGCCTCATATTTTAGTGGTAAAAGTGAAACTGAACCGTGTGGCTTTGAAGATACAGTTGAAGTTATCATTCAAAACAGTAACAGTGAAAAATGTAGCTCTGTAAGTGCAGATGAAATTTAGAGAATACAGAAGTTCTAACTTTCGGAGTTCTGTAAGGATACCAAGAGTCTTTATGCTCTAAATCCTATTCCCAGTAATGACCCACTTTATTGGGAAAACAATGACCAGGCACTGGTTTATTTAGTTAAAAATTGTATTAATGAAAACAAAAATGCTTAATTTTCTGTGTCCTTACGGCGATACACCAACGGCTCTCAGCGATTATGTACTATGTAGCAGAAAATTGTTTCAGAGGGTTTTGGTGATTGGGGAAATTATCAGACGTGAATATTTTACATATTTTCCTAGCTGAAGGTCTTAGTTCTGTGCACTGTCCTAAATTATTCAATGATGCATATCAATTCTTATCTGGTTTCAGTGATTGGTGCACATCTTAAGGGCTAGCATTTCGTGAAGGCAAAGAGGCAATTGGCTTTGTGAAAAATGGAAATTTCGTGATGTTTTTGGAATTAATTGTGGAATATTGATTCTGTTTTGGCTGACCATAAAGCTAGTTTTGGCAACCCTGTAAAAGGATTTACTTCGTAGTTGACAGCAACACATGATTTAGTATGCCCTAAGGGAGCATCAGTGACCCAAAAAATTATCTAATGAAGTTATTTTTTTAAATACATAATAATTTATATAAAGATATATCGCTTAATGACCGGTTAAGTATAATAATTAGACACGTAAATGAAGGTGGGTTCTCAGTTGAAAGATGTTTGTGTGTTGTTTTTTTTAATCTAGGTCACGATGGAGAGAAGCTTTCTGAATCACTTTTGAATACCTTAAAATTACTTTGACTGAAATTTGTCTACTGTAGAGGTCAATCATACGATAACGCAACCTGCATGTGTTTACAAGCGAGACTCAGGGATCGGAACTCATAATTTTCTTCGTTCCATGTTTGGCTTGCCTGCTGAATCTAGTTGGCTCTCGAACTGCTCGATGCCGTACAGCAGCAGCTCGTTTTTTCTTGTTTTTTTTTTTTAATTTTATTGTTATTTGAGACAATTCAAAGTTTATAAACTATGTTTTCAGATTCTAAAGGCAGATGGAACTTTTGGAAACATTTTTTGATTCTGCGAGTGTGACACAGCATACAGCACGATGCCGTGCACTTGGGGGTGCAAGGAAGTGTTTGAATGCACTTTGGAAAGCTGTGTTTTCTCAAGAACAATTTTAGAGAATGAGAGTCGTATAGTTAGATGTGAAGCTGAAGTTGGTCTTAGAAAGTTAAGTAGCATTAAGGTAGCTTTAATCAGCGTGGGTTTGTATGTTGCAACAGTTTGGCCAAGCTGTGAAAAACTGCGAGCCGACGATGTTGACATTTCCACTTCTGTTGAAATGCTGACACTCTTACAGAGCATTTTTTTAGCTGAGCTTCAGACATATTTTTCAATTCACACGGAAACCAGGAATTTGGAATCAGTTCCACCTCCACTAGCTGCTGAGAATAAGGAAAGGAAACTTAAAATTAAACACAAAGGATTCTTTGATGAATTATCTGACTCAGAAGACAAACACAAATGTCCTGGAGAAGAAACAGGATCAGATTGTGTTGAAACCATGAAAAGAATGAAAATATCATATACAAATTCTTCAAGATAAGTTGCAGAAGAGAGTCAATGTTTACAGAGAATCTAACTTAAGGTTTTCCTCCTGAACTAGAAACTGTTCAAATTTATGATGCTGCAGAGAAACTTAGAGCAGTCTCCAATTCTGGTTCTGACATAGAGAACAACTCTGATGAAGAATGTATACTTTTCAAAAGCTATCTGTTGTCTATGAAGAAAGGAGATGCTGATATGTGGTCTTCTCTTCCATTTCTCTGTAGAATTTTTTTTTTCTTTTAATATTGAGGAAGTCTATCTAAATGTGTAGACAGCACTCAAGACTACAACTGAACTCCAGTAACAAACAGTTCAGTTGTAAAGGCCCTTTTCTGTTTTAAAAGTATTAAGAAATATCTACAACAACAACTAAAAATAAGAACAACTGATCAGTCTTGTAGCAATATGCATAAAATCAGCCATGAGCCAGTCAGTCTGATCTTCAGGAAGTGATGAATGAATTTGCAAATACAAAAGTAAGAAGGAAGTCATTTCTCTAAATTCACCATAATTTGGAAAAGGTTAGTTAAATGGTATTGTACTTTGTATTTGGGAGTGATGAAATTTCACATTTAAGTGAAGTAATTTTCGTACAGGGTGTTAAAGTATAATGGTTTTTTTCCCATATAGTATGTACCAGTTTGATACTTATGTGATAATTTTTCAGTAAAAGGAGCTACTGGACTGTGGTAGTTATTTTATAATTTTTGAATATATATATCTTCCACATGTGCTTTGTGTTGAATGTTATTTAAAACCTTAAGTAATGTTTATAATTGAAGTTAATGATTATGCAACTTTATTGTTGGTAATCTGTAAACAAACAGCAATGCTGAAGTTCAGGAACAGGCTGCATAAAATAAATTATTCACAGGGGCGTCACACACACCCTAAATACGGCCCTGAAAATATGTAAATGACATTGTTGAAACAGAATTCATATGGAAGTAAAGTAACTCAGATCCTGTAGAACATAAGCAATATAGTGTTTGTCATTTATTATTATGTTGTACTAACATGAAGCAACGGAAGAACCAGTTAACATGAAAACACTTCTTTTTAACAGCTCTATTTTCCTAAAGCTGTGTATGTAATGTAACTTAGGAAAGAAAACTTATTGCATAAGGCATAATCTGTACGGTATCACTTCAGGCAGGGGGTTACCTTCATAGTCTCGGATGTTACTGAATTAAGCACATGTTAAAATTCAGGAATAAGTAGGCCTATGACATTTTTTTTTATTTTCTCCAAAAAAAATTTGTACCCCAAGATATAGGCCTCCAAAGATGACACTGCGAACACTATTTTGCAGATGTGGATTCCGGGATTTTTTTTTAAAATGCTGTATCTCTGTAATAGTTCTAGATATTTTGTTCGATTTTTTTTTTTTTAATGATAATTGCTTTATGATTACAATGGTATCCTCCATTTGGACGTGTCAGTCAAAGTTCTTTTACTGCCACCTTTTGAATTTTTTTATAATTTACAGAAATTTTTTTTTTCTCAGAAATGCCAATCTGTTGATTAGTATGGTACCATGTAGTACTATATTCTGTAAAGGAGAGTTTCAACTTTCAAATTGGACAGGTTTTATTTTTAAAAATCATTTTTTTAACTTTCAAGGGTAATGTATGTCTTCAATGAAGTTTTTTGTTATTAATTTCTTTGCTACAATATTTATTTTTATCCCCTCGGAGGTTGGAGTCCTCCTTCAAGCATGGGTGTGTGTATTGTCCGTAGCGTAAGTTATTTCAAGTACTGTGTAAGTTTAGGGATCGACGACCTGAGAAGTTTGGTCCCTTAGGAATTCAAACACATTTGAACATATATTTCTATTGTTTTTGTTGCATTATTTCTTATCTCTTTCTTCTTTGCAGTTATTTCTTTTCACTTTCATTGTTACAGATATTTCTTACACTGTGTTGTAGTTTCTTGTCAGTTTCTTTGTCGTGGTTGTTCATTGCAGGTTTCTGTATTGTTGTTCAGTGCTAATTTGTTTACTGAAGAGGCTTCTAAGAAATCTGAGATCATACAGTGAGTTCTGTGTTTTTCGATGACTTTGCTAGTTGACACAGTTGCGTTGTGTTTTGTGAAAAGGACTGTTTGAGATATCTTCTGACTGGGTCCACTGGAGAGTGATGTGTGCCTATTTGCATATCAATAAAAGAGTGATATATATGACTAACAAAAAAAACAGACTTCGTTCAGTTTGGGAATAGGCGTTCTCATTTGAAGACTCTGTTTCAAAGTGAACATGTTTCCAACGATGACTTTTTGTGTTCTAAATTTTTTGACAGAATAACAACAATGATCAATGATTGTATCTGAACAAGGTGAAGCCTCCCATGGTGCAGATGATGCAGATTTTGCATCTGTCGAGGAAGAATTAAATACCCTGAATCAGTCAACTACGGAGGTACCTATTAGTCCTGTTAAGAGACTGTGGTCAGTGAAGTCGAGTCATAAGCTCTATGCATCACGAAAGTGCAGAGAAATTCCTAAAGCTATGGATGAATACACTACAGCAAAACTGACCACACCCTTCAAAGTAGAAATTCCATCTTCCTAAGAAAATGAACCAAAGCACTCTTGCACCTCCTGCCAGGAATTTTTCGCAAATATCAATTCAACTGTTGAATATTGTGCATCCTACAATGAAAAGATGCATGTTTTAACTCTTATTCCAGAGACATTTTTCAAGAAAACAATTTTGAACCACGTCCTATCAGTATCAAAGTACATGTTAGACAATGTAAGGTCTGTAAAAGGAGTCTATCATCCTATAGAGGCAGCTCAAGTTCAAATGGTGCAGTCATTTTGCCTGGAAGATACACGGGACTGTTCTCACCAGAGTGCTAACAAAAAAGTCACTATAAAAGTTGAAGGTCAAAAAGTTGTGAAAATGAAGAGGTACATGACTCTCAGTATTAAAGAAACTTTTGCAATTTATAAGAGCAACTATACAACTTCATATATTGGAAGATCAAAATTTTATGCACTATGACCTAAGTGGGTATTTCTACACCCACCTAGAGATGTCTGTTTATGTGTGTGCTTCACGAATTTTGAACTTTGCGTGGCAACTTTGAAGAACTTGATGGAGCACATGACATATGACAACTTGGTCGGGTGTATGAAGTCATTGGTAGCCTGTGACCTAAAGTAAGAGACTTGTTTGTTTCAAGAATTTGGTGACTGCCCTGGAAAGGGAGGATTGTCTTTAAAGACACTTGGCCTGCAGATAACTCTGCAGAAATTACATATGCGACATAGGAGAAAAATAAACTAATTAAGAAAACTGTTGCATTTGACAGCTTCATTGATGAACTTGGTAATTGATCAGTGAAAGCAGCAACAGATTAGATTAGATTAATACTTGTTTCATAGATCAAGAATACGACACTTCGTAATGATGTGGAACGTGTCAGGTTAATGAAAGCACCTGAAGAATTTGCAACAACAACACATTGCAGAAGTGAAAGGGTGTGTACAGGCTGAAGAACCATGTTTAGTGCTTCACCATGATTTTACTGACAACTGGTCTGTAATTCTCTCACAAGATGTACAAGTGTGTCATTGGAGTAATTACCAGGTTTCAATTTTTACAGGAATGCATATTTTCATAACAATACCACAAGTGATGCAGTTATAAGCGATGACACAGAACATGCTGGCAATGCACAAAATTTTTCAACTGCAAATGGGGGCGGAGAAGTCCAGCATTATTTCTGGTGGTGCTCCTAGTCTTTTTAAAAATCGCTACCAACTGTTTGGAATTGAGTAAGTCGCTTGTGCCAACTGACTGGGTATACAGTGCTACAGGTCACAGGAAGGGGCCTTGTGATGGTGGTGATGGTGTAGGAGGCCTGCTGAAGCACCATGCTACAAAACATCAATTTTCCAGACCAAATACAGCTGAGATTCGGAATGCTGAGGATTTTACGAGAGTCGTGAAATCTTACATATCCACAGCCCTTTTTTTTTTTGTCCAAAGAGGAAACTGAAGAATACTGTGAGCCGAAAAAAGAAGAATGGTCCAAACAAACTACTCCAGTGAAAGGAACTCGGAAGACACATTTTTGGACTCAAAGTGATGGGCGAACCCATATTGCACGCACTTTAAAGAGCAAGAAAAAAGAAATTTCATTCGTTCAACCAGCACCTCAGAAACAGTAGGATAATATTCAGATTCACAACCTGAGAATATGGATGTTTCTGGCATGTGTGTAGGACTGTGACTAGAGAACTGCAGAAATTATAGACACCAGTTATGAGTTAAACGAAATTGTAGTGAACTTTGTGCTACCACATGGAGCAGTTGCTGGATATAGTTTTCCAGTTAAAGGACACAACAATGCCATCAGTGCTCATTGCCCATTCACAATGTTTTGAATATTGTTCCTCATATTGGTTTCAACAGGAAGATATCACTCTATATCAAAGGAAGATACTGAACCAGTGGGGCACATTTATAGTTAATTGACTGGCTAATTTCAGTACAAAACAGAGTGCACAGAAGTTGTATAAATTGAAACTTTAAGTCTTCAGACCTTTCGCATGCATTTTGGAACCATTTAAAATGCTTGAAAAATGAGTGTCATACTAATCTTTCAAAATTAAAATTATGTTAAATAAGGCTAGGTTTTGATTTTTATGAGCCTGTTATGTGATAAAGTGGTAATAAAACAGATTTTATGAGTGGCAAAAATTTCAATTGCTTATAAAACCTGTTCAAGCTAAAAGTGGACGCTCTCCTTTTCAGGGAATGTAGACCTATATGGTACTAACCAACGGAAAAAAATCATAATTTTAAGGATTGGCATTTATGGAGGGGGAAAAAAAACGTAAATTATAAAAAAGGTTCAGAATGCTATAGTGAAAGAACTTAGGCAGATAAGTCCAAATGCAGGATTTCTTTGTAATCATAAAGCAATTATCTTTCAAATAAAAAAATACCAACAAAATATCTAAAACTGTTCCAGAGATACAGCATTTTAATATTTTTTTTTCCAAAATTCGCAACTTCAAAATGGTATGCACAGTGTCATTTTTGGAGAGCTGTATCCCGGAGCAGAATTTTTTTGGGAAGAAACAAAAAAATGTGTGTTCCTTACTTAGTCCTTCATTTTAACATACACTTAATTCAATAACATCTGAGACTTTGTAGGTAAGATTTTTTTCCTAACCTGCCTAAACTGTTATGGACTATGCCATAAAAAGAACTGTGTTGATTTATTTATGGATTGTGTTTCAATTCTTGATAATTTATGAAGATTGTCGAATGCTTTTTTGGCCTTATAGGATGGTTATTGGGGACTTTCAGCAACGACCCCTTGTGAACCTTGTGGCTGTGATCGTATCGGTTCTATTAACACTTCTTGTGATCAAGTTACTGGTCAGTGCCATTGTAAATCTGGAATCGGAGGGAGGATTTGTGATACTTGCCTTCCACATTATTATGGCTTTTCTGTTTCTGGCTGTTCAAGTAAGTTCACCTTTAAAATAATTTATTTATTAGCACTCTATTGGGCATCTGTCAAATTTTTCACTTATAATTAAATCTCTACTCCTTTTCTTTTATTACCCTGAATTTTCATGTATGCCATACCTGTCATTCCTTCCAGAATCTCTCTATTTTAGAATTTATGACAATATTATGGAAAAGTTATTACTTTGCAACTATTTCACCTTTCACAAGAATGATAAACTTATTACAGTGAAGTCTTCATTTGAATAAATTACTCCTAGGTAGAATTTATAACTTAATATTTTTAGCTTATAAACACTAGTGAACTTTTAATGTGCTGGAGTGAAATGCAGTACATTGGATCTAGCTAGTAAATGATTAAAGCGGCTTAAGATCCTCTTCTATGCTGATAAAATGCTACAGCATTAGAAAATTATAAATAAAGCCAAATCATTAAATATTGTCCTTTTTTAAAATTGTGAGTGATGACTGTAATATGGTTAATGAAAAAAATTGCAGCAGCTTTCATTTACATAATTGCCTGCATCAGTGCAACAGAAAATTTATAGGTGTAATACAGGAAATTTTCTGATATTTATGATTTTTTGCATAATACTGTAAGTAAAGTGTTAGCTCTATCTGCAGAATAGATCTTTTTATAAGGTTTTTCCAACAGTCATGTTGGATTCGTTCTTTCAGATTGATAATGAGGAATACCCTGCTGGATTCGTTCTTTCAGATTGATAATGAGGAATACCCTGCTGTGGTACAATTGTTTTGATTGATTTATCCCCTAATGAAAATTCATACAGATGTGAAAATGCCTGAGTCCATAAGCACATAAGGAAAAAGGGTATGGACATTTTCCATGGAGAATTCTTATGAGAAAACATTTTATAAGGTAGATGCCAATCACAAAAAAATCGTCTATGTTAGGACCTTTTAAGAAAGAATCCAACGAGTTGTTTGATCTGAGTTGCTAATGTGGATGAAATGTGGGTCCACCAGTTCCCATTAGAAATGTAACAGCAGTCGTAGCACTGTGTGAAAGCTGCAGCCGCGTACCAAAACAAGTGAACTTGATTTCATCTGCCAGAAATATTACAATCAGCATTTTCTGAAATGTTAAAGGAATTTTTCTTATCCACAGCATTGCAAATGGTAAAACAGTAACTGGCAAATATTACACATGCATTTGGGACCTACTGCTTGAAAAATGTGTTTGAAGAGACCTGGGTTGCAAAAGGATAAAAATCTTCACTTCTCAGAAAAAATTATTTATAAAGTATCAGTTCACAAGAGTGTTTCATAACAGATAAACAGAGACATTTAAAATAGAAATTATTCTAACAATAAGTGTTGTGCCATTAATGGCATCCCGCTTGCTTGGGTGAAGTCTTACCATTAAAATAAAAAGGAGATGATCTTATTGGTGTCACAGGCATGACACCAAGCTCAGAATGAGGGAACATAACATGTAGGGTGTTACAAGGATCAGTACAACTTAAATGGGCATCCAGAAACTGTAATGTTTTCTTAAGTTACAAGCACATCAATAAAAGGCCAAAATCAATCTTAGCAGGCACAGCTCAGATGACAGCTGAACAGACCTACAAGAGGTTCACATCTAACAGCTTGTAATTTCACACTCCGATTATGGGAATTGTAAACAAGCATTGATAACTGTTAGCTCCAGAAGTGGACTCATTGGTCATATGATATATTAAAAACTGTGTATAAAATTGCTTGGAATCCAGACGAATAACAAGTTAAAATTAAGTGCACCTAGATAAACTAATTAAGAAGCTCAGTTCAACATGGACCTCTCTTCTGGAGCAGTGCACCTAAAGTAAATAAAGCCGTACTGGACTGTAACAATATTATGTAAAGTAGACAACCAGACATCTTACAGAAACTTTTTCAAATACCTTGAAATCTTACACTCACTTCCCAATAAATATACTCATTAATGTTTTTTGTTGTTTATAATAAAGATAAGTTCCAGCTGAGCTGTGATTTAGATGATCACAGTACAGAAGACAAAAATAATTTTCATGAAGACTTTGCATCCAAATCTAGGGTTCAGAATAGAGTTAGAAAAGAAATTTAACAATTTTCCAGCTAATATAAAGCGAAGCACTGGGAATCCCTATTAGTTTAAAAGTAAATTAAAAACAGATCTCATTGACCACTTATACTACAAATTATCCAAATATCTAGAATCAGGATTTTGTATCCGTACTCCACAGACCTCTGAGAAGTTTAAGGCAAAGGGTAGTTCTGATTGTAGCATTTCTTTGAGTTCAATTCACAAATGGAGCAAGGGAAAGATGATTGTATCAGTGCCTCTGTGTGCGCTGTAATTAATCTAATCTCGTCCTTACGATCTGTAGGGGTGTGATACATAGGCAGTTTAGTTGTATATTCCTGTAGTAATTATTTAAGGATACAGAGTACTTTTCTGGCTCAAGATTATGTAAAAATCAACACCTATTTCTTTCAGGAATTGTTTATAATGTACATGTTTTACAGACGTTTTGTTGATATCAGGTAGTTCAGCACGCTTTCTAAACAAATTAGAAATATTTTGAATATTTTTTTAACCTGCTTACAGTTGTTAAAAAAAAATTACAAAGAAATAGATGCAATTTTTTTGTCCAAAATGTTTCATCTAATTGAGGTACCATTCAGTTCAATGTTATACGTTTGAAGGAGACCAAATTTTTACCAGATATGCATGACATGGTGGCTGACGTACTAGACCTATGGTGGCTGACGTACTAGACCTATTTAATTCGACCTACTATGTATATTACAGGGATAAACATAATTTTTATAATTTTTTCCTAATAAAAATGTTATTTTCTCTATAATTTAGTTGATTCTGCAATAAAGCTTAGATCTACTGCATGAGTATGGACTATTGCAAGTTACATAAAAAAATTAGAGCAATGATTTATAAACTTTAGGAAATATTTGTACCTGAATTCTGCAAAATACAACCTGCGGGAAATTGCGAATGAAGATATGAGTTCAATTAAACTGTGCCTCAGAACATTCCTGAAGCATAGTTTTCATCCTATAGCATTTCTTCATCTTCAAGCTTCATCTTGGCATTCCTTTTGCACTTCTTGCTTCTTTGGTAACTTGAAGAGCAATTCTTTCAGCTTCATGCGTCTGTTGTCTGTCACAAGTAAGCAATTGATCTTCCATATTAGAGCCACATTTTGGGCCTAAATTTCTCAGGACTTCCAACCTTCCTAATACTCCCATCATTGAAACATATCACCGCATCTAGTTCACCAACTTTTAATGTATTTAGTCCCACTAAAACATTCTTGGGTAATCTCTCCCATATGCAATGGTTGAAACTTTCATTTGTATTCTGAGTGTGCCCATGAAAACATTTACTAAGCAAAACAGGGTCACTAAGGTCTTAAAAAATTGGTTTTATTTCGTTCATAACAGACTCAGGAAGAGAATGCTTATGATGGTATCTTTGACCACTTTCTTTTGCTTTTTGGTAACCACACCAAGAATCACAGCAGCCGTAGTCCCATACTCCACCAGAAGATGGAGCTACATTCACCCCAAGAATCTGCTCCTTTAGGACAAAGTCTGTGAACAGGGTGGTCATCTGTGGACAACTTATGAAAGTAGGTGGCCCATACAGGCTGTAATATCATTCAGAGGTGCAGTTCGTCTAATGGTCAGTCCATAATAACTCTTAAGAAGGTCTATTTCAGTTTCTGTCAATCTGCCTCGGCCAGACACAGATTTTCCATCAGATAGCAACTTTCCTTTCATTTCGTTTCTCTTTGTAGCTTCCTGAATCTAGCTCCCATACTCTTTTGCACATGTCCACAACACTCCACTATAAACACTGAACTCATTAATTTTATTGAAAGCTTTAGAGTCCCCATTGTATAGGTACTTCGTACATCTAACGTTATAAAAGGGTACCGACCTCTGAAATATTTGAAGAGCTCCATCACACTCCATACCTCTATTGTAACCATTATAATTCTTAGAACACTGGTGTTCAATACGAGGTGCATTCAAGTTCTAAGGCCTCCGATTTTTTTTCTCCGGACTGGAAAGAGATAGAAACATGCGCATTGTTTTAAAATCAGGCCGCGTTCATTGCCAATACGTCCCAGAGATGGCAGCACCGTACGGCAGATGGAATTTTACCGCCAACGGCGAGAATGAGAACCATTTTAAATACTTAAAATGGCGACATTTTCCTTACTTGAACAGCGTGCTAGTCAGCTCAATGGAACCACACAGATTCACCGCCACAAAAAAAATTTCGGGTAACCGCCAGTGCTGAAAAAATGATGGTGTCCATGTTCTGGGACAGCGAGGGCATAATCCTTACCCATTGCGTTCCAAAGGGCATTACTGTAACAGGTGCATCCTACGAAAATGTTTTGAAGAACAAAGTCCTTCCTGCACTGCAACAAAAACTTCCAGGAAGGGCTGCGCGTGTGCTGTTTCACCAAGGCAATGCACCCGCACATCAAGCTAACGTTACGCAAAAGTTTCTTCGTGATAACAACTTTTAAGTGATTCCTCATGCTCCCTACTCACCTGACCTGGCTCCTAGTGACTTTTGGCTTTTTCCAACAATGAAAGACACTCTCCGTGGCCACAAATTCACCAGCCGTACTGCTATTGCCTCAGTGATTTTCCAGTGGTCAAAACAGACTCCTAAAGAAGCCTTCACCGCTGCCATGGAATCATGGCGTCAGTGTTGTGAAAAATGTGTACGTCTGCAGGGCGATTACGTCAAGAAGTAACTCCAGTTTCATCGATTTCAGGTGAGTAGTTAATTAGGAAAAAAATCGGAGGCCTTAGAACTTGAATGCACCTCATATGTCCTTCAGTGTTACCATGGCAGGTGTAGCAGTACTTAGATAAGCACTCAACACCAACAACTTTTCCATTCTCCAGAGAAGTAGCACTTACAACACCATTCAACGAACGATGTCCTCGATGTTGCTCTATCCCATCAAGTGCAACAGCAATGTCCCTGGTTCCATTAATATTTACTGTTTCTTCTACTGCACATTTCATAGATGCTTTAGATACAGCTGTTAAGGCACCTAAAAGTATTTTTATGTACTTGCTGAACCTACTGGGAGGAGGGGGAAGCTCCATCAAACCACAAAATATTTGAGCAGCCTTTTTTCCTTCTCCTCTTGAATACATTGCATACTATAACTTCAAATTCACATCATATGAATTATGTACAATGTTTGAACTAATTTTTGAGGTAGATTTATTGCAGCATCTACACGGAACAACTAATTTTGACACTAAACCCTTCCTGCTACTTTGTTGTTCAGTTATTTCCAGACAGCCTACACCAACACATTGTTTACATTGTGCCACTTCCTTTATCAGAGAAGATAAGATGCCCACATCAACAACAACTAATCCACTACAAACACAGTCATTGTTAACACAGTTGCTACCAGTGTCTGTCTTCCTAGCTGCTCAATACAGAGCTTAGCTTCAAGTGACACGGAGCAGAAGTTAGTTTCTCGTAGCCTCTGCACTAAATTATCACACATTTTGACTTCACACTGTAGACACTGCACATCGGAGAACTCATGTCTCTGAACTAGCAACTCCGTATTGAATGCTCTCACATGACAAACAATAAAATATGGTTGCAGCACTGGTTACTTACTCCATACTAGACTCTTGTTCGTGTTTCAGGGAGAGAAATGTAATTGCTCATAGGGAACAGTGACGTAACAGACTTTATTAAGTCATGGAAAAGTGCAGGTATGAAGTAGTTACTAAATCTGCTATCTATGTGTTGTATTGACTAAACAGTTGGGGAGGAATAGGAACTGTGTATTAATGAGGTTCAGCAGCAGGAGGGGAAGCAGAGGCACACACCAGAGTATTGCTTCAGTGCTCAGGATAGGAGGAATGTCATATCCCCACTATATTCTCTGCCCTTTGCCAGGCTGGAATGTGGTATTTGGGCCACAGAAATGGATTTTCCTACAGGTTGTGCCAAACTTGTAAGAACTAAACGCGCGCGCGCCCACACACACACACACACACACACACACACACACACAGAGGCATGGGAAAGGGCGATTTTAAATTTGGCATCTTTATGCACATTAAAAATTTCTCAGACATGAATATTTTGTAGGGATTCATTGCTCACAGGACAAATCATCACTATCAGAGATGCATGACTTTAACCATCATTTGTCTACCACTCAGGCTATCAACGCAGTGTCTAGAAGTTTTTATAGTTATTTGTGTGTGCATGTTTAAACATGCAAAATACTGATTTTGTGTAAGACATTACCTTGCATATTACAGGATGTGAATCTTGCAGCAATGTTGGGCATATTTGTGATCCAGATACTGGTCGATGTGTTTGCCCACCTTTCACTGAAGGAAACTTATGTGAGCGCTGTCAGCCAAATGCTTGGGGTTTCATATCGGGAAGAGGTTGTAAGGTATACATTTTCTTGAGATATAATGAAGTTACCTGTATTTTAGGTAACAGATTATTTTGTGTATTTATCCTTTGTGTTAAATGAGAGTATATTTATCCTGCAAACTAATGGCAATGATAAATCTGACAGATCCAAAGGTTTTGCAAAGAAGAACATTACTATTTACTTTATGAAAATATATTTAGATGTAAAGTGTTTTAAAAGACTATACTTACAAAGATTTTCTTGTACTTTTCAATTTTCCCCTGTGTCAATGCATATATTCTCATTCATATTTAGCCATATTTATTGTCTTTATCTCTGTGATATATCAGAAAGATAAACATAACATTTGATTTCTCAACAGGCATGCAACTGTGACGTTGCTGGCTCTTTACAGCAGAGATGTGACAGTACAAGTGGCCGTTGCATGTGTCGTAGAGGTTTTCACGGTGACAGATGTTCATCATGTGCTGTTGGCTACTATGGTTACCCAGTGTGCAGACTGTGTGACTGTCATCTGCCGGGAACACAACAGGATAAATGTGACACAAAGACTGGGCAGTGTCTGTGTGATGAATCAGGACAGTGTCCCTGTAAAGTAAGTTAACTTCATGTTTATCAATAGTTATATTTCAGTGTGTAAATTTGTAGTAAGAGAAATTATATTATTGTCCTTAAATATTGTGATGATTGTTTTCTGGCAGATGTTAAACAGTAAAAAATGTTACACAATGTTCCTTGGTAACCAAGACTAACAACTTAGGAAAAGTTGGCTTATTAATTTTATGCTTTATAACTCTGAGAACGATGATTGAGTTTCATTACCTTAATATTGATAAAACGATCATTATATAATTTACCAGCAAAAAAATATTTGTTCTGGGCATTGGTGTGTATACACCAGAAACAAAGAGTATGTTGGTATATTTCTGCAGCCATAGCAAATATTACTTCGTAGCAATGTGACTTGGGTGCTTCATACGGATTTTAAATGGCAGATTTTACTTCATACCATCTTACGAGGTGAAGGATGCATTTAATGATGTTGCACTGGCAGAGGGTGCTTCATAAAAATGTTAAGTGGCAGAGGGTGCTTTGTTCTGATGTTGAATGGCAGAGGATACTCTGTACTAACATTGTGTGGTAAAAGGCGCTTTGTACTGGTGTTTCAAGGCCACCTTACTGCAGCTACTGACGTAAACTACCACTACCAGGAGGCCAGTATCAGCCAGCTATTGTCAACTTCCTCAATGATGTGCATTGCAGGACACATCAAATATTAAGCTAATAGGAAGATTTTTGTGGTGTTATGTTTAAGGTGTGTGAGGGCAATTGTGGGAACAGGTCACGCAGAAAATGTAGCTTGAACTGAACTGGCATCTCTGCATTGCCCAAGGATTTCTACTAGCCCTGGTCTTTTTGCCTACTGTATCCTCTGCTGCCTTCTATATCTCATCTCTCAAAACTACTCACTCTTCTTCTACTGTATTCCTTTCTCCTTTTCTTGTTAATCATTCTGTAACACTCCCTCTGAAACCATCTGCAATCTCTGGTTCTTTCAGTTTAACCAGCCCCATCTCGATAAATTCCTCACTTTTTGCAGTTTCTTCAGTTTTAATCTGCAGAGCATAATCAATAAATTGTGGTCGGAGTCCACATCTGCCACTGGAAATGTCTTACAACTTAAAATCTGGTTCCTAAATCTCTGTCTAACCATTATATAATCAATAACAAACCTTCCGGTGACTCCAGGTCTCTTCAATATATACAACCTTCTCTCATGATCCTTAAAACAAGTGTTAGCTATGATTAAATTCTAACAGGCGGATTCCTTTTTCATCCCTTCTCCCCGCCCCCAGTTCGTATTCACATACTACTTTTTCTTTTCTTCCTTTACCTACTGTCGAATTCCAGTCCCCCACGACTATTAAATTTTCGGCTCCCTTAACGATCTGTGTAATTTCTTTTACCTCATCATACATACATTTTCTCAATTTCCTCCTCATCTACGAAGCTAGTTGGCAAATAAACTTGTACTACTGTGGAGGGTGCGCACTTCTTCTCTGTCTTGACTACAATAATGCATTCGCTATGCTGTTCATAGTAGCTTATCCACATTCCTACTTTTTTACTCATTATTAAATCTACACCTGCATTACCCCTGTTTGATTATGTATTTATAACACTGTATTCGTCAGAAGTCCTGCTCATCCTGCCACCAAACTTCATTAATTCCCATGGAGGATTTTTTTTAAAAAATCGCACTCTTGGTTGCTCACTAGGCGGGTGAACTTGAACGGGACTTAGCCGCTGGCGAGGCTGCCTCGGGCAACACGGGCTCTAGTATTACTAGGCCCATGTTGCAGAAAAATTAACTTTCGGTTTCGTAACCACAGTTGATAAGGCCGCTCGCTCGCTGCGCGGCAACCGGAAGTTATTCTGACTCCATGTCTTCCAAGTCAGAATGTTAGCATCAAGAAAAGCTTCAAGGCCACCATAATCTGCTTGATTGCCCCATACAACAACAAGTGTGAGCCAAGTACTACCTCCAAACACTGCTTGTACATCACAGGTAAAGTTGAGATGGAGTCCACGAAAAACATTTGGACCTCCAATCAATTGCTGTTTATTAAATTGACGAGCAAGGTCAATATCAATAGCTTTCAAACTCCTCGACGTTCGCAGAGCGAATGACGCTCCGTGCTGCGGTGCAGTGCAAGCCAGAACGCCTTATCGAACAACTTCCGGTTGCCGCGCAGGGAGCGAGCGGCCTTATCAACTGCGGTTACGCAACCGGAAGTTAATTTTTCTGCAACATGGGCCTAGTAATACTAGGGCCCGTGTTGCCCGAGGCAGTGTGAGCCAAAACAAATGGGTGTGCCACAGCAATGCCTCTGCGGCGTGCATGGCATCGTCGCTCACAGTGCAGTGTACCTGTCTATTGTAGTTTGAAAGTTATTGATATTGACCTTGCTGATCAATTTAATAAACAGCAATTGATTGGAGGTTCAAATGTTTTTCGTGGATCACTTGTGTTAACGTGCCACAGCAATGCCTCTGCAACGTGCATGGCGTCGTCGCTGGCGGCGCAGTGTACCTGTCTATCGCAGTTTGAAAGCTATTGATATTGATCTTCCTGGTCAATTTAATAAACAGCAATTGATTGGAGGTCCAAATGTTTTTCGTGGACTCCATCTCAACTTTACGTGTGATGTACAAGCAGTGTTTGGAGGTAGTACTTGGCTCACACTTGCTGCTGTATGGGGATGTAGATGTAGATGTATATCTAACTTCAACCTATCCATTTCCCTTTGTAAATTTTTTAACCAACCTACCTGATTAAGCAATCTGACATTCCATGCATTCCATAGGACACCAGTTTCATTTCACCTGAGACCGTCGTTCACCTGAGTAGTCCCCAACCTGAACAGTTTACCCAAGAGGATACCATCATCATTTAACCATACAGTAGAGCTGCATGCCCTTGTGAAAAAAATACGGCTGTAGTATCTCCTTGTTTGCAGCCATTTGCAGTACAATCACAGAAAGGCCATTTTGGTTAATGTTACAAGGCCAGATCAGTCAGTCATCCAGACTGTTGCCCCTGCAACTACTGAAAAGGCTGATGCCCCTCTTCAGGAACCATGTGTTTGTCTGGCCTCTAAGTAGATACCCCCTCTGTAGTGGTTGCATATACGACACAGTTATCTAGATCACTGCGACATGCAAACCATGCCACCAAAATGGCAAGGTCCGTGGTTCATTTGGGGGGGGGGGGGGGGGGTTGTCACTGAATGTTATATAATTGTAATAATAGTTTAAATATAGAACTTAGGCTTATTAATTTGTACATGTGCCATGAGATTTAAGAGTCTCAGTACTTTTACTATGGCTGGATGACTTTTCTGGTGTAGCAGTAATTTTGTTTACTGGGCACTGCTTAGAATTAAAATTAAAGTTCAAAGAACAGTGTTACTTAATTGAATGTCATCACTTATAACTTACAGGCTTTAAGCAGCGAACCCCAGAAAGTTCTTAGGTCACACAAACGTTATCTGTTCCACATTTAATTGGCATTTGGAGTGACATCTTGTAGCAGTGATGGAAGCTGCAAACTGTCACACCACCCAGTCTGCCCATCTGCAGCATCAGTTGGCCACCCGACACCAGCACCAGTTCAGTCCAAGCTACATTTTCTGTGTGACCTGTTCTCACAATTGCCCTCACACACCTTAAACATAACACCACAAAAATATTCCTATTAGCTTAATATTTGATGTGTCCTGCAATGCACATCATTGAGGAAGTTGACAATAGCTGGCTGACACTGGCCTTCTGGTAGTGGTAGTTTACGTCAGTAGCTGCAGTAAGGTGGCCTTGAAACATCAGTACAGAGCGCCCTCTACCACACAACATTAGTACAGAGTATCCTCTGCCATTCAACATCAGAACAGAGCACCCTCTGCCACTTAACATTGTTATGAAGCTCCCTCTGCCAGTGCAACATCATTAAATGCCTCCTTCACCTCGTAAGATGGTATGAAGTAACTACGAAGTAATATTTGCTATGGCTGCAGGAATGTACCAACGTAAACTCTTTGTTTCTGGTGTATCACAGCAGCAGCACATGTATTGTAAATCTAATATGGCTTACAAATAATGTGCTAAAATTAATCAGTATTTTCTTCATTCTTTTCCTCCGCTGCTTCTTTTATAGTTATTGATCTTTTTCATTTCTTTAGTTGGCAGTTAACAAATAGGCTATTCTTAAAACTGCACAGCTCTGTTTTTGTAAAAGACATTTCTTTCTGAAACATAAAATATAATCCAAATTATTTATCACTGTGTGAATATGTGACTCTCACTTATGATGTGACATCCTCAAGTTTGGAACACACATTTACAAAGTGATTAGCAATCATGGATTACTTTTTGACATTGTAGACATGTGGTATTCATCTGTCAGATACTTAACACCAGTTCGAAACTAGTTGCAGAATGATAAAACATAAATCTTTAGCAACCTGGTGCAGTTATTTCACAACAAAATGTCAAATAAATAAGCATGAGATGGACTTCAACCAAAAAATTGGAACATGAACTAGTTCAAATCTAAGCATTAAGAAATTTGATTGCTTTTTGTCGATAAATGCAGCAGCGACCTCACTAGAAAAAACATGCAGAAAAGAGAACATTGGTAGGGCACCAGTTGGCCTTTGGGTGCAACATACACAGGTGATACACAAAATGTATAAAAATCTTCTCACTGGAGATGTGAACAAACCTGCTGCCATGATATGGTAACAGAAAGTCTAGAGTGGAATGCAATTGATGGAGGAGTAAAGACAGTAAGTCTTCATATAGTTCATGTTTTTAGATGTTGATAGCACATAAACAAGATTGGAAACAATGTTAAGCTTTCGTACAATCTAATACAGGAAACACACACACACACACACACACACACACACACACACACACACACACAGACAGACAGACAGACAGACACACACACACACACACACACACACACACACACACACACACACACACACACACACACACACACCACACCACACTCGCGCGCATTGTCCTCGCTGATTACGTTCCACTGCCATTAAGCTAACGGCTAGGAAGGAGATGCGATAGAATTGTGGCATCCACCTCTACATGTTCATACATGCTCCACAAGCAGCTGTACGGTGCATGTTGGAGGTTACCCTGTGCCACTACTAGCCATTTCCTCTCCTGTTCAACTCATAAATAAAGCAGGAGAAAAGTGACTGTCTGTATGTCTCTATATGAACCCTGATTTATCTTATCTTCATTGTCTCTAGACGAAACTTATGTTTATGGCAGTAAGATCATTCTGCAGTCAGCTTTAAATACTGGTTCTTAAAATTTCCTTAGTAGTGTTCCCTGAAAAGAATGTCACCTCCTCATCAGGGATTCCCATTTGAGTTCCCAAAGCATTCCCGTAATACTAGCATATTGTTAGAGCCTACTGGTAACAAATCTAGCAGCCCACCTCTCAATCGCTTCAAAGTCTGCTTTTAATGTGACCTAGTGCATATCCCAAACACTTAAGCAGCACTCAAGAATAGGTTGCACTAGTGTGCCATATGTGGTCTCCTTTACAGTTGAAGTACACATTCCTAAAATTATCCCAATACACTGAAGGTGACTATTCATCTCCCCTACCACAATCCTCACATGCTCATTCCATTTCACATTGCTTTGCAACATTAGGCTCAGATATTTTAACAACATTACTGTGTCAAACAGGACACTGTTAATGCTGTATCTGAACATTGTTGTTGTTGTGGTCTTCAGTCCTGAGACTGGTTTGATGCAGCTCTCCATGCTACTCTGTCCTGTGCAAGCTTCTTCATCTCTCAGTACCTACTGCAACCTACATCCTTCTGAATCTGCTTAGTGTATTCATCTCTTGGTCTCCCTCTACGATTTTTACCCTCCACGCTCCCCTCCAATACTAAATTGGTGATCCCTTGATGCCTTAGAACATGTCCTACCAACCGGCCCCTTCTTCTGGTCAAGTTGTGCCACAAACTTCTCTTCTCCCCAATCCTAGTCAATACTTCCTCATTAGTTATGTGATCTACCCATCTAATCTTCAGCATTCTTCTGTAGCACCACATTTCAAAAGCTTCTATTCTCTTCTTGTCCAAACTATTTATCATCCATGTTTCACTTCCATACATGGCTACACTCCATACAAATACTTTCAGAAATGACTTCCTGACACTTAAATCTATACTTGATGTCAACAAATTTCTCTTCTTCAGAAACGCTTTCCTTGCCATTGCCAGTCTACATTTTATATCCTCTCTACTTCGTCCATCATCAGTTATTTTGCTCCCCAAATAGCAAAACTCCTTTACTACTTTAAGTGTCTCATTTCCTAATCTAATTCCTTCAGCATCACCCGACTTAATTCGACTACATTCCATTATCCTCGCTTTGCTTTTGTTGATGTTCATCTTATATCCTCCTTTCAAGACACTATCCATTCCGTTCAATTGCTCTTCCAAGTCCTTTGCTGTCTCTGACAGAATTACGATGTCATGGGAAAACCTCAAAGTTTTTATTTCTTCTCCATGGATTTTAATACCTACTCCGAATTTTTCTTTTGTTTCCTTTACTGCTTGCTCAATATACAGATTGAATAACATCAGGGAGAGACTACAACCCTGTCTCACTCCCTTCCCAACCACTGATTCCCTTTCATGTCCCTCAACTCTTATAACAGCCATCTGGTTTCTGTACAAATTGTAAATAGCCTTTCGCTCCCTGTACTTTACCCCTGCCACCTTTAGAATTCGAAAGAGAGTATTCCAGTCAACATTGTCAAAAGCTTTCTCTAAGTCTACAAATGCTAGAAATATAGGTTTGCCTATCCTTAATCTTTCTTCTAAGATAAGGTGTAAGGTCAGTATTGCCTCACGTGTTCCAACATTTCTACGGAATCCAAACTGATCTTCCCTGAGGTCGGCTTCTACTAGTTTTTCCATTCGTCTGTAAAGAATTCGCGTTAGTATTTTGTAGCTGTGACTTATTAAACTGACTGTTCGGTAATTTTCACATCTGTCAACACCTGCTTTCTTTGGGATTGGAATTATTATATTCTTCTTGAAGTCTGAGGGTATTTCACCTGTCTCATACATCTTGCTCACCAGATGGGAGAGTTTTGTCAGGACTGGCTCTCCCAAGGTCGTCAGTACTTCCAATGGAATGTTGTGTACTCCGGGGGCCTTGTTTCGACTCAGGTCTTTCAGTGCTCTGTCAAACTCTACACGCAGTATCGTATCTCCCATTTCATTTTCATCTACATCCTCTTCCAATTCCATAATATTGTCCTCCAGTACATCGCCCTTGTATAGACCCTCTATATACTCCTTCCACCTTTCTGTTTTTCCTTCTTTGCTTAGAACTGGGTTTCCATCTGAGCTCTTGATGTTCATACATGTGGTTCTCTTATCTCCAAAGGTCTCTTTAATTTTCCTGTAGGCAGTATCTATCTTACCCCTAGTGAGATAAGCATCTACATCCTTACATTTGTCCTCTAGCCATCCCTGCTTAGCCATTTTGCACTTCCTGTCGATCTCATTTTTGAGACGTCTGTATTCCTTTTTGCGTGCTTCATTTACTGCATTTTTATATTTTCTCCTTTCATCAATTAAATTCAATATGTCTTCTGTTACCCAAGGATTTCTACTAGCCCTTGTCTTTTTACCTACTTGATCCTCTGCTGCCTTCATTACTTCATCCCTCAAAGCTACCCATTCTTCTTCTACTGTATTTCTTTCCCCCATTCCTGTCAATTGCTCCCTTATGCTCTCCCTGAAACTCTGTACAACCTCTGGTTCTTTCCGTTTATCCAGGTCCCATCTCCTTAAATTCCCACCTTTTTTCAGTTTCTTCAGTTTTAATCTACAGGTCATAACCAATAGATTGTGGTCAGAGTCCACATATGCCCCTGGAAATGTCTTACAATTTAAAACCTGGTTCCTAAATCTCTGTCTTACCATTATATAATCTATCTGATACCTTTTAGTATCTCCAGGCTTCTTCCATGTATACAGCCTTCTTTTATGATTCTTGAAGCATATGTTAGCTATTATTAAGTTGTGCTCTGTGCAAAATTCTACCAGGCGGCTTCCTCTTTCATTTCTTAGCCCCAGTCCATATTCACCTACTACGTTTCCTTCTCTCCCTTTTCCTACTACCGCATTCCAGTCACCCATGACTATTAAATTTTCGTCATCCTTCACTATCTGAATAATTTCTTTTATTTGATCATACATTTCTTCAATGTCTTCGTCATCTGCAGAGCTAGTTGGCATAAAACTTGTACTACTGTAGTAGGTGTGGGCTTCGTATCTATGTTGGCCACAATAATGCGTTCACTATGCTGTTTGTAGTAGCTTACCCGCATTCCTATTTTCCTATTCATTATTAAACCTACTCCTGCATTACCCCTATTTGATTTTGTGTTTATAACCCTGTAGTCACCTGACCAGAAGTCTTGTTCCTCCTGCCACCGAACTTCACTAAATCCCACTATATCTAATTTTAACCTATCCATTTCTCTTTTTAAATTTTCTAACCTACCTGCCCGATTAAGGGATCTGACATTTCACGCTCCGATCCGTAGAACTCCAGTTTTCTTTCTCCTGATAATGACATCCTATTGAGTAGTCCCCGCCTGGAGATCCAAATGGGGGACTATTTTACCTCCGAAATATTTTACCCAAGAGGACGGCATCATCATTTAATCATACAGTAAAGCTGCATGCCCTCAGGAAAAATTACGGCCGTAGTTTCCCCTTGCTTTCAGCCGTTCGCAGTACCAGCACAACAAGGCCGTTTTTGTTATTATTACAAGGCCACATCAGTCAATCATCCAGACTGTTTCCTCTGCAACTACTGAAAAGGCTGCTGCCCCTCTTCAGGAACCACACGTTTGTCTGGCCTCTCAACAGACACCTCTCTGTTGTGGTTGCACCTACGGTACGGCTATCTGTATCGCTGAGGCACACAAGCCTCCCCACCAACGGCAAGGTCCATGGTTCATGGGGGGAGGATCTGAACATTTGCTGATGAGGCTTTGATGTCAGAGATGAGTGGCTGTAGAATGATACAAGATGACTTAGACCAAATTTGTAGCTGGTTTGCCTCTAAATGAAGAAAAATGTAACTTAATGTGGATGAGCAGAAAAAGTAAACCATCTGAACATTAATGGTTTATTTTTTCTGCTCATCCACATTAAGTTACATTTTTCTTCATTTAGAGACAAACCAGCTACAAATTTGGTCTAAGTCATCTTGTATCATCCTACAGCCATTTATCTCTGACATCACAGCCTCATCAGCAAACAACCACAGATTGCTTCCAACCCTGTGTGACAGATCATTTATGTATAGAAAATAATAGTAGTTCTATCAAACTTTCCTGGGACACTCCTGACGATACCTTTGTCTCTGATGAACATTTATCATTGGGGACAACATATTGGTTACTACCTAAGAAATATTTGAGCCACTTGCATATCTGGGAACCTATTCAATGTGGTCATACCTCCATTAACAGTCTACAGTTGGTGGCCAAGTCAAATGATTTTTGGAAATATAGAAATAGGGAATCTGCTTGTTGCCCTTCATACATTGAGTGATGCTTTCTAAAATAGTGCTGATTTGTGGACATAAGTTTTTTGGTCTCTGGGAAATTTATGATATGCGACATTAAGAATATTGGTCTTTAATTTTGTGGGGCCATTCTTATTGCCTTTCTGGTATACTGGAGTCACGTGCACTGTTTTCCAGTTGCTTGGAACTTAGCACTAGGTGAAGGATTCATGATAAATGTAAGCTCTTACTTAGCTGTAAAGAACTCTTTGTAAAACTGCAGTGGGATTCCATCTGGACCTGGTGACTTGCTTGTTTTCAATTCTTTCAGTTGTTTCTGTACACCAAGGATGCTTATTACTAAATTGTCCAGACAGGACTCTGAGAGACGGTGAAACAATAGTATGTTTGTGCAATTCTCCTGCGTGAATTATTTCCTAAATGTGAAATTCAAAACTTTGGCTTTGGTTGTGCTATCTTTTACTGTCACACCAGACTGCTGAATGAGTGACTCAAATGAAGCCTTAAACCTGCTTAGTGATTTTACGTAGGACCAGGATTTTATCAGATTCTTAGCCAGATCTTGTGCTAAGGTATGATGGTGGTAGTTATTGTATGCTTTGTGCATAGTTCTTTTGATACATGGATCTCTATTAACTTTTGCATGTTGTCCTTTGAACTTAGAATGGAACAGCCTTTGCTTTTGTAGCATTTTTGGAAGTTTTTTGCTAAACCATGTAGGGTCTTTTCTGCCCTTAATCCACTTGCTAGACATATACTTGTTCAGAGCTTGATTTACAATGTGGTTGAATTTTGCCCGTAGCTCCTGTATGTCCATTATACGGGAACTAAATGATTTCAGTCCATTGGCTAAGTGAGATGCTAACAGCTACTTATTTGCTCTCTCGGGCAGAAATGCTCTCCTAGCCTTCTTGACTGAGTTATTCCCTGTCGTAACCATTCTCGCTGTGATGACATCACGATCAGTAATCATCATCTCTGTAAGGACGCCATCGATAAAGTCCGGCCTGTATATAGCTACAAGGCCTAAGATATTTCCATTGTGTATGACCAAACAGTCAAAAATAAGGAAATCTGTATTATTCATAATAATAAAGAACGGTAGAACATAATTTGGTCAAATTCCTAGGAATGAAATTGGAGACAACATTTTTGTGAACTGCATTGAACACTTCCTCCTACAGCGTCTAATCTGTTTTTCTGATAAATATTCCATAACTCACTAAATAGTTCAGAACTTTCTACTTTGGGTTTTAGCCAGCTCTCAGTCCCAAGAATAATTCAAGCATTACAACTTTCTGGGAGGCAGTAAATTCAGGAACTTTGCTATGAATACTTTGACAATTTACTGAATAAATTGTGACAGTCAAAGTGTTTTGGATGGATGTGTGTGTGTGTGTGTGTGTGTGTGTGTGTGTGTGTGTGTGTGTGTGTGTGTGTGCGAGTGTACACCTGTCCTTTTTTTCCCCTAAGGGAAGTCTTTCCGCTCCCGGGATTGGAATGACTCCTTACCCTCTCCCTTAAAACCCACATCCTTTCGTCTTTCCCTCTCCTTCCTGAAGAAGCAACCATCGGTTGCGAAAGCTAGTAATTCTGTGTTTGTGTGTTTTGTTCATGTGCCTGTCTGCCGGCGCTTTCCCGCTTGGTAAGTCTTGGAATCTTTGTTTTTAATATATTTTTCCCATGTGGAAGTTTCTTTCTGTTTTTACTGTGAATGTGATTTGATGTTCCTATCTGCGTATTGAGTGGCGAGTATTCATCAGAGTACCTAACCAGTGAGCTTATCATAGAGTAGGCAGTGGGGGTTCTTGTGGCACACAATAAAGTGCTGGAGTGGATTGGTTGGATGGGGGGATGGGAGAGGGATTGTGCAGAAAGGATGAAATGGAGGGTGTGGAGGAAGTGGCGGAGGTTGGTGTGGGATAGGATATAGTGGAAACAAAAGTTAGGGCGCAACTAATGGCAGGTACAGAAAAACGTCAAGGCAGGGGCACTAAAGAGATCTTGAGCTACCTTTACTTTTACATAAAAAAAAATAATCAAGTCACATGTAAAGTTTAATAAAAGTTTTATTTAAGCTATTGTTACGTTATTAGTAAAAATTTTGTTACTGAGAAATTACTAAGAATTACTATTATTAATACTTCACAATCAACTGATCACTCCCTCTCTTGACTAATCTTCACACTTGCACTTGCTACAACTAGGACTTTTTACTTATTCATTCCTCAGTCTTAATATTTCTGGTTCACAATGTAAACTGGCTTCCTGTTTGACGAATAGTCCATATTTATAATACTACATATCGAAGGGTCTCTATCTACATGCCCAACAGAAATGTATAAAATACGATGATGCAGACATGCATGCTACATAGAAAAGTACAACTACTCGATAACTCGATTCAGTCTATAGTCGACTGACAAAAGAAACAAACGAATAGCATGTGGTTTGATTGTTTGGGATGGTGCGGGTGGCAATGTGCAATGCGATTGGCCCCGCAGGGAGAGGGGGGGGTGCATGCCCCCCCCCCCCATATGTATCCGCCACAGGCTTCAACTACCTACCATTATACCTGGAAATGGGTAACATTCTATCCAAAATCCTTTCCAGTTTTCCCAAAATGGAATTCCACAACCCAATAAACTTATAAAATATTGTGTCCCATCCTAATGAAACTCCTACCTCAACCTGTTACCACAATGGTCATATCCTTGTGAATGACTTGGGAAAATACCTGACCTATACACCCAACCATCACATACTAAGAAAATAACAAGCATATCCTGTTGTGTAAGTCAGAGCCACCTGGAAAGGCAGTTGTGCTAATAACAGCTCTTTTATATAGCTTTCACACAGCTATTTCTGTGAACATGACTTCCAATCAACTGTCAACTCGAGTGAACAGCCATCGTCAAACTGGCAAAGAGCGGAGTGTACCACCGAGTGGGAGAATGTGCTGTTAACACTCAGAACCTGTGTCATCTCGATCCCCCCCCCCCCCCCCCCCCCCCCCCCCTCCATCTCGTAATACAAACATCTTTTAACCAAGTAGATAGGAATTGTCCTATATTTCTTGTCTCCATGCAGCTCCTCCTCCTCCCCCCTCCCCCCTTCCCCCATGAATTTTTAATTTGTTTTGATATTTTCATTATGTATGTTTTAGCAGACTTCCTGTGTAAAGTCAGTTTGACCCAATGCTTGAACAATTAGAGTAGGTGTTACTCTGACAGGTGTGATGTAATAGTGATGCTGAAACTTGAAGAAATAACCTCTTCTTCATGTGACACCGAAAGAATGAATTTAATAGTTTTTAATCAGATGAGTGTGTAAGCCACTTGGAAGATTACTCAAAACCAGTCCAATGACGTGGAATCAAATATCGATAAAATCCTGAGTTTTATCTGAAGTTTGATGTTCCACATTTTTGGAAATGAAGATACAGATGCCTGCTGTATATTTCTGGAGTTGTGACATATTGTTTGAGTCATCCTGTATAAACAAAACAGTGACAGCAAAAAGCATCACCTTATTCAAATGCCAAAAGAATAATTCAGATTCCTTAAGATTTATATCTGCCACTCACCACATAGCAACATAAAACAGTGGAGCTACATTGTGATATTGAGAGTGTTTGAAATTTATAATATGAATATAAAATATGACTGTTCGCAATACATGCTCCTTTTCTGTAACATATCGAAAGAAGAGTTGTTGACACAATAAAGCTCAATATTTATTAAGATTTTGTACTCTTTTGACATCTCACAGTGCCATGAAGATACCTTTCTATAATCAATTTATGAAACATGCTCAAATGTGAATACATTGTTGTAAATTGTCAAAAACTTTTTTTATAGGCAAATGTTGTTGGAAAAAAATGTAATGAGTGCAAGGAAGGTACGTTTGGTCTACAAGCAGATAATCCAGATGGATGCACTCAGTGTTTCTGCTTTGGTCGTACCACAGCTTGCACCCAGGCTGGGCTGACCTGGAGCCAAATTATGATGCCCAGGTCAAGGACTCTTGAAGTAATGTACACTACAGATCCTCCCCAGTTTAAAGGAATGCCATCAGTATTCCCATTAGAGTCACAGGACATCAATTATATACAGGTAAGACTGTTACAGCTATGCACCATGACTGTCAATGTTAATTAAAAGTGTAAAATGGAAATTTATATCTGTTATCTCGTAATAAACCTTTTATCTTCTCAGATGACATTTGGCTGGATTTCCTGTATTGGTTACTGGAAGCTTTTCTTAATCCAGGATGGTACACTATTACAGTTTAAAACCACTTATATCAAGCATTTATTGCTGGGAATAAATTTGACAACCTGTTTCTGTGTGGCCATGTTTACCCTATAACTAACCGATGTGGTCAAATTAAGCTTTACTTTTTCTCACAATGTATATTGAGGTCTCAGGAGCTTAGGAAAGCAGAATGATTACATATTTTTCCTAACAACTCAGTTGTTCATGATTACTCGTTTTTCATGTGGGAGCTGTAATTAAAAAGTGCGTTCACAAAAGTTAAAAAGAAAGTAAAAAAACATCAAGAAACTCATTTTATTGAATTATTTGAATAGTATACTTTGCTGATGTCTTACAAAATTATATTTCACAGATAAACTCTATATCTGTAGTACAGTAGCAGAAGACTTTTCTGTCAGCTTTCCATTGCAGATAAAAAATATATAAAAGTCATGACTTTTATTCCAAAACTGAACTTCTGTAGATTACTTATTTTATATCAGTAATGTGTTAGTTTATTTTAATTTACTGAACAAATAATAATTTAGTAAACTGACTCATTAAGGTACTGCACTTCATTATTTTCATTGTCCTGTTTATCATAACACTCTGGGGCCTTCCCATGGAACTCTTGGACTTCTGGTGACAATGTATCAAAAAATCTCATTAGTTTCTTTACATCATCAGCTATTTTGACACTTACATGTTTCTAGGTTTCATTTCACCTGATCAGTCAATGTCTGTGAAACTGTGTTAGTTTTCATCACTTCATCAATGATTGGAGAGGAACAGAATGTTGTTTTGGCTAGGCAGATTTCTTTTTAAAGAAAAAAAGAGAAATCACCCTTGGAGCTATACATTTTGTTTTAATGGTAGCTTCTTTTTCGTGGCTGAGAATCTCATAATAGTGTGGTGGCAAGATTATGGTTTTAAGTTTTCTCAGTTCCTTTTTCAATAATGCCAACGACCCTGCCAGGGGGATGTAACTGTGACCACTGATTGGGAAGTATTGAGCTACTTTGTAATAAACTAGCAGTAAATTTTTACCATAAACAATATATGTTCACATTTGGCAAAACTCATTTTTTTTATAAAAGTCAAGTTTAGAAAAATTCAAGTTTTGTTTGCAAGACCAAACGAAAATAACAAATTCAATAAAATCAATGTACTGCAATGGATTCGTCTCATTTAGAAATACACGGATGCATATATACGAGGGCTGTTCAGAAAGTAGGGAATGTTTTCGTCTGACTGACTCTGCTAGGCATGCGCCGATTGCATATATTTTGGTATGTGTGTGCTCGACTGCTCAGTCAGCATCCATCCGTGACAGTGCGAATGTCTCTCCACATCTGGTTTGTTCGATATTCGAATTTGAAATGAGTGCCGCAATTGCAAATCCCGCCAGTTGTGAGGTGCGGTCTGTGATATGGTTTTTGTTGGCAAAGAAACCTAAAACCCATAGAAATTTATCATGAACTGCGCAGAGTGTACGTAAACAATGTAATGAGTGAATGTTCCGTCCAGAAATGGTGCATTCGGTTTAAAAATGGCCGAACCAACGCTCATGATGAAGAGAAGAGTAGACACCCGAGCATTGTGACTGATGATCTTGTCACTAAAGTTGATGAAACGTTTCGTGAAAACTGTTGCTTCACAATAATGGAGCTTTTGCTTTCTTTTCCACAACTTTCACGGATTTTGTTGTTTGAAATTGTCACTCAGAAGCTAGGCTATCACAAATTTTGTGCACGATAGGTGCCTAAAATGCTTACAGAGCACCATAAGAACAGCGAAGGGGGGCAACGTTGACATTTCTGGAGGCCTACCAAAAACATGGTGATTCATTACTGGATCGAATCGTAACTGGTGATGAGACTTTAGTGAAACACCTCAATTGCACAACAAAATTACAGTCCATGGAGTGGTGTCACACAAAGGCCCCCAGAAACCAAGAAAATGTTTGCAAACCTTGTCAGCAAGGAAGTGGATGGTGACAGTGTTTTGGGATAGCCAAGGTGTGCTACTTATTGATTTTCTTGATTGTGGAGCAACCATAAATTCTGCCTAATACTGTCAAACTTTGCACAGCCTTAGAAGAGCAGTTCAGAACAAAAGCCGAGGAAAGCTGACGTCCAAAATTTTGTTTTTGCACAACAATGCACGACCTCACATGGCAAACTGCACTAAAGAACTCCTTAATTTGTTCAGATGGTAAAATTTTCCCTCATCTGCCCTACAGCCCCGATCTTGCATCAAGCGGCTTCTACTTGTTTCCCAAGATGAAGAATTGGCTTGCAACGCAGCGCTTTGATGACGACGCAGAGCTCCAGGTGGGCATGACTCACTGGCTGAAGTCTCAGGTGGCAGAATTTTATGACGAAGGTCTTTCAAAGCTTGTCCACAACTATGATAAGTGCCTCAGTGTACTTGGTGACTGTGTGGAAAAGTAATGTCAGTCGCTCTTTCAGATGTATATAATAAAATGTATTTCTTGTACTTCTTTTATGCCAAAACATTCCCTACTTTTTGACTAGCCCTCATAATTCATTTTTGCAAATTATATAGCAGTTGAGTTTTGTGAAAATGGTCCTCAATTTGTACAGTTTAGTTCATGGTCCAAATGTGATACAATGTGGTACGTTAAACCAAGCAAGCACAGGGAGTCTGGACATGATTGAAGTCAAACAATTACATTGGTATTGTCATAGAAAGAGAAATGATCACCAAAGGACACCTTCAGGATTATTTTAATTGAAATGTTCCTTGAACAGGATCAAAAGGAAGACTTCTTGATATTTGGGAAGAATATCTTCAATGATCTCAAAACTAGATTGTGAATTGTCAGTAATTAGAATAAAAACTATAAGATGGACAAAACACAGTACAGGGAGCTCATACAGAAAGACATCTAGCTTGATAAAGTCTTGGAATTATGGCAATAGTGAACGAAAAAAGTCCAAAACAGTGGCAGTTTGATAAAATTTATGTTTTGAAACTTCATGTTGGTCACTTTGAGGAGATATTCATGAGACTGTCTTCGTGATGATCTTGACACATTGTAGCCTTTGGGAATGTACTTCTAGACCTAATTTACCTCTGTTGGAAATTTTTAAATGGCCTATTATGAGCGAAGAGCACAAATTAAGTTGCATAATTTAAACTAAACATAAAATGTCTTCTTAAGGTAACAATCACTTTTATGATTATACATGCTGAGAAATAGGAAAGTTAACAACCCAAAAGTTTAAAATCAAATGATGGAAACTCCAGGTAGGAATATCAACAATGTAAGTTTGACAGATTGCTATTTACGATAAAGAAGACATGTAAAGTTGCAGACAGGCACAATTAAAAGACACTTACATAGAGTGTTTGATCACAGCCTTCATCAGTAAAGAGAAACACAAATGATTCACACGCAAAAGCAACCAAGCCTCATTCATACACGCCTGCCAAACTCCAGCATCTTGGACTGGAACCAGAAGTTCTTGTACAGCACATCTCTCCATTGTTCACAGGTTCAAATTCCAGGAAAAAACGTCCTTTTTAACACCTCAGGAGGTAATTTAAACGTAACTAACAGTCTCCTAATCATACCAGGTGAAGCAGGAGACGTTAAAATTGGAAGCAACTATCTTTTTGGAACTCCACTGTACTGGCAGCTACCAAAACAGTTTCTTGGTGACAAGGTATTTATACTGAAAATAATATTGGAACATTGTTTTGTCCCTGTTCTAGATTGCAATAAGTAAAGCAGCGCATTAATCCATAGTTTTGCTATTGTGTGGTTGTAGGAAAAATTGCAATGAAAACTTGACAGATTATTCAATTTGTGATTGTATGGATGTTAACTTCTTATTGTTATTTTCATATAGAATAATAATGTTACAGATAATGATAGTTTTGCAGAAATCTCTGTTTGCACAGAATTACTATTTATTGATGCCGTTTAACAGCTAGGTATAATTCTACAGTAGTCTGAGAGCTAGTGATGAATACAGAGAGTGAACAAACAAAGAAATGGAAGATCATGTACAATATGCTGCAGATAACTCTGATTATAAATTAATTGATAAGTGTGGTTCCACTTTCTTTTTTGTGAACATTTTTTTCCATATTGGAAAATTGTACTAAGAACAAAACTGTGAAGTAACAGTAAATTTTCATCCGTTGATTCCTCATAATTTTATACTATGCCTGTCACTGATATTCTCTCTCTCTCTCTCTCTCTCTCTCTCTCTCTCTCTCTCTCTCTCTCTCTCTCTCTCTCTTTCCTTTGCTTCCCTCCTTCCCTGCTTCCCTGCCTCCCTCCCTTCCCCCCTTCTCTTTTTCTCACCTCCTCCTCCCTCCTCTCTCCTCTCTCCCCTCCCCTCACATCCGCCCTACCGAAAAACAATCTTCTATGGATAATTCCATATTCAAACATTAAAAACATAAAAAATATTTTTGTACAAGACCTTCCTTCGAATTTTTGTGATATACTGTGTTCACAACTGAACTGGCATAGTGCTGGAGGTGTGGAAAAATATTGCTTAATATTCCTGCTGATTCGTTAGCACATTAACATCAAATTGGAAAATACATCTTCAGTAATGGAAGGAGTAAAGATAACAATTCATCCTATAGTTCAGGCCTTGAATCATCAATAGATGCAACAACAAGATTGAGACTGTTGTTGAGTTTTCAGAAAAATCCTCCATCACTTGAGAAAGGCTAGGAAAACTGTGGGAAAAGCTGCAGATGGATGATAAAAGAGAGAAAAAACAGATGTAGAGCACAAGTCAGCAACAAAGGATGGGTGGAACAAGGTTAAGACCGAAGGGATCCATGTGCTGATATAAAACTAGTTGTTTTTCTACTAGATGATTTGTGATATATCAACTCTTTAACAAAGGCTGTGTTTATTAAGTTCAAGTATTGTGAAAGCGTCATTTAGAGCTGTGATATTTGCAATAGTTGCCAGTTTGATGATTGCAAACGTATAGCAAACTGTAGATTACATTTCTTGTATTTGGTGCTCTTTCTAGATATTGTCTTATGGTGGTTATCTACGATTTACAATCCAATCTGAAAACAGCAACAGAATTTTTCCTGTGAAGACAGTGCCATCACATCCTCTGGTACAATTACAGGGAAATGGAAGAGTAATTTTGGAGTATTATCCTGTTGCATCAAATCCTCATGGACATTATGAAATCAGGTAAAACTACTTATTTTAGTATAAATTGTGTTCTTCACTGAAATAATTGTTTTTTATTTTGAATTAACATAAGCTCTCTTACTGAATGACTGGAATTTCTGTATGTTTTATATGCTTGGTAACCAGGGTGTAATTTCATTCAGTTCGTAATGTTTCAGGTTCCATGAATCTTTGTGGAGACAGAAAGGGAAGCTAGGAGAAAAAGTAACACGGGAGATATTAATGATTGCTTTGCAAAACATTCAACATATACTGATACGTGCAACAGACTCACTAGATTTCTCAAAGGTTGTGTAGGTATAGCCTCATTTTACGTCAAATTCTTATGCGAAACTATTTTTCAAATTGTAATCTGTTCATTCAACATTGTGCTATGTTGCACATTTAAACATTCAACAGAAAATGATAGAAATTTGTGTAATTGTGAGCTCCTTTATCTATTTTCAAATATATGATGCTGATGTGCATGTCACTGCATTTTAAGTACGATTTTGCAAAGGGTTCCCCCCCCCCCCCCCTCCCCCCCACACACACACACTGGTATCAGCAGATCAGATCATTACTATATTAGAGAAGGAAAGTTGCTACTCACCATGTAGCAGAGATGCTGAGTCGCGATAGACACAACAAAAAGATTCACACGTCTGCAGTCCCAGTGTGGTTTCAGTTATGCGAGACTGCAGACGTGTGTACAAGTTGTGTTTGCATAACTGTGTGTGTGCGCGTGTGTATTTTGCTGACAAAGGCCTTATTGGCTGAAAGCTATAATTGTGTGAATCTTTTTGTTGTGCCTATTGCGACTAGTATCTCCGCTCTATGGTGATTAGCAACTTTCCTTCTCTAATATTGGTACATTCCATCCTAGATTTTCCATTGTTTGATCATCACTATATCCTTCATTTGATACACTTTAGACCTATTGCAAAAACTCAGACTCAAACACGGTTTATTGGGGAAAATGTTTGCATATAAACACTAAATACTGTGAACATAAAATTAATACTTTGTTACAATAAAGTTTATCTATTTATGTATTCGTATATGTATACAAACACAATCAAATTAAAATACTAATTATATGTTTTGAGAATTTCATATAAATGGGATCTACTGCCAGTACAAAATTACTGGTGAACCTGACAGTGTTTCACAATTACTAAATATGTATGGGAATTGGATATACATCCTAATCCTCCCTTCTTTCTGCACATCTCCTTTCTCTCTGCCCATTTCCTTCTTCCCTATCTGTCTACCTCCTTCCCCCATCTCCATCTTCTCTCCCTCTCTCTGTCCACCCCTCTCCGCTCCTCTACCCACCTCCTTTCTTCTGCTTTCTGTGGCCTTGAGTCTTCTTTTATTCTTAGTGCAAAGAAAACCTGGATTGAGAATTGAATACACATAAGTAATGGGATAAATCAGTTCGTACCATTTGTATATGGGGTAGGAGAAACCTCTCCAGCTGGTGGATCTGTGAGGATAGTAGCTGCACATAGTTTTTTAATATGCAAAAAGGATAGGATTGCAAAGGTTTGGATGATTCAGATTCCATAGTAATATTATTATAAATATAAGCCGATAAGTCATAAATATTCAAGTCATAAATATGGCTTTACTGTTTTCCGTTGAAACCGACTGCAAGGAAGAAAATAAAACAGCTCACTGTTCTGTTTACAGTATTTGTTTAAAATTATACAGGGTACGTTCCGAAAGTAATGCAATTGAATTTCCCGCGCCGCTCCTAGTAGTCGGAGTGGGAGCAGGCCACATGGAGTAGGTGGGGGGGACACTAAGCTTTGCCGCGAAACCGGTTTCAGTGCTCTCCGAGCTGTGGAAGCGGCAGGACGTCTGTTATTGTAAACCTCTGCGCGCCGACCGTGTCACGGAAAAAATGGGATCGAGCAACGTTACGCGATTAAGTTTTGTGCTAAACTGAACAAATCTTTTGAGGAGACTAACAAAATGATTTGTGAGGCTTACGGGGACTCTGCTCTGTCCTACTCACAAGTTTCGAGGTGGTTAAAGGCCTTTAAGCCCAAAAAGGCAAGAATGAGCAAATCAAAAGTGAAAACAATGCTCATTGTCTTTTTCGACAGCAAAGGAGTGGTCCATAAGGAGTTTGTTCCTCAAGGACAGACAGTTAACGCTGCCTCCTACGTGGATGTGCTGGAAAGACTCTGCAAAAGGGTCGTCAGGACGAGAAAGGACATCTCCGCTACCTGGCAACTCCATCACGACAACGCGCCTTGCCACAACGCGCTATGAGTCCGCGAGTTCCTGGCCAAACACCAGGTGCCAACGCTGCCCCACCCCCCCTATAGTCCTGACCTCGCCCCAGCTGACTTCTTTTTGTTTCCTAGGATTAAGTCAGCCCTGAAAGGAACCCGTTTTTCGTCCATAGACGAGATCCAATCCGCCGTGACGAAGACCTTGCGAGAGGTCCCAGAAGACGCCTTCCAGGGCGCGTACCGGTCATGGCAGAGTCACTGGAAAAAATGTGTAGAGGCCCAAGGACAGTACTTTGAAGAATTTTAAGTGTTTGTGCAAATATGTTCAATAAATTACTTTTAAAAAAAATAATTGCATTACTTTCGGAACGCACCCTGTATGTAAGGAGAAAGAATATACATGGGAGAAAAAGTTTGTCTTCAGTCTCGCAAACTGACATATGGCCAGGAGAGTGGTGTGCTGACCACATGCTTCTACATATCCGCATCCAGTGACACCTGTCGGCTGAGGATGACATGGTGGCCAGTCAATACAGTTGGCCTTCCAAGGCCTGTTTGGATGGAGATTAGTTTAGTTAGAAACGAGTTTGTCTAATGGTTTAAATGCCCTGCTATTCTATTTAAAACCTGCAAGGAAGAAAATAAAACTGCCCATTTTTACAGCACAGCATTTTCTTTCTCTCAGCTGGTTGTAACAAAAATCGCATATATGCTTGCTTAAAAACATATACAGGCTATGTCCACCTGAAAGTTTATTAGAGTATCATGTAAAATCTAAAGTAAATTAGTCTAGAAATTTTTGAGATTTTTTAAATAAAAAGCTTTAATCTTGTCTTTATATATTAATATAGATTAAGTGATGTCATTTATCCTTTATTTGACTGTAATTAGTAAACACAATCAACTGATTTCAGCCTTTACGACTATTTGAATGATACCTCGTAAACACTGAGGGGTACAATTGATTCAGTATACAAGCACCCTGTTTACTGCTGAATCAATTACAGAACCTGTGCTGAACTCTGATTTCTTTCTGTGCAGATGTAGGTGTAAAATAGATTTAACATGCATTTTGCTGAGTTATCTGAATGTTTTGACCTCTTGATACTGCTGTTTGTGTAGCGTTCTTTAGTAATTACAGCCAAATAAAGAAAAGTGACATCAATTACTAATGACTTAAAATTAGAAAATGTTTGAGTAATACCTTAAAAGTGCCAAGGCATTGACATATTGTTTTAACTTTGACTTTTTTTACATATCTGAGGTACTTAAATTTAATGAAAAAATATATATTTTTTCAGCCTAAGAGATGTAACACTAGATACTGCTGTGGCTGTTCCTGGGCAGCCCCCACCTCTTGCAAAAGGAGTAGAACTCTGTGCTTGTCCACCTGAATATAACTCAACTTCATGTCAGAATCCAAGCATTGGCTATTATCGCTGGTATGACAACAATCAGATAACGTCGACCATAATCATCAAACTTGTTGGTGAAGCACGTCCATGTCAGTGCAACAACAGATCTTCCATCTGTGATATTGAAACGGGCTATTGTCTTGTGAGTATGCTTAGGTTAATTTTGTATCTGCTCTTAGGGGCTGGGAATTTTTGTAAACTCATTAATCCTATTAAATAGAGAAAATTATATGTAAGAAAGATCAGTCTTGTCATTTACACAAATATGTGCTGAAAAGTAATGCCTTCATATTTGTTATGTGAAAACTTTTAAAGCTTTTTAAATAATGCAAATGTTATTTACATTCTACATCTTTGTCATGTCTACATATTTCCAGCCTTCTACTACTAGAGGGCTCTGAATTGTAGCATGTAACATGGTGGTGCACAATGTAACTATGTTGGTGCATGACAAACAGCATACAGTTATCAAGTTTATAATTTGGAGAGTTCATCCACACATGGACACCCTCTTCTCCAACATGACAATGTCAGGTCACTCATGAGCACTCTGACATCTGCTACAGTCAGATGCCTTGGGTACACTGTCATCGATCATTCTCCATACAGTCTCGATTTGGCCCCAACTGACTTCCAACTGTTTCCAAAACTTTTGAGAACTTCATTTTGATAATGGTGAAGTTGTGCAAGCAGGCATGAGCTTGTAGACCTGTCAACAAAGTCTAACATTCTATAGTGGTGGTATCTGTAAACTCGTCTCGTGTTGGGAGAAATACGTTCGTCACAAGGTTGACTATGTTGAAAAACAAATATGTAGACATAAAGAATAAAGATGCAGGATATTATTAACATTTATTTTACTTAAAAAGCTTTAAGACATTTCACATAAAAAATGGGAAGCATTGCTTTTCAGCAGATCCACATACTTTTTAATAAGTTTATTCATGTCTCACATTTGCAGATCGTAGATAGCTATTGAAGTATGTTTTACAAACCTTGAAATTTTCTTGATGACTTTCATCTATTTTGTAGCGTGCTAATGTGTATATGAGGTCCAGAATGAGATTTTCACTCTGCAGCCGAGTGTGCACTGATATGAAACTTCCTGGCAGATTAAAACTGTGTGCCCGGCCGAGACTCAAACTCGGGACCTTTGCCTTTCGCGGGCAAGTGCTCTACCAACTGAGCTACCGAAGCGCGACTCACGCCCGGTACTCACAGCTTTACTTCTGCCAGTACCTCGTCTCCTACCTTCCAAACTTTACAGAAGCTCTCCTGCAGGAGAGCTTCTGTAAGGTCCCGAGTTTGAGTCTCGGTCGGGCACACAGTTTTAATCTGCCAGGAAGTTTCATATCAGCGCACACTCCGCTGCAGAGTGAAAATCTCATTCTGGAAACATCCCCCAGGCTGTGGCTAAGCCATGTCTCTGCAATATCCTTTCTTTCAGGAGTGCTAGTTCTGCAAGGTTCGCAGGAGAGCTTCTGTAAAGTTTGGAAGGTAGGAGACGAGGTACTGGCAGAAGTAAAGCTGTGAGTACCGGGCGTGAGTCGTGCTTCGGTAGCTCAGTTGGTAGAGCACTTGCCCACGAAAGACAAAGGTCCCGAGTTCGAGTCTCGGTCGGGCACACAGTTTTAATCTGCCAGGAAGTTGTATATGAGGTCTTTATCAAATTTTCTTTAAAGGTTTGAGGTTCTCTCAAGTGAACTTTCCATTTTATACAGTTATGTCAAAACTTTTTCTAAACTTGAGATTGTTCTCAGTGACAATTAATTTCTCTTTTTATTGCATCTATATTATACTATTGCATTCATTTGAGTAAGAAAAAAGTACATGTCTTTTCATAAAGTAGACAGTTGTGTCTGACATAAATAATTAGAAGATAAATCCATAACTTAAAATTTTAAGAATCTCAGTAGAAAGAAATTTATAAAGTAAAAATATTTGCAATATTTGGGAGAAATTAGCCCAAAAAATTGCTGAGAGAAATTTTCTATAGAGGAAATGATCCACAAGATGGAGAGAGCTTATGATATAATGAAGAATGTTTATAAGAAAAAATTGGTTACCTAATAAACATAAAATAAAGTTTACTATAGAATGGTGAAACCAAAATACCTATATACCAGTGAATGCCTAATTGAATTACAACTTGAATAAATCAGAAACATTGGAGAGAAGACTTGTAAAGAATATGATGGGAAAAGGAAAACACACACTCCTATCAATTTAGAAATAATGCTGAAATATGTCAGAATGTAGAAAATTTGCTGTTTACCATTACAATTGCAACACCATAAAGGAGTGGATTTATGCCAGTCTCTCAGCAGCCCATGACCAGAAGTCTTCAGTGTACAAGAGATCTGGAGAAAGTGCTAGCTAGGACAACAGTCAAGCACTGTCTATATCTAGGTAGGTCAGGATGGCATGGGCAATGTGGAGTCATGCATTATTTGATGAAAGATAATGCCATGAAGACATTGAAGGTATGCCACAGCCACTGACCTTACCATATGAGAAATGTAGTGGTTTCTGTCCAGATTACCAGCTGTGCAAACCAGAGTTGATTTTGCTGTGCACACAATAATAATAAAATAATGATAACAATAATAATTTTTTGTCATTCAGCCTTCACAGCAACACACAGCATCACTCACATAATAGAATATAGATGGTAATTTAAAAGAAACAACATACTAGTTATTAACATTACAGTTTTGTGTTACATTTGGTAAATTCCCTTACATCAAAGATTGGATGGTCAACTAACCAGTCAGGCACAATTTGTTTGATTGCTTGTTCTGATAACACTTCTACTGTTTGTGAAAGCTTATTAAATAATCTGTGCCCCATGAGTTCATAGTTGATTTAGTGATTTTTCACAATCTGTAGTATGGAGTATAAATGCGTCTATTGTTTCTTGTTTTGTAGTAATGTATATTTTATCTGTGTTTCAATGCTGGTAACTTCCTTGTATAAATTAAAACATAGTATATATAAGTTTATTTCTGTTGAGATTTTTTGTTCACAAAACAAATGTTAACAGTGTGCCTTATATGAAAAGAGTAATAACCCTAATAGCTTTCTTGTGCAGTATTAAGATGTCATGCACACAACTAGAGTTACCCCATAAGGTAATGCCATATAACATGCTTTAGCAAAATAAAAAATAGTATGTTTAACATATATTTCAGATGCTCAGTCGATATGTCACCTTAACAAATAAATTTATCTTGACAGCTTGCCACTAATATATTGTAAGTGTTGACCCCAAGATAATTTATCATCTAAATATATCCCCAAAACCTTAACACAACCCAGGCCAGATTTTGAGCCTGTGGCAATGTGAAACACAGTCTGACAACGTTTAAAGCAATATAAGAAAAAGATAGATTGCTACTCACCATAAAGACGAAAAAGCAGACAGGCACAGCGAAAAGACAGTTACACATTAGCTTTCGGCCAACGCTTTCTTCAGAAAAGAACACACACACACACTCATTCGCACAGGCAAGCACACCTCACACACACGATTGCCATCTCCAGCGACTTGGACTGCAATGCCAATCTGGCATTATTTGTTCTCCTTGGAGTGTACACAAATTGATACAATCATTGTGGCGCTATATGCAGTTCTGAGATTCATTTGAAGAGATGACTAGATGCCGCCCTGTGTCCAGTGTTGTCATGGGTCCACTACTGTCAGTACTACTTTTTCTGCTACCATATCAAGGGAAGTCACAATGGTGGTCATCATGCTGACTGACCACACATATTTTTGCTTTACTAAGGGCAAGCCTATTATGTGGCTGTCACATGGTTTTACGATGGGGCTGCTGAGATCCTGCATGGTATTGACTGTGACCCTCCTGAAACTATTGATAAAATATTTGCATGACACTCATGAGATACTGACCGCCACGAGCAGCAATATCGTGGTATGATAAACAACAATCTTGATAGATCAATTTCCTGTGTCTATCATATTCTGACACATGCTAGGAGTCCTCCTTCATACACGAGGCATAACATGATCTTACAAACAAAACGGCATTCAAATGCTATTTCTGGATGAAAACCCATTGTATAATCTTTTCTTATGTTCTGTTGCTCGTACCTACTTTGTGTGGTTCTTCTGAAATGCTAATCATTTGCATATCCAAGCATCTAGTAAACTTTATGTCAATGTGATACTTGTTGCATGCTGCCTTCGCAGTGCTGCAACCTTAATGGCCCATAATATATAATGGAGACAACAACAAAGTGGAGACTAATACTCTTAAGGCATTTATACAGAATAGATGACAACATGTTAACTAAACAGGTCCTCAGGTATGTTTGCTAAAAGAAGTCAGCAACAAGCTGGATTCTAGAGGTCAAAAAAGGCTTATGAAGAATCCCAAACAGTGACAGTTTTAGAAGAAAATCATTACAGATGGAAGGCCTTCAAGGCAGGAAGGAAAATAAATAAGATTCAAATGAACTGAAACGTATTATAGGGATGAAGGAATACTGTATGGAAAGGAATAGAAAACAGAACGTGAGGTCTTGAAATTGGCACAGTCTCTCTTTTTTCTGCATCATGGGGAAAAAATTATTGTCAGTATTTTTTTAGGTGGAAGGAAGTACTCCATGGAATGTTAAATGGGCTTTTGTGAGATAGTAGTCAACTTCCTTCACTAAGTCAAATATGGAATATTAACCTTTTTTGTTTGTATTCTACGTTTGGTGCTAGTAAGTACACTCTCGTATTGATAATACATATTCAAATATTATTTTGTTGTAAGCCACGAGGCAATGTCCTATGTAGATAGGTTGCAGTTTTATGACATCATATCCTGAAATCAAAACCTTCTTCTTCCTGTATCCACATCTGAATTTATGGATTCTTTTCATTTGTTCCCTAAGCGTTACTAGTCCTAGGAATCTCGTGGCATAACTGATTTCATTAATACAATTTTATAAAGGATAGATTACTACTCATCATTAGGATATGTCGAGTTGCAGACAGGCGCAATAGAAAGACTGTTATACATTAATCTTTCAGCCAAAACACACACACACACACACACACACACACACACACACACACACACACACACACAGAGAGAGAGAGAGAGAGAGAGAGAGAGAGAGAGAGAGAGAGTTTACTTAAGATTAACAGATATGTTTCCAACAGTAGTAGCAGACTCCATTGAAATTGCTCCCAGTGATCTGTTTCTGCGATGAGCATTATTGTGAAGTATAAATATAGGATAGCAAAAGAGCCTGTCTGATCACGACAAAAATACATTTCGTTGCCTGGATATTGTGTTACAACAGATAAGTTAGCATGTCATCATCATCATCATTTAAGACTGATTATACCTTTCAGCATTCAGTCTGGAGCATAGCCCCCTTATAAAATTCCTCCACAATCCCCTATTCGGTGCTAACATTGGTGCCTCTTCTGATGTTACACCTATTACTTCAAAATCATACTTAACCGAATCCAGGTACCTTCTCCTTGGCCTGCCCCGACTCCTCCTACCCTCTGCTGCTGAACCCATGAGTCTCTTGGGTAACCTTGCTTCTCCCATGCGTGTAACATGACCCCACCATCTGAGCCTGTTCATCCTGACTGCTACATCTGTAGAGTTCATTCCCAGTTTTTCTTTGATTTCCTCATTGTGCACACCCTCCTGCCATTGTTCCCATCTACTAGTACCTGCAATCATCCTAGCTACTTTCATATCCGTAACCTCAACCTTGTTGATAAGGTAACCTGAATCCACCCAGGTTTCGCTCCCATACAACAAAGTTGGTCGAAAGATTGAACGGTGCACAGATAACTTAGTCTTGGTACTGACTTCCTTCTTGCAGAAGAGAGTAGATCGCAGCTGAGCGCTCACTGCATTAGCTTTGCTACATCTCGCTTCCAGTTCTTTCACTATGTTGCCATCCTGTGAGAATATGCGTCCTAAGTACTTGAAACTGTCCACCTGTTCTAACTTTGTTCCTCCTATTTGGCACTCAATCTGTTTATATTTCTTTCCTACTGACATTACTTTCGTTTTGGAGGTGCTAATCTTCATACCATAGTTCTTACATTACTGATCTACAGGGTGTTTCAAAAATGACCAGTATATTTGAAACGGCAATAAAAACTAAACGAGCAGCGATAGAAATACACCGTTTGTTGCAATATGCTTGGGACAACAGTACATTTTCAGGCTGACAAACTTTCGAAATTACAGTAGTTACAATTTTCAACAGCAGATGGCACTGCGAGTGATGTGAAAGATATAGAAAACAACGCAGTCTGTGGGTGCGCCATTCTGTACGTCGTCTTTCTGCTGTAAGCGTGTGCTGTTCACAACGTGCAAGTGTGCTTTGGACAACATGGTTTATTCCTTAGAACAGAGGATTTTTCTGGTGTTGGAATTCCACCGCCTAGAACACAGTGTTGTTGCAACAAGACGAAGTTTTCAACGGAGGTTTAATGTAACCAAAGGACCGAAAAGCGATACAATAAAGGATCTGTTTGAAAAATTTCAACGGACTGGGAACGTGACGGATGAACGTGCTGGAAAGGTAGGGCGACCGTGTACGGCAACCACAGAGGGCAATGCGCAGCTAGTGCAGCAGGTGATCCAACAGCGGCCTCGGGTTTCCGTTCGCCGTGTTGCAGCTGCGGTCCAAATGACGCCAACGTCCACATATCGTCTCATGCGTCAGAGTTTACACCTCTATCCATACAAAATTCAAACACAGCAACCCCTCAGCGCCGCTACCATTACTGCACGACAGACATTCGCTAACGATATAGTGCACAGGATTGATGATGGAGATATGCAATTGGGCAGCATTTGGTTTACTGACGAAGCTTATTTTTACCTGGACGGCTTCGTCAATAAACAGAACTGGCGCATATGGGGAACCGAAAAGCCCCATGTTGCAGTCCCATCATCCCTGCATCCTCAAAAAGTACTGGTCTGGGCCGCCATTTCTTCCAAAGGAATCATTGGCCCATTTTTCAGATCCGAAACGATTACTGCATCATGCAATCTGGACATTCTTCGTGAATTTGTGGCGGTACAAACTGTCTTAGACGACACAGCGAACACCTCGTGGTTTATGCAAGATGGTGCCCGGCCACATCGCACGGCCGACGTCTTTGATTTCCTGAATGAATATTTCGATGATCGTGTGATTGCTTTGGGCTATCCGAAACATACAGGAGGCGGCGTGGATTGGCCTCCCTATTCGCCAGACATGAACCCCTGTGACTTTTTTCTGTGGGGACACTTGAAAGACCAGATGTACCGCCAGAATCCAGAAACAATTGAACAGCTGAAGCAGTACATCTAATCTGCGTGTGAAGCCATTCCGCCAGACACGTTGTCAAAGGTTTCGGGTAATTTCATTCAGAGACTACGCCATATTATTGCTACGCATGGTAGATATGTGGAAAATATCGTACTATAGAGTTTCCCAGACCGCAGTGCCATCTGTTGTTGACAGTTGTAACTACTGTAATTTCGAAAGTTTGTCTGTCTGAAAATGTAATGTTGTCCCAAGCATATTGCAACAAACGGTGTATTTCTATCGCTGCTCGTTTAGTTTGTATTGCCGTTTCAAATATACCGGTCATTTTTTAAACACCCTGTAACTCTGAAATATTACTTTGCAAACTATGAATCGAATCTGCCATCACAACATTTCAATTATCCTGTGTAGCCATTTAAGACCTGATGTTCCACTGTATTTGATGAGTTCCGACTTAATTTCATCCACCCCAGCTGCTTTATTGCACTGCAGTCTATTGACCATTTTCTCCACTTCCTCAAATGTGATCCTATTTCCATCATCATTAGCATGTAAGAAATAGAAATGAATATGCATATGCAAGACTGCTTATTTTGTGTTCACATATCTTGATCATCTCACCCAGCCAGTCTATTGTTTTCAACATATGATCCATAAATAATATGAACAACAGTGGAGACAGGTTGCAGCCTTGTCTTACCCCTGAAACTACTCTGAACCATGAACTCAATTTACTGTCAACTCTAACTGCTGCTTGACTATCCATGTAAAGACCTTTAATTGCTTGCAAAAGTTTGCCTCCTATTCCATAACCTCGTAGAACAGACAATAACTTCCTCCTAGGAACCCGGTCATATGCCTTTTCTAGATCTACAAAGCATAGATACAATTCCCTGTTCCACTCATAACACTTCTCCATTAATTGCCGTAAGCTAAAGATCTGGTCCTGACAACCTCTAAGAGGCCTAAACCCACACTGATTTTCATCCAATTGGTCCTCAACTAATACTCGCACTTTCCTTTCAACAATACTTGAGAAGATTTTACTCACAACGCTGATTAAAGAGATACCTCTGTAGTTCTTACAATCTTTCCTGTTTCCACATTTAAAGATTGGTGTGATTACTGCTTTTGTCCAGTCTGATGGGAGCTGTCCTGACCCCCAGGCCATTTCAATTATCCTGTGTAGTCATTTAAGACCTGATGTTCCACTGTATTTGATGAGTTCCGACTTAATTTCATCCACCCCAGCTGCTTTATTGCACTGCAGTCTATTGACCATTTTCTCCACTTCCTCAAATGTGATCCTATTTCCATCATCATTAGCATGTAAGAAATAGAAATGAATAGTTTGTCTGAATTTTTGTAATCAGTCTACAAAAGGATCAGGAGATAAAATAATGCCACACAAAGGTACTGAATATGTTGTATATGAAATGGCAAAAAATATGGCCATAGGGACCTCAGTTTGCCACAATGCCACAGCCAGTTCAACTTCATCGAACTCTTATGGGCTCAAGGTAAGGATGATATTCTAAGGAACAAATAAAATGTACTCTGACACAAATGGAAAGACTGACAAAGAATGCTTTAAACCAAACTTTGTCATCAGATTGGCATAATGTTGTAAGACACTTGAAGGAAGTTGTAATGAATAGGTAGTGGTCAATAACATTGAACAAATTATTATTTTATTACATTCTGACGTTTCTTGTGGCCACAGAGACAACAGCAGAGATATAATAGTATACATCTTTTGTAGTATAATTGTTAGCTAAATTCAGTTGTGTTCATTCCCCACAATTTTCTCTGCTTTTTTAGGTAATTTGTTACTTTGCTACATCTGTGTGACTGGATACCCATCTTATTGCTATTATTCACCTGGAATGTGTGATTACTGTATCTTACGCACCACATCTGTGTAGCAGCAGTGGGTCTACCTTCAAAAATATTGGCAACAGCCAGTAAGGAGGTGATGTGTTTCTTTTGTGTGTGTGTTCAGCTCACCATCTCATGAGCACGTGGCATATTGTGTATGAGCCAGCAACTCTGCTCCCCTCCACTGCCATCTGTCTATCACAAAGTAATTTTATTCAGAGTGTAACAATACTAAGAAAAGGAAAGTTGTCACTCATCAAATAGGGGAAATGCTGAGTTGCAGATAGGTACATGTATCTGCGACTCAGCATTCTGCTGTTTGGTGAGTGGCAACTTTCCTTTTCATACTACTGTTACACTCCATCCTGGATTTTCCATTGTTTGATTAATTGGAGTGTAATATGATAAAAACTTGTTCATATAATGAAAAAAAATAGATTTCTACTTAAAGATAACACGTTGAATTGCATACAGGCACAACAAAAAGACTGTTACACATTTAGCTTTTGACCAAAGCCTTCTTCAGAAAAGGAAACACACACGCATTCATTCATACAAGCAACCACACTTCACACACACATGACTGCCATCTCCAGCAGCTCGGACCACAATGTTGTCGGAGAAAACACACATGAAAGTTGTGAAAGTGTCCAGCTAGTCTCCCCGCACCTGGGGTTTTGGGTGACTTTCCTGTAACACTCTCCATTTCCTAAACTTTGCCATTCCTTTCTCTTGATCCCTCTTCGTTCCTCTTCAACCCTTCTGTCACAGGAAGGAGCCACTGGCTCCAAAAGCTTTCATATTTTTATAACTTTCATATGTTTTCTCCTACTACAGTATGCCGAGCAGATTTTTTTATATCTATACAATTATATTGTGTTTACAAAAATTGATAATTTTCATGAATATTGACATTGGATGACAGCCATTATTTCTTTTTCTGACTATTCAGCCATTAGATCTTCTATTATTCCATGTATTTGGTAAGGAAAGTGTGTATCTGTGCTTAAAAGACCCTCTTGTATGAAAACAGGATTTTGAACCATATAATTAGTAACTGCTGTGGTCTTTAATTTGATTTTGTCATGGTTGTGGGCAGATTTTGCCTAACACTTTAGAGGTCTGTAGATCCATCATATATATCAGTTGACTTATAGCCTTTCGGTGTAATCTCCCATTGCATCTCTCTTTGTGCACACCTTCAGTGAATACAGTGTAAGGGCCAATATTATATTGTTCATAGAAATTTTCATCAGTGTCTTCTACCTTTAGCCAGTGATGTTGATTTTCAGTGATGGATGTAACCATTGCTGTGCTTGCTGCTTGTGCAACTGTCCAGGGCCGTCTGTCACATAGGGAAGTATATTGGCCTTATTGAGCAGTTGTAGGTCCTTCCAATGTTGCTGTTTCGTAGGTAGTTTGGTGACAGGCATCTGTTGGTTGGTGGCTAAGTTGACCTCAGCAGTGTATTCATCCATACTGTCTTCTTTAGTATTCAGGAACTGAAAAGCACTATAAACAGTGTTGGACACTCTTCATGGAGGTTTGTGGTTCTCCACCTTCACTGTTCTGGCCACTGTGCATTTCACACCCATGAAAGAGTGGACAGATGAAAAATGGCTTAACACACTTTTAAATTTGTCATCACAAAACCAAAAGAATATGTAAAAATCTGTTAAAACCAAAGAGGAAATTTCGAGTGTGATCTCCATGGAATGGTTGTTGCAGGGCTATAATTCTTTCTTAAACAGAGGTCTTTATTTTGCCATTTTCAGTGTCTTCTGTTGTTGTTGTGGTCTTCAGTCCTGAGACTGGTTTGATGCAGCTCTCCATGCTACTCTATCCTGTGCAAGCTTCTTCATCTCCCAGTACCTACTGCAACCTACATCCTTCTGAATCTGCTTAGTGTATTCATCTCTTGGTCTCCCTCTACGATTTCTACCCTCCACACTCCCCTCCAATACTAAATTGGTGATCCCTTGATGCCTCAGAACATGTCCTACCAACCGGCCCCTTCTTCTGGTCAAGTTGTGCCACAAACTTCTCTTCTCCCCAATCCTATTCAATACTTCCTAATTAGTTATGTGATCTACCCATCTAATCTTCAGCATTCTTCTGTAGCACCACATTTCAAAAGCTTCTATTCTCTTCTTGTCCAAACTATTTATCATCCATGTTTCACTTCCATACATGGCTACACTCCATACAAATACTATCAGAAATGACTTCCTGACACTTAAATCTCTACTCGATGTTAACAAATTTCTCTTCTTCAGAAACGCCTTCCTTGCCATTGCCACTCTACATTTTATATCCTCTCTACTTTGACCATCATCAGTTATTTTGCTCCCCAAATAGCAAAACTCCTTTACTACTTTAAGTGTCTCATTTACTAATGTAATTCCCCAGCATCACCTGACTTAAATCGACTACATTCCATTATCCTCATTTTGCTTTTGTTGATGTTCATCTTATATCCTCCTTTAAAGACACCATCCATTCCGTTCAACTGCTCTTCCAAGTCCTTTGCTGTCTCTGACAGAATTACGATGTCATCGGCGAACCTCAAAGTTTTTATTTCTTCTCCATGGATTTTAGTACCTACTCCGAATTTTTCTTTTGTTTCCTTCATTGCTTGCTCAATATACAGATTGTATAACATTGGGAAGAGGTTTCAACCCTATCTCACTCCCTTCCCAACTGCTGCTTCCCTTTCATGCCCCTCGACTCTCATTAGTGCCATCTGGTTTCTGTGTAAATTGTAAATAGCCTTTCGCTCCCTGTATTTTACCCCTGCCTCCTTCAGAATTTGAAAGAGAGTATTCCAGTCAACATTGTCAAAAGCTTTCTCTAAGTCTACAAATGCTAGAAACGTAGGTTTGCCTTTCCTTAATCTAGCTTCTAAGATACGTCGTAGGGTCAGTATTGCCTCACGTGTTCCAACATTTCTACGGAATCCAAACTGATCTTCCCCGAGGTCGGCTTCTACTAGTTTTTCCATTCGTCTGTAAAGAATTCGCGTTAGTATTTTGCAGCTGTGACTTATTAAACTGACTGTTCGGTAATTTTCACACCTGTCAATACCTGCTTTCTTTGGGATTGGAATTATTATATTCTTCTTGAAGTCTGAGGGTATTTCACCTGTCTCATACATCTTGCTCACCAGATGGGAGAGTTTTGTCAGGACTGGCTCTCCCAAGGTCGTCAGTACTTCCAATGGAATGTTGTCTACTCCGGGGGCCTTGTTTCGACTCAGGTCTTTCAGTGCTCTGTCAAACTCTACACGCAGTATCGTATCTCCCATTTCATTTTCATCTACATCCTCTTCCAATTCCATAATATTGTCCTCAAGTGCATCGCCTTTGTATAGATCCTCTATATACTCCTTCCACCTTTCTGCTTTTCCTTCTTTGCTTAGAACTGGGTTTCCATCTGAGCTCTTGATATTCATACAAGTGGCTCTCTTATCTCCAAAGGTCTCTCTAATTTTCCTGTAGGCAGTATCTATTTTACCCCTAGTGAGATAAGCCTCTACATCCTTACATTTGTCCTCTAGCCATCCCTGCTTAGCCATTTTGCACTTCCTGTCGATCTCATTTTTGAGACGTCTGTATTCCTTTTTGCGTGCTTCATTTACTGCATTTTTATATTTTCTCCTTTCATCAATTAAATTCAATATGTCTTCTGTTACCCAAGGGTTTCTACTAGCCCTCGTCTTTTTACCTACTTGATCCTCTGCTGCCTTCACTACTTCATCCCTCAAAGCTATCCATTCTTCTTCTACTGTATTTCTTTCCCCCATTCCTGTCAATTGCTCCCTTATGCTCTCCCTGAAACTCTGTACAACCTCTGGTTCTTTCCGTTTATCCAGGTCCCATCTCCTTAAATTCCCACCTTTTTGCAGTTTCTTCAGTTTTAATCTACAGGTCATAACCAATAGATTGTGGTCAGAGTCCACATATGCCCCTGGAAATGTCTTACAATTTAAAACCTGGTTCCTAAATCTCTGTCTTACCATTATATAATCTATCTGAAACCTGCCAGTATCTCCAGGCTTCTTCCATGTGTACAACCTTCTTTGATGATTCTTGAACCAAGTGTTAGCTATGATTAAGTTGTGCTCTGTACAAAATTCTACCAGGCGGCTTCCTCTTTCATTTCTTAGCCCCAGTCCATATTCACCTACTACGTTTCCTTCTGTCCCTTTTCCCACTACCGCATTCCAGTCACCCATGACTATTAAATTTTCGTCATCCTTCACTATCTGAATAATTTCTTTTATTTCATCATACACTTCTTCAATTTCTTCGTCATCTGCAGAGCTAGTTGGCATATAAACTTGTACTACTGTAGTAGGTGTGGGCTTCGTATCTATCTTGGCCACAACAATTCGTTCACTATGCTGTTTGTAGTAGCTTACCCGCATTCCTATTTTCCTATTCATTATTAAACCTACTCCTGCATTACCCCTATTTGATTTTGTGTTTATAGCCCTGTAGTCACCTGACCAGAAGTCTTGTTCCTCCTGCCACCGAACTTCACTAATTCCCACTATATCTAACTTTAACCTATCCATTTCCCTTTTTAAATTTTCTAATCCACCTGCCCCATTCAGGCATCTGACATTCCACGCTCCGATCCGTAGAACGCTAGTTTTCTTTCTCCTGATAATGACATGTCCCCGCCCGGAGATCCGAATGGGGTCTATTTTACCTCCGGAATATTTTACCCAAGAGGATGCCATCAGCATTTAATCATACAGTAAAGCTGCATGCCCTCGGGAAAAATTACGGCCATAGTTTCCCCTTGCTTTCAGCCATTCGCAGTATCAGCACAGCAAGGCCGTTTTGGTTAATGTTGCAAGGCCAGATCAGTCAATCATCCAGACTGTTGCCCCTGCAACTACTGAAAAGGCTGCTGCCCCTCTTCAGGAACCACACGTTTGTCTGGCCTCTCAACAGATACCCCTCCGTTGTGGTTGCACCTTCGGTACGGCTATCTGTATCGCTGAGGCACGCAAGTCTCCCCACCATCGGCAAGGTCCATGGTTCATGGGGGGCATCTGCAATACATTGTAATATTACCATAGGTGGAACGCCCCTGACCCTTTTCCCCAACACAATTTATGTATAGTGACTGTTTATTCTTTTATTGTAGATAGATACATTAGTCTAATTAATAATTAATGTTTTTAATTGTGAGGTAGAACTGCAGCGAAAATACCAGTGGTCCACACTGTGATCGGTGTGCAGAAGGCTTTTATGGAGATCCAGAGAGAGGTTCATGCCTGCCATGCCCTTGCCCACACCCAGTACCAGGAGGCAATTTTGCAGTCAGGTGCAGAGTAACACCAGGACAGGTTCACTGCCATTGTCGCCCGGGATACACTGGCAAAAGATGCGAAAGGTAAAACAAATCAACAGTTTTTGTGTAAGAAATAAATTTTTGTTGGGGATGATAGTATAATTAAGAAAGAAGCGAAACCTTGCACATCAGAGATCCTTCAAGTGTAAAAACTTGGGACACATCTTACAGAAGAAGGAAGCCACAGAAGTCATTTGTAGGATTTTGAATTTTATTTCTTTTTCATGACACTATGAAATGAGTGTAAAAAATTCGTAGGGAAGTGTGAGTCCAGATGCTACCAACAGATATGTATGAAAATAGGAAAGTTGATATCTTCTTATAATTTTGCAGTTTTCAATTTTTAACAAAGATTCCAAGACTTACCAAGCGGGAAAGCGCCGGCAGACAGGCACATGAACAAAACACACAAACACACACACAGAATTGCTAGCTTTTGCAACCGATGGTTGCTTCTTCAGGAAGGAGAGGGAAAGACGAAAGGATGTGGGTTTTAAGGGAGAGGGTAAGGAGTCATTCCAATCCCGGGAGCGGAAAGACTTCCCTTAGGGGAAAAAAAGGACAGGTGTACACTCTCGCACACACACACACACACACACACACACATATCCATCCGCACATACACAGACACAAGCAGACATATTTAAAGGCAAAGAATAAGGGCAGAGATGTCAGTCGAGGTACACCTGTCCTTCTTTTCCCCCTAAGGGAAGTCTTTCCGCTCCCGGGACTGGAATGACTCCTTACCCTCTCCCTTAAAACCCACATCCTTTCGTCTTTCCCTCTCCTTCCTGAAGAAGCAACCATCGGTTGCGAAAGCAGGCTTAATACACAGATTACGAATATTGTCATAGGGGAACATGATGATCATTTTGTAAAATTTTTTATTTTACGTTTCAGCCTTTCTTTACTCAATCTGATATTAAAAGAAGAATATCAACTTTAGTTATAGCCAACATAGTGGTGTATGGGCTTGATATTAAAAAAAAAAAAAAAAAACTAAAAAAATACCGTGATGTAATAGATAACTGATCTGAATAATTTTGCCACATGTACTCTTGATAATATTGTAAACATAATGAATTCTGAAGTAAAAATCATTTGGCTCCTGATTGTGATCTGCATATGATGGTTGTAATACAGTCCATAGTGACTAAGTAGACTATTTCATGCCAGATAAGTGATATTGTATCGAAGCCCTCAAACAAATAATATGTAATGGGAGTCTGTGGCTTTGAGAATAGTGTTTGTCAAATTGTATTCCAGTATCAAAAATGCGTATTTAAGTTCTTTTCGTGCATTTAAATACTCTCAGTACTTATCAAATAGTAACAGAACAACAATGACTTGACAGCAGTTTGCTGCTGACTGGGTTTGCATGGTCACACATACCTCCAGCTGAGTTTTCATTCTTTTACATCTTGGTTCAGTTGTGATTTTTGTGTGTAGTGTTGTTAATTGGTTTGTACTTTGATGCTCAAATTCCTGTGAACTGTTACATAAAACACTTTCTGCTTTGTCATGCCAACAGCTACATCAGTACTCTTCTCTTTCAATTAGTGACTGGAAAGAGATTTTTCAGATTGAAGACTAATCAGCTGTTGTGGTTCACAAATACAGCAATCAATGGTGAAGAACATTCATATGTGTGGTTTGTTTAGGCATTTTAGGTAGACAGTTGAAAACAAATCAAAAAATAATTTTGAAACATGACTTCCTTATTTCACAAATAATCAAAAATAATTTTTCTAGTAATTTTGATAATTTGAGGTCCACATGGAAAGCTTTCTAATAATGAACATGATAAAGGTACTGTTATACTTTTGCCAACTTCTTACAGCACTGCTAAATGCAAAAAAACTTATGAAACTGGAGAAATATATCTTGTGTTTGAATCCTCTCCTCAACAGTTAAGTAGTATTCCATTTTCTAATATGCAGTTTGTATAAAAATTTTTGTGCCCGTGAAATATTGGTATCAATAGTTAATTTAGTAGTTGTGCAGCTATTGTATTTCCATCAAAATGGATGAAGCAACAGTTATTCATTCTGACATATATTCTCATTACCTAAGAATGGATATTGATGAAATATTTGTGGTAGTGTTTTTACGTGTACTCTTAATCATAAAACTGTAAAATGTGAGCACCACTCAGGGATTAGGCTTTAGGCCTGTTCCAACTGGCCAACTGCTGCTTACAAAGCAGTAGGAGAAACGATCTATGTTGTGGGAAATGTGATAGTTATGTCACTAATCCTGCCAGCCGTTATTGCTAGTAGTTGAATCCTGATGATGGTGCCATTGCTCTTTTATTAAAGCAGCTCTTCATTTGTCCTCATGAGGCTAAATGAATCCAATTCCATATCATTCTACCTCAGAAAAAAATCTGACAAGGTACCGGGTATCAGAGCCAGATCTGCTCTGAAGGCAGCCAACCAGTTGGCTAGGGATGCAGTACTTAATCATAAAGTGGTTTGCAATTAATTCAAATTAAAAAGAATAATGAAAATCAATAAGGCAATAGTTTTAACAACACGTTTGTGCTTAACTTTTTAAAACAAAGCCTGATTTTATTTTGAAATAAATTCGCGATCTACAGTACTGAAAAGCCATTGATTTTGATTAAAATTTGAAGAACGAAGACACAACTTGAATTATTTCATTTTGGTTTAGTTGGACACACCACTCTACAATTTTAAGACAACGTTTTCTTCCTAATGCATTAATCGTTGTGACCCTGTGTTCGGCCATGATGTACAAATGTACTAAAATGGTCTGCTCGATAGTGGTCAGTATATAAGTAAAATTACTCATCTGTATTTGGAAAAAGATATTATCATTCAAAGAACTCATTATCATGAAATCAAAGATAAGAGAATTAATGAGCCAATAAAAGGGAAGGAGAAGGGGGTGTGAGGGGCATGAAAAGAAGCTCATGATTATTTCAGGTGAGTGAGCAGGTGTAAAGAACTTGACAATGTCTGTTTTACATTGACTCACATGAATTAGATAGCTCAAACAAGCATAGTATTAATAGATATTCTTGCACTAAATTGCTGTATGTTCTATGTAGAATGAAAATAATATAAAAGTGCTTCATCCTGTGTACATTTGTGTTCTTTTCATCAGTGAAACAAAATAATTATTGGGGGCTATCATTTATTCATAGGAAATATATGCTTTAGAAAATTACTCATTTATGGCTTAAGTATTTTCCTGATTACAGATGCAGCTATGGTTGGTATGGGTTCCCACTGACAAAGGGTGGTTCATGTGTTCCTTGTAATTGTAATAAATATGGAAGTGTAAGCGACGAATGTGACGAAGAGACAGGTCAGTGTAACTGTCGTACTGATATAACTGGCAGGGACTGCAGTTTGTGTCAGGAAAGGCGCAACATTCTGACCCAACGTGGCTGCATGTGTAAGTATCAAAATCACATATTTCTGAGCAAACACACCCTCACCTCTCCCAAAAAAGTAGATATATGTATTCTTGAAATCTAGCACTTTTATGGACTAGTCTAAGAGTCAGGAAATGTGCAGTGTTTTCTGTTAACAGCTGCCTCTCCCAAAGCGCAAGCTTCCTTTCAAAGGCAGTTATTTTTTCCAGCATGTCAGAAATTAAATTATTTTCACCTTGCAAACTGACGTTCAGGCTGTTCATGTGACACCTAATGTCCACGAGAAATGCAAGGTCTGATATCTAACAAGGGTCTTCCAACATAGGTTCACTTTTTCCCTTCTCATGTAAGAATGTTACTATGACCAAATGTAAATAAAAAAATATTTGCAACATTTTACCTCAACTGAGCCAGCTTACTTCGGTATAGTAAGGTATGTCGCTGTACTTCGCTCCTAATTCCTCCAAGAACCGCCGAAACTGGTGATGCGTAAGCCCATGTGTCTTCAGATAGTTTGCAGTATGTACGACAATGAGCATGACATTTGCGAACGTTACTGATTTTGCACAAAGCGCCTCTCGATGCAGAATGCAGTGAATTCCATACAACATCTCGTCTGTGCGCCCTAGCTTTTTGCGCATTCATGCTATGAGTCCTCTCTGATGGCCTTGCATTGATTGTGCTCCATATGTGGTCACTGAGACTAACCGATTCCAGTCCATACCTACACCATCAATCGCTTGTTCGACAGCTTGGAGTAAGTCCGCACCTGTAGTAGTCCCTTTCAAAGGTACTAAGGCCAAAACGTCCTCTGTTACACAAAGTGCGTTATCGACACCACATGCGCAGCACTTCTGCACGTCTGAACACTGTGCAGCGTTTGGCCGGCCCTGTCATAAGATAAACATCTGACAGGCCTAGACTAGTAATGAGTAGATATGTAGTTACTTATTTTGTGGAGATGAGTTTTCTTAGCGATAGGATAGTGGACGCTACTGTTTATTTTTTACTGTCAGTTCTGAATTTGTTTCACTATCCACTATTAGGAGTGAGAGCAGAATATTATCCATTCAGATAACTGGAATTTTGGCTGGCCTTCCAGGAACCTAATGTCATGTAAATAGTTGGCATAGTGGTATGAGGGCGAGAAGAATAATTATACAGTCACACCTAAATTAGTAAGTGAGAAGTGAACTCACTTGTAATTTTTGATTTAATTTGCAATTAGAAAGAATAATATAAAATTACTGCTTAATCTGTAACACAAAACAGTCTTTTGTTTCATTCAGTGTGTTTTCTCCACTAATTAATGATATAGTAGCCCACCATAGGCAAAGTTATTTAATTTTTTATCATTTAATTATAACAGATACAAGATAGTCCTTGCCTTCTTTTAGTGAAGTACAATTGTGGAAGTAAGGATATTGCTACTGTTACTATCCCTTCTTGTTTTTGCTAATTTTTTTACTGTTTCCTTGTTTGTTACAGCATGTGATGATAAATGTACTGGTGTACTTCTTGATGAACTGGAGACTCTGAGTTTTATTTTATCAACAAATACAGAGCACCTTTCGGCTGGTTTTGTACCACCACCTTGGACTGCCTTAAGGACAATTCAAAATAATTCCGATAGCCTTAAACAAGAACTTGATGAATGGATCACTGTAATAGAAAAAGTAAGATCACTTCCGGCTGGTTTTGGAGAAGAGCTAAGGAAAAAAGCAAAAGCTCTCATGAATAGGGTACGAAAATACATATGACATTTGTAACTATCACAAAAAGATTTCGGAGTAAGGTTGTTGTTATTAAATTGTGTAAGTGAACCCTAAAACATTATGTAATGGCTGTACCTCTGTGCATGACATGTTCATACAACAATATTCTTCCTGGAAATGTAAGAATGTATGATGAAATGAATGATTTGTTGCCTGAAATACACCATATTCATTTAAAAATACTTCAGTAGCAATTTCTGCCACAAATTATTGCCTTGATCATAAACAATTTGTGATGTCCCGTAGATGCTGCATTACTTGTCAGCTTTCTGCCATTTTCTCTGCTGTAGCCATACTTTGCTACACTGATAATTGATGTTGTGGATCCATCTTTCCATTTGTGCCCAGGATTTTCCCCTTGAAAAATTTTTCAGGGAGGTATGCAGAATTAAATAGGTAATCACTTTGGTTTTAAGTGCTGTTAAGCAGTGTTGATTTTCTACCAATATATTTTAGATCAACACATTAGGTTTTATTTCTGTTCAGAAGAAGTAAACGAGAAACACTACCCTGTTATATTCTGTGACTGTGTGAAAGTGTGTGGCATAAAATTCCACTTTGGATACTTATATGTTCTGGTCTCTTGTATGCATGGAGACTTATCTTAATAATAACACAACATATCCAGCAGAGGGTCACATTTACTAAATTAACCATAGGAGTAAACTGAAATGCAGAGTGGGGGAACATCAAGTGTGCAGCCCAACAGAGATCAGATTCAGATCTTTTCCTGTACTTTATGTTAATGACCATAAAATGACATTAAAGCAGGGATGCACAGACCATGGCTTGAGAGCCGCATAGAGCCTGCTGTTGGTGGCATGCCCCTCACCTCTCATTCTTGTAATTTTTTTTTAAACTCATATTTCGTTTCTTCCCAGAAGGGGAGAGACCCAGCCATTGTAGAAATTACTTCTTTTAAGCTGCACCAGTCTAGCTGGCACTGAGGCAAAGTATTTCCAATTTGGAATATGTGTTAACTCGTGCAGAAATGTAGCTATGACAACAATAGCTGTACGTGAATCTACAGAAAGGTGGAATGACATGTTTCTATAAAAATACATTGTTATAATTGTATTTCTTAAATGAAATGAATGTTTATGAAATAAACGATGTGTGTGTGTGTGTGTGTGTGTGTGTGTGTGTGTGTGTGTGTGTGTGTGTTTTACCCCCCGCCCCACCCCCCACCCCATCCCCTCTATTTTCTGGAACAGCTGATTTTGGTTGATCTTTATGATTTCATTACTGATGGAAGCACCACTGTGACAGATTTCTGCAAACCAATTGCAGACACCCTTTTCGGACAGTGGTTGAATAATAATAATAATAATAATCCAACAAAAACCTTAATGATAAATCACAATTTTTTTTCCGCAAAAGTGTTTCCTTTGACATGCAGTGTAAACAATCTACTTGTTGCTTTCTGATCTGCCATTCTTTTAACAGTGACAAATGACAAATTTCAAAATAATAACAATTCCACATCTCCACAGCTGTAGTTCTGACCTTGTGGGATTCTTTTTTTATTATACTCCAGGCAGGTCTTAGAGCTGAGTTCTTGGCTGCTTCAGTCACTTGTTTCACAGATATTCTTTGCCTCTTTGCATGAGATTTTTTGTAGTCTGTCCAACATATGACACTCCATGTTAGCTCAGAATACTATTTACACCCAGTTTTGAAACATTATGCCTCTGAATTTTTTAAGTGAAAACTCTTAAAGCTTTTTAAATAAAACAAACATTACTAACATTCTGCATCTTTATTCTGTGTTTCTACACATTTATTTCTCAACAGAGTTACCCTGATGACGAAACACATTTCTCCCAATAAGAGACCAGTTTCATGTTAAATTTAAAATTTTCCTGGTGAATTAAATATTTGAAGAGATTTTGCGATTGCATCCAGTTATCGTAAACTTCACTCCATGATATTTCATCTGGAAATATTGTGGAGTGAAGTTGATGACTGGCTGCAGTTCTGAAATCTCCTCAAACAAGAGACCAGTTTGTTAATACTGTCCCTTTACAATGTCTGACTTTGTTGACAAAGTCACAACCTGCCTCTGTTTGCACAACTTCATCATTATCAAAGATAAGTCCTAAAGTTGTTTTTAAGTTTTGGAAGTGGATGAAAATCGGATGGGGTCAAGTCAAGACTGTACGACGGATGATTTATGACACTGAACCCAAGGCATCAGATTGTTGCACATGTTGCAGCACTTGTGTGTGGTCTGAAGGAGAGGGTGCTCCATGTGCGGATGAACTTCCTGCATTTAAAACTTGATTATGGCATCTGTTTCTCATGTACCGACGTAGTTATGTTACACTCTACAATTTGGAGCTCTCTAGTGGCAGCGGGCTGCAGATATGTTGACATGAAGAATAAAGATGTTGAATGTTAATAACATTTGTTTTATTTCAAAAGCATTAAGAGTTTACACATAAAAATTGGAGGAATTACTTTTCTGCACACCCTCATAATATGGCAGATTTCCATGTTCTTTCAATGCAGAAGCCTCTTGAATGTTTTCGTAATCAGCATGTTTGAGTAGTGTGCAAACTGAACCAGTATTTCCACACTTTGGTCTTATGATTAACTTTCCTTTGTCTTTTTTTAAAAGTGTCAACTTTCACAATAGAACTGCCGATTGCTTCTTCATTGTGACTGTCACTTCCTTTTGCATAGATTTCTAAATGTTTAATAAACTGACTCAAATTCTTCAGATGAATGAGTTTAAGCTGTGCATAAATTTGCTTTATTTTGACACTAATGCAGCCATTCTGCTATTTGCATCTTCTAATTCTGAACAATGGCCAGTGATCATCTTGTTTCTAAGTAATCTGACTCTGCTTAGTTATTCTTTGGCTTTACGGAATCAGTGAAACTAGATTACAGGTTTTGGCAGGGGACAGTTTTCACCTGCATTATGTAAATAACAACACTGCAATTCTTCACCTTCTTCTGGCCTGTAATTGTGTAATGATAACTGATGCTTTATGGGTATAGTTATATGAGATTTGAGACTTGTGACAAAGGAATATATGTTTCTGAGACACAAAAGCTCACAAATACAACTGTAGGCCTGCTCTCTATAATTTAACCACCATGCCATTCACCATACACTCTGAAGGCTAGTTAGCATCAATAATTCATCATTGCCTGTGACTTTGTATAATAGATCAGTTCTCAGATACTTTATTCAGGAAAGATATACTAGCTGTTCTATCCCATGTTGTCATTGGATGTACATGTACTTATCTGACAACACTTATTCACAAGCACCGTGTACATAACCAAGTCTTTCTCATATAGCTTCTGGGATGTGTGTATCAGATTTAAGGACTCAGAGAATCCAGCTCCATTTTCCAGGACTTGGGGCCAATTTCTAAGTTTGCCACGACTGTGCTCTCCAGACCATCTTTATGATCTGAACCACAGAGGCATATATCTCCTTTTCCTTATATCATAATGCCTGTGACATCGTGTTCAACCATTAGGCATTAACATAAAATCTCTGTAGCCATTGCCAAATGTATTTAATTATTCCTTACAGTTAGGTTTGTAATACCACAACTCCTCCAAAATAATAATAGCTGCCGAATAATTGATTTTGTTGCCGTAAAATGTTAATGTTACATTTTTCATCTGTTCATCATTGGAAATCAGAAAGGCTGTCCGTAATGATAAAAGGAAGTAGGTGAGATGATCCCAGTTGGAATAAAAAGAAGAAGAAGAAGAAGCCAAATGTGACATTTACTACAGTAAAAAGAAACCTTTATTTGGAACGTTGCATTCAGTTTCTTTTTTTTTTTTTTTAAAAAAAAAAAAAAAAAAAGTCATACATGCTGCTTTCTGTAACAACACAGACTACAGTTAGAGCTCACTGCCATATCCAGAGTACCGAGTTTTGTACACTGACATCTATAATCAGTGGCCTTCCGACACAACAACTCCCAAGCAGCAGCAAGATATTTCCACAGTTCAGGCTGCTCTCACAAGGCAATGCCTATGCTGAGCGCGCTGACCATCTTTCGAGAATCTTCTGCATGATACTGGAACTTGACAGAAATGCTTCTCCTGTATGATCAGCTCCAAAGAACAGTACTTAAACACCCAGACTAACTGAGCAGGTCCTTGATAAGGCAGGGCCATGTTGTGACATCCACCATATGTCATTTGTCACCACAAGATCCACTGACACAGTCTAAGTGGTACAGCTGTGCCGTGCTGTGATACTCAGTCTGTGTCAGTAGACACTGTCCTTAAGACTCAGCCACCACTGCCGTCATCGAGCCTCAAACTGCCGACTGCTGCCTGACCATCAGTTGCTTGGCACTCTTCACTGTGCTACCACCTCATAGTCCGAGGTACAAAGTGAGTGCTAGCCTGTTCCTCCTCTTGGGGGTCTGACGGCAGCTGTGCCACTTTCCTAGACTGCAGTCCCATGTTCAGCACCCTGGTCAGTTCCAGCTCAGCTGTTCTGCCTGGCTCCAGTGATCAGTTACCATGTTACTGTCCCACCATCCTGCTGCCTGCCAGCTGCAGGCTCACAGCTCTGTGTTGATTTGTGATTTGAAATAAAGAATTTAAGCAACAAGTTGGTTGTCTGCACATTCACCTAGCTCCAGCAGAGAGCAACTCGTCCACCGTTCTTGTTGACACCCAGAGCATTTCATTTAGACATTAATGACGAATACTTCATTTCGGCACATTTTATCATTAGCTTTTAGTTTCAGTAATTTACCTCAGTTGTTCGTATATGAGTATCACTTATATAATTTTGGCTCACATTATTTGTTTAACAAGTAGAATAAAAAATTGAAGAATGAGTAACTCATTTCTTGCCAAAACTTCTGTGCAGATACTGTTTTAATACTAATCAGATAACTATGGGAAAATAGTATTATAGACTTACAGGATGTTGGCATTGTGACTATTCTGTACTTGCGATGACTAATTAAATTTGTTATACTAAGGAGAGGCATTTTTGCTTCTTAACTTGAAGTAGAGTAATAACAATTTACTCCGAAGAACTGTTTGTGAAATTATCTTTAGTCAATTTTCAGGTAAAGAAACTTGAGAGGAATTCAAAACATGCAGTGGAAAGTGCGGTAGATGTTAGAACTGAGGCTACAGCTATCCAGAAAGAAATTTCACAGCAACGGACGGAAAGTAAAGGTTTGTAATTAAATGAACAGCTGATTATTATACAAAGAAATTGAATGATGTAAGTAGAAAATGGACAAAAGAACAATACACGACTGAAGTATATTTTCTGATGTCTCAGCAGTGCTTTAAAATGTATATGTTTTTGCAACAATTGTAGTAATACTGTTGTTAATACTGGATGTCTTCTGGATGAGATGAGTATTCATAATTAGTTTATATCACATAATCCATCTGCCACAAATTTTGGATTAATTCAGATCCATTATTAGCTGTAACTGGACAGATGATATTCTAGTTTCTTTAATAGGCTATGATCTCAAAAAGAAGCAAGACATATTGTGCTATAATTTTCTGAACCTATGAAAATCCACTGACATCTGTGACGTTTGGATTAACAGTGAGAGTCTGTCATATTAACCCTTTCAGACCCTCTGGCTACAATTGTGTACATTTACTATTACTGTGTCTTAGTTGCAACAAAAGTGTTTTTTTTTCCCAGTGGAATCCTGAGTTACACGTTTGTGAATGTACAAGCTGTTCGTCATGTGCTGCTGGTTCCAACTGTTGGGTGTCACTATGAAAATATCGGCAAGTCAGTATAGCACTGCACAGCAGCTTGTGACCACTAGAATTCATGAAAGTGGTCAGTTTGCTATATTCCACTGTATAATTGAATATTGTTATTGTTATTTTCCATCCCCCAGAAAAAATTCAGTTCTGGAGAGATTTAAACATTGTTCAATTATTGTCAGTTTTGGAACAGATAAATAATTCATATTACACACTACTGATCATTAAAATTGCAACACCATGAAATTGCATGCAACAAACATCAAATTAGAATGGAGTATATTACACACTTAGATATACAAATCATTAGCATTTCACTGCAGCTACACAAAGTAGGTAGGTAACACTATCTACATTCTGTATGTGAGGTAAGAATATGCAGAGGATTTCTCATTCAGAAGTTGCATTTGAATGTTGTTTGTTAGTGGGAAGATTGTGTTATGCCTTGTATAAAAAGGAGAAGTAACTAGCAGCATGTCAGAATTTGACAGCAACAGGATCATGGGCTATTGACACAGTATTGCTGCTCATATTGGTCAGGATCCCATGACCTGTCATGCTATACCTGAAGTATTAAACAAGGCAGTTGAGTTTAAGCTTGTTCCGCGCACCTATATCACACATTCTCTGACAGCCAGTGAGTCGTCAGTATTGTTCTGAACAATCTGTTGTGAGTTTTGCAGCCAATGCAAGCATTAGGCTTGATCTTAGCAAATTATCTAGTGAATTTTTATTCCATTTGTTACAAGTTTTCATCACTTATGGTGGTGGTAAGTGACAAATCCTGCATAAGAAAGCAAGAGACATAATTTGTGAGATAGATGGTTTGTTCAAGCACAAAGCATGTGCATGCATGTATCACAAATGTTGCTTGGAACTGCCAACAATGCAACTTCCGTCGATGCCTTGACCTGCACGAATCACTTTTGTTTGTGAATTGGATTATAATATGGAATTGATGGCTACATGAGAATCATACTCAACACCAGACAGGATCTGAGCAGCTCTGCACAGTTAGTTGCCAAGAGAAGAAACATTTTATTTGCTCATCCGTACAGTATTGTACAGCCCCACCATATACCCTGAGTCAATAAATGCGCTTGTTTGCTACAAGACAAGTATTAACAAGGACAGTGTGAAGAAGTCAGGAACACTACAGACTACAAGCATGGAAACTGTTATTTTAGCTTCCTTTGATGTAGCAACAGAAAGAGGTACACTGACAGTGGTGGTCCCAATGACAACTCTGGACACAGGAATGGCACCATGTCTTCCTTCCAGAGTCTTTGTTCTCTGTACAAATTGATAAGCATACTGGAGCCTGCGTGTCTGCCTCAGATTCAAAGCGCACCTGGTGCGGCTGGGCGGGGTTGGTCGTCCGTTTTTGTTAATGCTATTGTTCAGTCCACGTACCTTGATAGGATTCTTTCCAGTGTCCCCTTCATTCTGCCGTAGCAGATAAGTGCTAGGCAATGTAAAGCAGTGTTGATGAAACCACCACCTAATACCTACCACACAAAGTCTGCATAACTTTAGTTGAAAGTCAGCTCCTGAAAGTTCATGATTAAAAAATCGGACGTTCAGGACCTTCAGTCTACATGCAGAAAAGCGATTAAAATTAGATTAACTCTGCTTTTTATTCATATTGAAGCACATGAAATGGATATAAAGTCCGTATTTAATATGGTAACACATTATTGTTCGAAGTTCACTGTCTGTCTAACAAATATTCATTCAAAAAGTAGGCAGAATTTTAGTTAGTCCGACTCAACTATTTTTCACATTCTACCAGTCACTGACCCACAACTATTCGCAAGTTAAACATTGAGTAATTTCAGTGGTCTTCTTCGTAAGAGGTTCTCTCCAAAATATTTGTACAGAACACAAAACATGCCATGCAGAGTTGTTACTATGATCAAAAAGTTCACACACCCATACATCTCAAACTATTTAATTTAGAAACACCAAATATTATTCAAAAAGTTTGTAACTCCAGTCACTTCAGCCACGATATGTTCGAACCGAAATTAGCTCACCATTTCCTCATCTTACAGAATATTGACAAATAAACTTATTCCGCCTCTAACTTTCATTCTGGCTACTTTTATACAAAAGCAAGCACACAACAACATACGTTTCTGGAATCGTGATTGCAACATAACTTTCCTACGGTTCATTTGTACAACGTTTTACATAAGATGAAATATTAAATTATAATGTATGTCCCACAAACACTCTCTCAATCATTCTCATGCAAGCACACTGCAAAATATAATCAAATAATAATTTTGACCGATTTTTGTATTACGTAATGCACAGTGACTAAAGTTTTAAAAATAAAATTGTAATTAATTGATTTTTATGCACTGATAACTTTGGAATGGCTTCAAATGATAATGAAAGTCACTCTGTTATTGTTCCTAACTTGGTTTTAAAAAACAAGCGTAGATTTTAGACGTTTTAGGTAATTCACTATATCTCCAGAACTATAATAAATAAAAATTTGAAATTTTGACAGCATCATTCCATTAATAACAAAAGACTGTGTTCCAAATGTGAACAAAATCGGATAATAACTAATATGGATTATGTAGATTCACGAAGGGTATGAATCTTCATATCGACTGAATGTTACACTATGCAGTTATCACAGCAGGCAGCGTCAGCTGTACTGTCAGCAAAGCGAAAGAATAAAACATAGCCATTGTGCAGCCACCGTGCTGCGTGCGTTACTGCAATGAATGTCATCTCGTAATAAATTGCTACGTTACACTGGTACCCACAACATATACTTTTGGTAGTTGAAATAGTCACTACTATGTATCTGCCACCAACATTACACACTGCCAGTTGTTACTAGTGTAAGAAAAAGCTATGCCCAGTTGTAGGGACACCCTTAGCCTTAATTGACCTTAATTGTGCTTGTGACCAGTGTCCACTGGGAACCAGTGTATAGGTGTGCCACTTTGACCAAGTCGCGTTGCACCATTGCCTTGTTGGGCTCGGTAATGGTATCTGTACAATGGGCACTGCATGTAAGTGAAGGCTGCTGAATGTACTTGGCTAGACCTGCCCTCTGTCATGGCCGCATTCCCAGGCTTAGCTCAGTATACCTAGTTTCCCCCGAATTCTTGATCATTGATCCTACAAATACGTTACTTCTCAGCTGGTATCACTTCTTTAACTATGCTTGATGATCAGTCATAAAAAACACTAGTCCATTGTCTCTGTCCCACATCTTACACTGCTTCAAAATGCCCATTATCCTGAGGTTTTGAGACCAGGGATAGAGTAGTTTCATGCTGTTTTATGGATAACTAAAGGGTGACATCGTTTCCCAAGAGGAAACTCTGATACAGAACTCTTATTCTTGGCCCAGCACTTCAAACAAGTGCCCTAGCAGTTATTTCCAAGTCTCCTTGCATACAGTGTCATTATGGCTGTACCAGAATGTGGAGATTCTGAGATGGGCTATTGTTGTTAAACTGCACAGATCACCATCAAGCAGCATGGGGTGACATACCTGCATCTGTCATTGAAGCACAGTTTGACTCGCTGTCCGGCTAGGTTAGTGCCATGGCTGCTGCCGGAGCTGATAGCTCAGTGTACTAAATTTTGCACTTTGTATGTGCCCAAATCAAATATAAATATAATAATGTATCCTTCCTACTATACTGTATACACTTAAGAAGTAAAATTTTGTTATTTGCTATCTTTCCGTTGTGTTGCAATTTTAATGGCCATGAGTGTTATTTATTTTATATTCCCAAGCAAATACCTGACTGCAAGGCTGTTAAAGCATTCTAGAGCTGTGGCAGCTAACTTGCGAGGAGCTGGTTCACCGCATGACAGTGGAAGAAATTTGCACCTGCTGTAAGTTTTTCAAGTGCTGGAAAGATGGTGGCATACTGTTCCAGATCAACGTACTGTGCTCCAGTGTCATGAATTAAATTCCACACTTTACTTCAGGGTCTTATGCAGAGATGTTACACTACATTATTTTGTGGAGATGTTAATATGGGCACCTTTGAGGTGGCATTCAAGCAGAATTTCTATTTATTACTATTGTATTTTACCCACTTTTCCTTTCCATAATCATCCACAGAAAGACAACCTCGACATAATAGAGTGTAAAGCAGCTATCACAGTCTGCCACACAGCAAATAAACACACGTAACTTGCTACACCAAAGAAAGTCAAAGAACTCCACCACAGTACTTTATTTGTCCATGTTTGAGCTCTGACTCAGCACTAATTTTTACTACCTTTTAATAACCTAGTATTATTTAATTGCAACTTTATCACTTCTCTTGTAGAATTATTACTGAAGGTCCATATAAATTCTCACACCTAATGACTAGTTAATTGTATCATGGTGACAACTCGGTCAAATTTAATGGGGTTGGTGGTTACGGCATTTACTGTATGCCTGACAAATTACCTAAATGGGCTAAAGTGCTTGAACTAACTTCCGTTCCAGGCTTGTGGAAGCAACAATAGCATGTTTTTGGGCACATCACTGTCACATACTACCCAGTTCATAGACACTTTATACTTCATACTGCATTCTGTCAGTGGCATGAAATTTCTGAATCACTGTTTTTGTGGTCTATCTAGTTTCCACTTGTTAAATCCATTTGTGGTTGGGGAATACCTGAAAAGCATCACCCCTTACTTGAAACATTTTTTAACAAGTTAATGTTAATTTTCCCACTGATTTGTAAAATTAAATGCAGTTACCTAAAACGTGAGGATCATAGAACATAAAAGTATAACAACAAACTTTCTGAGGACAAGAATGTTGAATGTTTGCAGATTTATGCCACATATAATGTAACAACAAGACATTCTGATGACAACAAAATTTGCAGATTTTGAAGCACAGTGGAAATTTCAAATGTACAACACACAAAAATTGTTCTAACTATGGAAAAACGTGCTTTAGTATTACATTCTGTGTAAAAATCGGCCTAAAGTAATGCAGTGTGCAAACTATTTTGACATTATATTGCGAGTTGCATCCAAGATGGTGGCAGGTGTCATTATATGCATTTCTCCATTGTGTATCACTTTCTATTTAACTGTTATTTACTGTGACCAGACTTTTGATTTATGCATTATACTGGAAATACTGAACTATGCCCCAGTTCAGCCACGGGTGTAATATGAAGAGCAAGAAGCATATTCATAAATACAGATTCATTAACATCTTTCTGTGATTCAGCTATTAATTGCTTCAGCTACAGCATCCTAGTTGTGATTAAACAATGTAGTTTGTCATTTATTTTCTTTCAGATATAATTAAGAAGCTGCAGAATTTTGGTAAAGATGGGACAGCAGTAAATATTGATCTAGCACTTCAAGAATCTCACATATTACTTGATAAGATAAGGAAAAATGACCTAGGAAAGAGAGGACAAAATGCACTTAACATACTTAGGTGAGTATTTGAGCTGGAAGTAAGTGCTGGATTAGTAAATAATACAGAATCTGATAATTAAATTTTAGTATTAGAACAATTAGTATGCACTGAGAAGTTTTTAATAAAAAATAGACATTTGTTTATATTATTTAATAGTTCAAGATGAAGGTATAAATTTGCAAGTAATAAAAATATAGGCTTTATATCCTCAGAAGGACCACAGAGACAGATGAAGGTGGAGAAGTGATGATTAGTTTCTGTATGGAGGTGGTGAAAGCAGAGGGAAAACAGAAAATTTGTTAGCATATGGTATTATCTGCACACTTGTCCATTGTGTTTTATCTGCCTAGTCTTAAATCAACAACAACAACAACAACAACAACAACAAATTTGCACACAAAGGGTATGCTTGATATAGCTCTTGTTGAAAGATCCAGTCAGCCAATAGCAGTGTACATTGTTTGTGTGTGACAAGTTAAAATGATATGCTGGAATAGAAGCTGTATTATCTGCCTTGGGGATGTCTCATTGATTGACTTACAGCTTCAGTGTGCTGCAGCATTTCTGCCATTACTTCCAAACACCACAGTGCTTTTAACTCTGTGATAAGTGAATACCTCTTCTCAAAGTATGGATGTGGCAGGAAATTTGGTTCCCTCACAGCCTCTGGACAATTACTGAAATTGAAGTGCTATGTTACTTTGTAGAGTATTTACTTTGCACCCATTTCTGAACTAGCTACTTCACTATAACAGAAGTATGCAATGTCCAAATTTCCTTTCTCATACAGTTAATTTTAACACTTCATTTTGGCTTCTGACTAGGAATTGTTTCTCCACTTCCTCCAGTTATTGCTTCAGGCCTCTTGGTGCATCTTGTGCACTGTTTGTGCTGCCATATTTCATGTGAGCATGCTATTGACCCCTCTACACTGATTTAGTGATGTATTCTAAAACTTATGTCACCATACAGTTGGTATGAATTTATGCCAGTAGTATTTACTCTGTTTATTATGTGTGATAGGTCTAAACTCTTAACCATAAAATTTGAAAGGAATTGGCGTTTTTTAAAATTACAAGTAGACTCATTCACAATTACACTTAAGACAACAGGATTGTAGCTGTGGATGACATTCTGAAAGAAATCAGGAGAAGCAGCCAAATGCAATCTTGTATGGATGTTGTTCCACTGCATCAAAAGGCTTGTTCACAGGGTGGGGACATCTTTAAAAACCTGACACATTTAGTGATTGTCTTTGGTCTTCAGAATTAGTTGCCATGACTGCCTTTCAAAAATTTTATAAACAACTTTCCTTAGATGTCATATTACTAAGTGAATTCAAAAGATTCACTGATGAATAAGAAAGCTACTTCTGCTGCACACAGGAATTTCAGTTAATTTCTCAAAACTTATAGATATTCTTATGCATATATATACATATAAATAAAATAGAAAGAAACTTCCACATGGGAAAAATATATTAAAAACAAAGATTCCAAGACTTCCAAGTGGGAAAGCGCCGGTAGACAGGCACAACCAACGGTTGTTGCTTCTTCAGGAAAGAGGGAAGGAGAGGGAAAAACAAAAGGATGTGGGTTTTAAGGGAGAGGGTATGGAGTCATTCCAATCCCGGGAGCGGAAAGAGTTACCTTAGGGGGAAAAAGGATAGGTATATACTTGCGTGCGTGCGCGCGCACACACACACACACACACACACACACACACACACACACACACACACACACGTATCCATCCATACATATACAGAGGAAGATACAGGTGTCTGTATATGGATGGATGGATATATATGTGTGTGTGTGTGTGTGTGTGCGTGCGCGCCTGCGTGCGCGCGCGCGCTCGAGAGTATATACCTATCCTTTTTTCCCCCTAAGGTAAGTCTTTCCTCTCCCGGATTGGAATGACTCCTTACCCTCTCCCTTAAAACCCACATCCTTTTGTTTTTCCCTCTCCTTCCCTCTTTCCTGAAGAAGCAACAACCGTTGGTTGCGAAAGCTAGAAATTTTGTGTTTGTGTGTTATTTTATTGTGCCTGTCTACCGGCGCTTTCCCACTTGGTAAGTCTTGGAATCTTTGTTTTTAATATATATACATATAAATATACATGTAAACAGTAATCTGACATGGCGTACATCAGCTCTGCAGTATCTCTTTTTTCCCTTCTTGGTGCATTGGAAGATGTATAATGGCCTTCATAAAGGTGCTGTTACTACCTCTCCAGTTAAGACACGATAGTTTCCAGCTTTGTTAGACTGGGTGGGGACATTCAATTTCTTATCTCAGAGGCATGTTCACAATCTTTTTTTCTTGTCATAAAGTAAAGCTATCGTAAATCTAAAGGTCAGTTTGTACATTACTGTGGTTTACTATGCATAAGTCATTTGGATCTGGTACCTCTTCATTTTAACATGAAGATTGAACCATACAGGAACTGTGTATTTTTCATGCAAATAGAGTCCTGGCAAAGGTAATAGATATGTTAAGTGCCCAAAAATAATTCTTGGTCCATACAGTATTAAAAGAAGATGATACAATGGAAATGGCAATTTGATTTTTCCTTGAGGAGATCATACAAAGGGTACTAGGAAGGTTTTGCAATGTAGTGCAACACTATATCACAAGATGCCGATTGTTGCTGCATTCTGAGAATACTTCATACGTGCATTGTAGCCACTGTGCCAAGTCTGTGGGTGCACTCATTCACAAGCAGGATTAGTTATGAAACCTTTTTGTCACCATAGATGCTACATAGATGCTCCGTCCTATGCCACCTCTTCATGGGCCGCATGGAGGAGGCTTTCCTGAAAACCCAAAAGCTGCTTCCTCTGGCCTGGTATAGGTTTATAGATGACATCTTTGTGGTCTGGACTCATGGTGAAGAAACACTTCTTAATTTCCTCAATAACCTCAACTCATTTTCGAATCTGAACTTCACCTGGTCTTTCTCCAAAACCCAAGCAACCTTCCTGGATGTTGACCTTCATCTTGTCGAAGCTCACATCGACACCTCTGTCCACATCAAACCCACATACAAACAACAGTACCTTCACTTTGACAGCTACCATCCATACCACACCAAACACTCCCTTCCCTACAGCCTAGGTATGAAACCCTCAACAATTACACCAATAGCCTGACCAGTGCTTTCCTCTCCCACAACTATCCTGCAGATCTTGTCCACAAACAGATCTCCCGAGCAATACATTCCTCCCCATCCAACAACAATGTTCCTACACCCAGACTACATAGAAGCATCCCCCTTGTCACCTAATATTATCCTGGCCTCGAATACATCAACGAATTACTCCGCCAGGGAAATGACTTTTTCAAGTCAAGCCCTGAAATGATATCATCCCTTGACAATATTCTCCTCACACCACCCACTTTCGTCGCCCCCCTAACCTCCGTAACATCCTTGTCAAACCCTACAATATTCCCAGACCACATTCTCTACCCAGCGGTTCCTACCCCTGTAACTGACCCCACTGCACAACCTGCCCCATGCATCCCCCACAACCACCTACTCCAGCCTCGCTACTGGTGAAACATACACAATTGAAGACAGGTCCACATGTGAAACAAAAAAAGCCATTTATCAGCTGACATGCCTGCACTGCACAGCCTTTTACTTCGGTATGACGACAACTAAACTGGCTGAGCGCATGAACGGGCACAGACGAACTGTCTGCCTAGGAGATATCCAATACCCAGTAGCAGAGCATGCCCTCCAGCATAATTCTAGAGACCTAGGAACCTGCTACTCCGTACATGCTATTTGGCTTCTCCCAGCCAACGCCAGTCCCTCGGAACTGCGGAGATGGGAACTTGCACTCCAACACATCCTTTCATCCCGCCATCCCCCTGGACTTAACCTATGTTAAACAACCTCACTCTCATTTACTCTTCAGGCTCCTCCTTTTTTCCTCTCCTCTTTAACCATTCACACGTCTTTTCTTCCTACATAGTTGTGTTTATCTTTATACTATAAAACTCTTTACTTCTGTATGAATCCTTTTTGTTTGAAGCTGGCACAGTACTTACAGTAGAATATCTTTGGCTTCCCTCTGACAACCATGCCTCCATCCTTACTACCTTCCCTGTTTACCTTTCCCTGTTGCTTCATAACCTGGGTTGTGAGTAACTGAATCCACTTTTCCTTCTTCCCTTTTTTGCCCCTCTCTCCTCCCTGATGAAGGAACAAAGTTCCGAAAGCTAGGAAAGTAAATTTTCTATTCTGTTTTGTGTATCTGTCGGCTGTACTGAGCTGAGGTAAGTACTGGCCAGCCCCTCTATCTCTTTGTTAGAAAGTATTCAGAAAATTATATCAGCATTCCAAATGTACGAATTTTTTGTGGCCAGTGCTCTTCCTCGTACACTGATATGCACAGGTTCAACTTTGAGGTATAATGCATGCAGTAACTACCACGTTTTTTAATTATTTTATCTTGCATATTTTGACACTTTTCATACTCTTTTAAGCATTTTGCATGCATATTTTAAGATTTTCATGATGCATACAGTCCGGTCTCTAGTCATAACTAAGTGGTACACTGAGCAGTGCCGCCAAAAGTCATCCAATCTTTGAACCTCTGACTGAAGTCAAGAATGGACCCTGAGTATTTGTGGAATACAGGACTGAAACTTCTTGAGTACCCTCCTTACAGTCCAGACTTTGTTTCTTGTGACTTTTCACTGTTCCTTCATGTGAAGATGAAGCTGAAAGGAGTGCAACTTTCGAGTGATGAGGACCTCCCAAGGGCTTGGGTCAACGAGTGTGCCATATTTCGTACAGAAACATGGGAGAACTGGTTTAGGAATGGGTTTAGAGAATGGAAAGGTGTACTCATGTGCGGTGGTAAAATATGCATAGCTTTTTACGTTTATGTATAGTACTAAATTTGGAGTTGTGAATATGCAGAAACAGATGTGATCAAGAGTTACATAAGTAAATTGTGAAGGTTTTGTTGAGTCAACAACAAAATATTGTGATTGGAAATCATACAAATACCCAAAAGTTTTCTTCTTATATTAATTATGTTTTTAATTACTCACTTTTCCTCAGGTTTGTTTGGAAGTTTCATGCTTCTCATGTGTCATTTAAAATTGGTTCAAGGAATCATTTATTTTTTTCTGTTACTTACTGTGTCTTTCACCACTGGTGTGTGTGTGTGTGTGTGTGTGTGTGTGTGTGTGTGTGTGTGTGTGTGTAAAGTGCTAAGTTACACTGCAGTTTGAAATACGTGATTTAATTGTGGGTGTCTCAGTAAGGATTGCAGTTTCCAACCAGCTTTCAGGTTGAGGCAGTGGCAGACACAGAAACACTTCAAGGAGGGGGCACTAAAGATATCTTGAACTACCTTTACTTTTACCTTAATAATAAAAAAAACTAGCTTCCTATTGGGCAAAAATAGTCCATATTTATAACACTATGTATTGAAGATTCTCTATACAAGGAAACAGTAGAATAATCAAAGCTTTTCTCGAACAAATTCCAGACAGAACAATGTATCGAGATTAATAGAATGGCCATGACTTTCCTTGTAGGAATGTGTTAGCTATCTATGTTCCAGAGAGAAACATATAAAATACGATGACGTGGACATGCTTGCTACATAGAAAAGTACAACTACTCAATAACTCGATTCAGTTTAGTTGACTGATGAAAAAAATGAACGAATAGCATGCGGTCTGACTGGCAGGGGCGATGCAGGTGGCAATGTGGGCGGCCCTGCAAGGGCAGCCACGCGCCCCCCATATGTATCCGCCACTGTGACAACTTATCTTTTACCGTCAATATCAGGAAAAGATAACTTGTTGAGTTGCAGTTAGGCACAACGAAAGCAACCCTTCTTCAGAAAAAGGAGCACGCACACACACACACACACACACACACACACACACACACACACACACACACACACACACACACACACACTACATATATAATAGAGGGAAACATTCCACGTGGTGAAAATGTATCTAAAAACAGAGATGATGTAACTTACCAAGCGTAAGCGTTGGCACGTTGATAGACACACAAACACACACACAAAATGCAAGCTTTCGCAACCAACGGTTGCTTCCTCAGGAAAGAGGGAAGGAGAGGGAAAGACGAAAGGATGTGGGTTTTAAGGGGGAGGGTAAGGAGTCATTCCAATCCCAGGAGTGGAAGGACTTACCCTAGGGGGCAAAAAGGACAGGTATACACTCGCGCGCGCACACACACTCATATCCATCCGCTCATATACAGCTGTATATGTCAAACAGATTTATTGATGACATCTTCATGATCTGGACTCACAGTGAAGAAGAACTCCAGAATTTCCTCTCCAACCTCAACTCCTTTGGTTCCATCAGATTCACCTGGTTCTACTCCAAATCCCATGCCACTTTCCTTGGCATTGACCTCCATCTGTCCAATGGCACACAAACAAACACGAACAAATGCACACCAAACAAAAGCGCTGGCAGGTCGATACACACACAAACATACACACACTATACAAAAGCACTGGCAGGTCGATAGACACACAAACATACACACACCAAACAAGAGCCCTGGCAGGTCGATAGACACACAAACAAACACAAACATACACACACCAAACAAAAGTGCTGGCAGGTCGATAGACACACAAACATACACACACTAAATAAAAGCGCTGGCAGGTGGATAGATACACAAACAAACACAAACATACATAAGTTGTGTGTATATCGACCTGCCAGCCCTTTTGTTTGGTAAGTCACATCATCTTTGTTCAGTAGTTAACCTTACCTCAAACCTCTCTTCCAATCCGAAACCTCTGTCCTAACCAAAGGCCTCACCTTCAGCCCCACTCCCAGATTCAACCAAACAGCCCTCGTCAAAGATTTACTGTCCTACACTCGTACTCTCTGCTGGAAATATCACTTTGCCACGAAGAGAAATGATACTAATCCTACTCCTAATGATCCAACTCCCCAAGACACTATCCAAATTGAACCCTGCCTGGAACAGTTCTGTCTTCCGTCACAGCGGGACCCACCTCCTCCTCCTCAAAATCACCCTCTCCAAACCTTCCAGGAATTTGTGACTTCCAGCCTTGCCTTTCAATCCTTCTTAAAAAACCTTAATCCGACTCCCAACATCACCACTGCTGAAGCCCAAGCTATCCGTGATCTGAAGGCTGACCGATCCATTGTCATTCTTCCAGCGGACAAGGGTTCTACGACCGTGGTACTTGATCGTCGGGAGTAAGTGGCTGAGGGACTGCGTCAGCTTTCAGACAACACCACATACAAAGTTTGCCAAGGTAATTCCATTCCTGATGTCCAGGCGGAGCTTCAAGGAATCCTCAGAACCTTAGGCCCCCTACAAAACCTTTCACCTGACTCCAAAACCTCCTGACCCCACCGACACCCCACACCCCTACCTTCTACCTTCTTCCTAAAATTCACAAACCCAATCATCCCGGCCGCCCCATTGTAGCTGGTTACCAAGCCCCCACAGAACGTATCTCTGCCTACGTAGATCAACACCTTCAACCCACTACATGCAGTGTCGCATCCTTCATCAAAGACACCAACCACTTTACTGAATCTGTTACTCCCGGAAACCATCCTTGTTACCATTGATGCCACTTCCCTATACACAGTTATTCTGGACTTCCAGGGCCTCGCTGCAATGGAGCACTTCCTTTCATGCCAATAACCTGCCACCCTACCTAAAACCTCTTTCCTCATTACCTTAGCCAGCTTCATCCTGACGCACAACTTCTTCACTTTTGAAGGCCAGATATACCATCAATTAAAGGGAACAGCCATGGGTACCAGGATGGCCCCCTCGCACACCAACCTATTCATGGGTCGCTTAGAGGAAGCCTTCTTGGTTACCTATGCCTGCCAACCCAAAGTTTGGTACTGATTTATTGATGACATCCTCATGATCTGGACTCGCAGTGAAGAACAACTCCAGAATATCCTCTCCAACCTCAACTCCTTTGGTTCCATCAGATTCACCTGGTCCTACTCCAAATCCCATGCCACTTTCCTTGATGTTGACCTCCATCTGTCCAATGGCCAGCTTCACACATCCGTCCACATCAAACCCACCAACAAGGAACAGTACCTCCATTATGACAGCTGCCACCCATTCCATATCAAACGGTCCCTTCCCTACAGCCTAGGCCTTAGTGGCAAACGAATCTGCTCCAGTCCTGAATCCCTGAGCCATTACACCAACAACCTGAAAACAGCTTACGCATCCCGCAACTACCCTCCCGACCTGGTACAGAAGCAAATAACCAGAGCCACTTCCTCATCCCCTCAAACCCAGAACCTCTCACAGAAGAACCCCAAAAGTGCCCCACTTGTGACAGGATACTTCTCGGGACTGGATCAGACTCTGAATGTGGCTCTCCAGCAGGGATACGACTTCCTAAAATTCTGCCCCGAAATGAGATCCATCCTTCACGAAATCCTCCCCACTCCATCAAGAGTGTCCTTCTGCCGTCCACCTAACCTTCGTAACCTCTTGGTTCATCCCTATGAAATCCCCAAACCACCTTCCCTACTTTCTGGCTCCTATCCCTGTAACCGCCCCCGGTGTAAAACCTGTCCTATGCACCCTCCCACCACCACCTACTCCAGTCCTGTAACCCGGAAGGTGTACACAATCGAAGGCAGAGCCATGTGTGAAAGCACCCATGTGATTTACCAACTGACCTGCCTACACTGTGACGCTTTCTATGTGGGAATGACCAGCAACAAACTGTCCATTCGCATGAATGGACACAGGCAGACAGTGTTTGTTGGTAATGAGGATCACCCTGTGGCTAAACATGCCTTGATGCATGGCCAGCACATCTTGGCACAGTGTTACACCATCCAGGTTATCTGGATACTTCCCACCAACACCAACCTATCCGAACTCCGGAGATGGGAACTTGCCCTTCAATATATCCTCTCTTCTCGTTATCCACCAGGCCTCAATCTCCGCTAATTTCAAGTTGCCGCCACTCATACCTCACCTGTCATTCAACATCATCTTCGCCTCTGCACTTCCGCCTCGACTGACATCTCTGCCCAAACTCTTTGCCTTTAAATATGTTTGCTTATGTCTGTATATGTATGTATGGATGTGTGTGTGTGTGTGTGTGTGTGTGTGTGTGTGTGTGTGTGTGTGTGTGTGTGTGTGTGTGTGTGCGAGTATATACCTATTCTTTTTTTCCCCCTAATGTAAGTCTTTCCACTCCCGGGATTGGAATGACTCCTTACCCTCTCCCTTAAAACCCACATCCTTTCATCTTTCCTTTTCCTTCCCTCTTTCCTGACAAAGCAACCGCCGGTTGCGAAACCTCGTAATTTTGTGTGTGTGTTTGTGTGTATTTTATTGTGCCTGTCTACCGGCGCTTTCCCGCTTGGTCTTATATTCACAAGCAATCATACCTCATGCACAAATAACTGCCATCTGTGGCAACTTGGACAGGAATGCATCTGTCATGTGAACGAAAGCAGCAGTCTGGAGGGGGCAAGGAAGGGGAACGGATATCAGTGTACAGGTGAAGGGGAAGTGTGAAAAGAGTGCCATCAGGTGCCCTAGGGGAGGCTTGGGGTAGGTAGGTTGGAATTTGGGGGGGAGTGGAATAGGAGATGAGCAGGGAAGTGGAAAGATGGGTTGGTGTGTTGACAGAGGGCAGCACACATTGAGAGGCCTCCCAGTACCACAGCCTCTTGACACTGCTCCTGGTAGCAGTCTTGTAATGCCTCCATCTGGTGCCTGCACGCTCTGCCAGTCAGCACTCTTCTCTCCCTCTACCCATACTCTGGTGCCGCTTCCCCTTCCCTGACCCCCCTCCAGTTTCCTGCTTTCATTCACATGACAGTTGCATTCTGGTCTGAGCTGCTGGAGATGGCATTCATATGTGCATGAAGTGCACTTGCTTGTGAGAATGAATGTGTGTGTGCGCGTACATGCGTGCGTGCGTGAGTGTGTGTGGCCAACATCTAAATGTGCAACAATCGTATCATTGTGCCTGTCTGCAACTCGACGTGTCATTTTTACAGTGAGTAGCAATCTATCCTTCTCCTTATATTGTTGATACTCCACTTCGAGTTTCCACTGTTTGATTTTTAATATCTTTGAGACAGCTGTTCACCGAGTAAGGATGCAGTATCAGGATTTTCTAAGCTCAAATTAAAGAAAGTGCTGTTCTTAAGTGTTAACAGACTGATCGTGATTATGCATGTACATATCTACGTGTAGAGTAATTAAGCTGTAGCATTAATAAGAGTCTCGTGTCCTGTATTTTGATAATACTATATGGCTTATTTATTTGTTTTCAAGAGGGTGTGAAAAACTATTGAAGAATATCAAGAATTTAATACAGTCTGCACCAAGTACACAAAAACTCAAGCAGAAGTTGAACAGTTTTCACGAGAAGTTAAATGACTTAAATGCCATCCTTCAAAATATGACACATACTTTGAATAAGGTACTGGTATAATGCAGCATATGAATTGAACCTACTTTTAACTAATTCATGACATTTTAATTCACATGTTTTTGTTGTTTTCAGGAATTTAATTTTTACTAATAACAGAATTGTTACTATCTCATCAGATTTACACAGAAGATAACATGTAAGCTTTCTTTAAATTGATCCCAGTGATTTATGCTTTTCTTATTTATAATGCTATGTAAGCATTGTAGATTAATACAACAGTCTTTAAATGTTGTTATTACATCATTCTACACATATTTCCTTCCGACATACATATTTTATGCTAATGTCAGTATATATTACATTTGTGGATGTCTATACATTTTAATATGATTTTAAAGCGGCTGTATGTAGTTAGTACAGTTACTGACTTCAGTCCAAAGTATTATAATTGAAATTGTAGAGCAGTCTCATGTAACATTCCTTTATTGACATGTTTTACTCTACCAGTGCGAGCATCTTCAGATATTAAGTGAGAGCAGACTTTGCCTACAGGAGAAATGACAATTGTTAAAATTAGATTTTTCATTACAGCTACAAGTAGCACTCAGTTTGTTTTATTGACTGGTTTTGCTCAGTTTAACAGGAGCATCACCAGAAACCCTGTACTTAAAAGTACAGTAATTGGCTAATTACATTGCCATTGTCAGAAATTGTCCTTAACATTGCAAAGTAATCAGACAACTACTGTACTTCAAACTATATATTGCACAGTATTTGATGGTGCTCTTCTTAAACTTAGCAAAACTTGTCAATAAAACATACTGAGTGCAACTTGTGGCTGTCCTGAAAAAACTTAATTCAGAAATTAAATAGTGACTCGTAGCTGCTCTGCAATTTTAATTTCTAACAATCACTATAACTGTGTATTAATGCAGGGTGAACCAGAAAAGACTTCAACGAATTTGGGACCATAAAGAAATTTATTGAGATAACTTACAGAATATGTGTCTTTTGAAGCAAACACCCTCAAGTTTTGCATAAGAGTGTCAAGTGTCATTTTGGTTTGGCATGACCACCATTTGTGATGATGCAAACATCCCACCAGTAATCCATTTTTCCCCACACTCATTCCAGCAAATTGGGCATAACTTGTGCAATGGCAGATTAGATTCAATTTTTCAGGTTGGAAAATTGTTTGATAGGGGTAGAACATACAAACATTACTCCCTTGTATATAGTCTTTAACGAAATCCTAGAGGAAGCAGCTCAGTGGTGTCAAGCCTTGCAGTTGATGCTTCACTGTCAGTCCACTGACCTGGGAAGCAATTATCCAGGAAACCCAAACTCTCATGAGGAAATAGGGAGTGCACCATCTTGCTGGCAGTAAACCGTCCCATCTTGGTCATCATTGATCAGTGGAGTTAAAAAGTTTTCAAGTATACCCAGGTATACTGCACCAGTGAAAGTGAAAGTAGCCATTTTATCTGTGCACTACACTGGTGCTCCCATTAGTCACGTCTACTGATTCTGTAGGTTATCTCAATAAATTTCTATATCATTCCAAAGCTGAAAGTTCATTTTGACTCGCTCTGTGTTCTGTTTGCGATTTGTTTCTATTATTAAATTTATTTAATTTTGTCATTCATTTAAACAAATAAATAGCTCTCACACACTCACACCCACACACACACACACACACACACACACACACACACACAGAGAGAGAGAGAGAGAGAGAGAGAGAGAGAGAGAGAGAGAGAGAGAGAATTTTATTAAGTATGTAAGCACTTGACAGACACATCATAATGCGAACATAACTGACACAGTCATAGAGCAGTTCACCACTGTTGGAAAATCAGATGGTACAACCTACTTGTAGAAATGAATTTGAATCATTAGAGGGCAGAGTAATGATGAAATGGTACTAACAAAAAAAAAAAAAAAAAAAGAGAAAAGGAATAATGAACTGAAATAGATGAAGAAAATGAAATGTATTTAAAGTTCCGAATACAAACAACCATCAGCTCTATAAGGAAACGACGACAGTGAAAATCTGTGGCACATCAGGACTCTAGCCCGGAATTCCCACTTTAAGTGAGCAGCTGCCTTAACCACTTTTGCAGTCCATGCACAATCCATGGCCAGACCCAACTTTCCAAATGTTGTCATTCCTGCAGAAAAGCCTGTGCTTGTACATGCACACATGACAGAATGAACATTGCAACATTCTTCTTAACAACACATGCAGTGCAATATCGAAATGAAATAAGTTTTGAGAAGTTGAATGATGAGACACATTTGGGTGGAACAATTCATTATTAGGAAATATACAAGGCATATTTAATATTCCAAATGAGGATAGAAGGAGGCAACCCAACATATAGAGAGCAAGAAAACATGAAGAGACATTAAAAAATCTTAATGAAAATTTTGACAGATGGATGACGGAAATCATAGCATAAATTACATTTACTGAGTTCAAAAAATTAGTTTTGGCTTAATCTCAGGCCTTTAACCTTTTATGAAATGTAAACTAGCATTTGAACTTCTGCATTTCGTATTATTTCACTCAGTTTATCAACATTGTGAGTAATGCATGAAAACAAGAACAGCTGCTGCAAAATTATTGTTATATGTTGCAGGTTGAAAACATTAATCACCAAAATAACAGGAAACTAAAGGAAACTGATAATGATCTGCAGGAAATACTCAAATGGGAAGATGATATTAATATTTTGTCAGATACAAATAAATTTCTCATAAGTAATGCAAGTTTATTCTTGGATGAGGCTTCCAGAAGAGCATTGGTGCGTACATATAATATAACTAATCATTTAAGCCTTTTTTTAGGTGTCTCATGAGAGATGTTATCACATAGATCCATCATTTTTAAACTAAGGTTTCCTTGCCTTCATCATGTTATTTATTCTTCTTCATTTTCTCATTAGTGGCATAAAAATAAAAAATATTAATAATAATAATTGTTATTATTGTTATTATTATTATTATTATTATTATTATTATTAGCAATGTTTATAAAGGGGCAACAAACAGTAAGTCACACTTCATGTGAAGAAAATATGCACTATGAACTACTACCACAAAAAATAAAAATCCAGATTATATCAACCTTAAAAGTAACAATGAATCCATACATTGTGTGAGAACCATAGAATTAGTTGGAATGCATGTTGACTGTCAAAGAGGGAAGAGGATGTAGAAAATACTTAGTAAGAGAATCTCTACATCATGTTACACTCTCTGAATTCTTACATCAGTAAATGTGGTGTTACATGTATCAGATCAGTATATTTTGCTTATAATTATACTGTCATTAGTTATGGAATAGATTTTTGGAGAATGAATAGGAAAAATATCTAACAAGCTGTATTCAGACTGCAGAAAAGAGCAGTGCATATAATAATGTGAAACAAAGAGATAGAGGGGCTGGCCAGTACTTACCTCAGATCAGTACAGCCGATAGATACACAAAAAACAGAACTGAAAATTTACGTTCCTAGCTTTCGAAACAAATGTTTCTTCATCAGGGAGGAAAGAGGGGAAAGAAAGGGAAGAAGGGAAAGTGGACTCACAACCCAGGTTATGAAGCAACAGGGAAAGGAAAACAGGGAGGGTAGCAAGGATGGAGGCATGGTTGTCAGAGGGAAGCCAAAGATATTCTGATGTAAGTACTGTCCAGCTTCAAACCAAAGAGGATTCCTACAGAAGTAAAGAGGTATATAGTATAAAGATAAACACAACTGTGTAGGATGAAAAGATGCCTGAATGGCTAAAGAGGAAAGGGAAAGAGGAGAAGACTGAAGAGTAAATGGGAGTGAGGTTGTTTAACGTAGGTTCAGTCCAGGGGGATGGCGGGATGAAAGGATGTGTTGGAGTGCAAGTTCCCATCTCCGCAGTTCAGAGGGACTGGTGTTGGGTGGGAGAAGCCAAATGGCACATACGGTGTAGCAGGTTCCTAGGTCCCTAGAATTATGCTGGAGGGCATGCTCCGCTACTGGGTATTGGACATCTCCTAGGGGGACAGTTTGTTTGTGTCCGTTCATGCACTCACCCAGTTTAGTTGTTGTCATACCGATGTAAAAGGCTGTGCAGTGGAGGCACGTCAGCTGATAAATGACGTGTAGTTTCACACTTGCCCCTTTCTTGAATTGTGTATGTTTTACCAGTAGCGGGACTGGAGTAGGTGGTTGTGGGGGGATACATGGAGCAGGTTTTGCAGCGGGGTCGGTTACAGGGGTAGGAACCGCTGGGTAGAGAAGGTAGTCTGGAAATATTGTAGGGTTTAACAAGGATGTTACAGGGGTTAGGGGGGCGACGAAAGGCAACTCTGGGTGGTGTGGGGAGAATTTTGTCAAGGGATGATCTCATTTCAGAGGTTGACTTGAGAAAGTCATATCTTGGGCAGAGTAATTTGTTGATGTATTCGAGGACAGGATAATATTGGGTGACGAGGGATGCTTCTGTGTTGTCTGGGGGTAGGAACATTGTTGGGATTCGTCACTGGAGCAGATACGTTTGCCACGAACTGTCACACCTACCAGTATCATCCATTTCCGTCGATTTCGTGTTGCTGGCAATATTTTTGTGCCATTGGCTATCTTTCTCTGCCACAGGAAAATTTTTCTGCGCCACCCGTGACCTTTTTTGCGGCAAGTGCAATCACTGTTTTTAAGCAATGTGTGTTCTTTTCCCCTGATCTGGACACACTTGCTTGGTCTGGTCAACTTTTTCCATGTTGTTGTTGTTGTTGTTGTGGTCTTCAGTCCTGAGACTGGTTTGATGCAGCTCTCCATGCTACTCTATCCTGTACAAGCTTCTTCATCTCCCAGTACCTATTGCAACCTACATCCTTCTGAATCTGCTTAGTGTATTCATCTCTTGGTCTCCCTCTACGATTTTTACCCTCCACGCTGCCCTCCAATGCTAAATTGGTGATCCCTTGATGCCTCAGAACATGTCCTACCAACCGATTCCTTCTTCTGGTCAAGTTGTGCCACAAACTTCTCTTCTCCCCAATCCTATTCAATACTTCCTAATTAGTTATGTGATCTACCCATCTAATCTTCAGCATTCTTCTGTAGCACCACATTTCGAAAGCTTCTATTCTCTTCTTGTCCAAACTGTTTATCGTCCATGTTACACTTCCATACATGGCTACACTCCATACAAATACTTTCAGAAATGAATTCCTGACACTTAAAATCTATACTCGATGTTAACAAATTTCTCTTCTTTAGAATCGCTTTCCGTGCCATTGCCACTCTACATTTTGTATCCTCTCTACCTCGACCATCATCAGTTATTTTGCTCCCCAAATAGCAAAACTCCTTTACTACTTTAATCTAATTCCCTCATCATCACCCGACTTAATTCGACTACATTCCATTATCCTCGTTTTGCTTTTGTTGATGTTCATCTTATATCCTCCTTTCAAGACACTATCCATTCCATTCAACTGCTCTTCCAAGTCCTTTGCTGTCTCTGACAGAATTACAATGTCATCGGCGAACCTCAAAGTTTTTATTTCTTCTCCATGAATTTTAATACCTACTCCGAATTTTTCTTTTGTTTCCTTCACTGCTTGCTCAATATACAGATTGAATAACATCGGGGAGAGGCTACAACCCTGCCTTACTCCCTTCCCAACCACTGCTTCCCTTTCATGTCCCTCGACTCTTATTACTGCCGTCTGGTTTCTGTACAAATTGTAAATAGCCTTTCGCTCCCTGTATTTTACCCCTGCCACCTTCAGAATTTGAAAGAGAGTATTCCAGTCAACATTGTCAAAAGCTTTCTCTAAGTGTACAAGTGCTAGAAACGTAGGTTTGCGTTTCGTTAATCTTTCTTCTAAGATAAGTCGGTAGGTCAGTATTGCCTCACCGTGTTCCAGTGTTTCTATGGAATCCAAACTGATCTTCCCTGAGGTCGGCTTCTACTAGTTTTTCCATTTGTCTGTAAAGAAGTCATGTTAGTATTTTGGAGATGTGGCTTATTAAACTCATTGTTCAGTAATTTTCACATCTGTCAACACCTGCTTTCTTTGGGATTGGAATTAATATATTCTCCTTAAAGTCTGAGGGTATTTCACCTGTTTCATACATCTTGCTCACCAGATGGTAGAGTTTTGTCAGGACTGGCTCTCCCAAGGCCGTCAGTAGTTCCAATGGAATGCTGTCTACTCCGGAGGCCTTGTTGCAACCCAGATCTTTCAGTGCTGTGTCAAGCTCTTCATGCAATATCATATCTCCCAGTTCATCTTCATCTACATCCTCTTCCATTTCCATAATATTGTCCTCAAGTATATCGCCCTTGTCAGACCCTCTATATACTCCTTCCACCTTTCTGCTTACTCATACAGTAAAGCTGTATGCCCTCGGGAAAAATTACGGTTGTAGTTTCCCCTTGCTTTCAGCCGTTCGCAGTATTAGCACAGCAAGGCCGTTTTGGATATTGTTACAAGGCCAGATCAGTCAATCATCCAGACTGTTGCCCTTGCAACTACTGAAAAGGCTGCTGCCCCTCTTCAGGAACCACACGTTTGTCTGGCCTCTCAACAGATACCCCTCTGTTGTGGTTGTACCTACAGTACAGCTATTTGTATCACTGAGGCACGCAAGCCTCCCCACCAACGACAAGGTCCATGGTTCATGGGGGGAGGACTTTTTCCATAGTTTCAATACCAAAGAAAGACCACAAAATAAGAAAACTTTTTCCATAGTTTTCTTACTTAGTAGTCTTCCTTTGGTATTGAACATTACCAACACAATTTCTTTCTTTCTCGTCCTTCCCTCCGTGTTTTATTCCTTCTTATGATTACTATTTTAACTTCAGTTATTTAATTTCCCTACCCACCAGTTACCCACTATGTACCCTAATCCTATACCACATTATTTACATTCATTCCGGAAACATGCATTCACCGTAGCCAAACTGAAATCCCACATATTTTTCCTCCGGTCCTGCTTAACCTTTGGAATTACCCCTGAAGGACTTACCTTAAAAGTTCCCATCTCTGGGTGCAATTCCTCCTTCTCCCAGTCCCTCCTGGACTTCCAGAACCTTCAATCCTTAGCCCTTATCCAACTTGTCCTGAATCTCTACACTACTTCATGTAACCACCATTCCCAACAGCTCCTATCTCTCTTCAAAGTCCTCCACATCTCAAACCCTTGCTTGGAGAACACACTCAGGAACATCATCCTAGAAGCCAGCTGCAAACTTGAGTTCCATGCCACACACCACCTGAAAAAACTATCCACAGTGCTAGTGCAACACCTAAGACGTGGGGACCCTCTCCCTATCCCTCACAAATACCAACCACAACAGAACCTTCAACAAAACCCCCTCATAGCCAACAAACCTAGCCTAGCAACCCCACTCAATCTTCCCATCCCAGCACATACCTCACCCAGACCAAATCTCAACTATAACCACAGTCAAATGCCGCATATCACCAGTCCCAATTCAGTTCTAAACCTCTCATCCAGATCCCTCTCTCCTCCAGAGACATATGTTCTATCAAAAGGCTTAACCTTTAGCCCCACGCCTAAATTCAGCCACACTGCCCCGGTTAAAGATCTCCTCTCATTCACCTGGAACCTCAACTGGAAATGTCACTTCACTACCCAAACACAGCCCCCAAATACTAGACCCAGTGTTGCACCCTGTCTAGAACAGTTCCGAACACCTTCTCAAAGGGATCCTCCTCCCTTCCCCCAAAACCATCCCTTACAGACATTTCAGGAATTCCTCACATCCAGTGCTGCCTCCCAGTCCTTCTTGAAGAACATCCCGACAACCCCCAACATCACCCCAGCTGAGTCCCGTGCCGTTAAGGAGCTGAAAACAGACCGCTCTATTGTCATCCTCCCAGCGGATAAAGGCTCCACAACTGTGGTACTTGACCGTGTGGAGTATGTGGCAGAAGGACTGCGTCAACTCTCCGACACCTCAACCTACAAAGCTGTTACCCAGGATCCCATTCCCTCCATCCAGACTGAGCTGCAGAAAATCCTAAAAATCCAAGGTCCCTCACAAGGCCTCACAACGTCATCCATAGACTTACTCACTCCACCTGAGCCACGTACCCCTACCTTCTACCTATTACCCAAAATCCACAAAGAGAACCATCCTGGCCATCCCATTGTAGCAGGCTTCAAAGCCCCAACAGAATGTATCTTAGCTCTGGATGGCCAACACCTCCAACTTATCACCCGCAGACTCCCATCCTACATCAAAGACACAAACCACTTCCTAGAACGCCTCAAATCCATTCCCACTCCTCTCCCACCTGAAACCTTTCTTGTCACCATAGATGCTACATCCCTTTACACAAACATCCCACATACCCATGGTCTCTCTACCCTTGAGCACTACCTCTCCCAACGCCCACCCGAAGATCTTCCAAAACCTTGTTCCTTATCACACTTACCAACTTCATCCTCACCCATAATTACTTCACTTTTGAAGGCCAGACCTACAAACAAATCAGGGGAACGGCCATGGGAACCAGGATGGCTCCGTCCTATGCCACCTCTTCATGGGCCGCATGGAGGAGGCTTTCCTGAAGACCCAAAAACTGCTTCCTCTGGCCTGGTATAGGTTTATAGATGACATCTTTGTGGTCTGGACTCATGGTGAAGAAACACTTCTTAATTTCCTCAATAACCTCAAATCATTTTCGAATCTGAACTTCACCTGGTCCTTCTCCAAAACCCAAGCCACCTTCCTGGATGTTGACCTTCATCTTGTTGAAGCTCACATCCACATCTCTGTCCATACCAAACCCACAAACAAACACCAGTGCTTTCACTTTGATAGCTGCCATCCATTCCACATCAAACACTCCCTTCCCTACAGCCTAGGTATTTGTGGTAAATGTATCTGCTCCAGTGAAGACTCCCTCAACAATTACACCAATAACCTGACCAGTGCTTTTCTCTCCCGCAACTATCCTGCAGAACTTGTCCAAAAACAGATCTCCCAAGCAATACATTCCGCCCCGTCCAACAACAATATTCCTACCCCCAGACCGCACAGAAGCATCCCCTTTGTCACCCAATATTATCCTGGCCTCGAATACATCAACAAATTACTCTGCCAGGGATATGACTTTCTCAAGTCAAGCCCTGAAATGAGATCATCCCTTGACAAAATTCTCCCCACACCACCCAGAGTTGCCTTTCGTCGCCCCCCTAACCCCCGTAACATCCTTGTTAAACCCTACAATATTTCCAGACTACCTTCTCTACCCAGCGGTTCCAACCCCTGTAACCGACCCCGCTGCAAAACCTGCTCCATGTATCCATCCACAACCGCCTACTCCAGTCCTGCTACTGGCAAAACACACACAATTCAAGAAAGGGGCAAGTGTGAAACTACACGTCATTTATCAGCTGACATGCCTGCACTGCACAGCCTTTTACATCGGTATGACAACAACTAAACTGGCTGAGTGCATGAACGGACACAAACAAACTGTCCCCCTAGGAGATGTCCAATACCCAGTAGCGGAGCATGCTCTCCAGCATAATTCTAGGGACCTAGGAACCTGCTACACCATATGTGCCATTTGGCTTCTCCCACCCAACACCAGTCCCTCTGAACTGCGGAGATGGGAACTTGCACTCCAACACATCCTTTCATCCCGCCATCCCCCTGGACTGAACCTACGTTAAACAACCTCACTCCCATTTACTCTTCAGTCTTCTCCTCTTTCCCTTTCCTCTTTCGCCATTCAGGCATCTTTTCATCCTACATAGTTGTGTTTATCTTTATACTATATACCTCTTTACTTCTGTATGCATCCTCTTTGGATTGAAGCTGGCACAGTACTTACAGTAGAATATCTTTGGCTTCCCTCTGACAACCATGCCTCCATCCTTGCTACCCTCCCTGTTTTCCTTTCCCTGTTGCTTCATAACCTGGGTTGTGAGTCCACTTTCCCTTCTTCCCATTGTTTCCCCTCTCTCCTCCTTGATGAAGGAACATTTGTTCTGAAAGCTAGGAACGTATATTTTCAGTTCTTTTTTTTGTGTATCTATCGGCTGTACTGATCTGAGGTAAGTACTGGCCAGCCCCTCTAACTCTTTGTTAGTATTTGTTTCACATCTTTATATGAGATTTTCCACTAATCATTTGGTACATATAATAACCGAGAGTGGCGGCAAGTCACAGTGCCTTCAACTTTTTGAAATGCTGTATGTCTTACCTGTCCCTTGGAAATATGTTTTTCCCCTCCAGAATGTAATAAATATATACTACTATATGAAAAATTGTTTAATTCTTGACTATGAAACAAGAAATAGCTACAATTTGCATCTGGACAGAAAAAAATACAACTAAAATTCAGCAGAGTTTATTATACAGTGCCATCAAATTATTATTATTATCATCATCATCATCATCATCATCATCGTTAATTCTCCATTTAGGAGAGCATTAAAACAGAATCAAGTTTCATGGCACTTTTTTTGTCTCTTGCCTTTGTCTTCCCAAAAAACCTGTGATATATTCACTGTGTTTCTTCTTCCTCTCTTCTGTCTAGTTCTTTCAGGGTTTCTTCTCTTTTGGTGTTTCCTCTAATTTCTGTTTTATGATTTTTTTCTCTGTATTTTTCTCTACTTGTTATTTCTTCTGTGGAGATATATAGTTTCTTGAGGTCTTCCATAGTTTCCTGTGCCCAGTTAAGTTTTCACCGTGTTACTCGTCGCTATGTTAAAAATCTTCTTCATCAGCCTATTTTTGTTCATCCTATAATTGTGCCCACAGAATTTAGCCCTTCTTTCTCTGATGTTGTTTGTAATTGTCTCTGTCTTTTTGTACAGCTCTTTTGTCAGTGATTTTATCCAGATGCCCTGTCTCTGAACTGGCCCATAGATCTTTCTCAGAATTTTCCTCTTGATTTTCCAGTTCCTTGAATTTCGTTCCTCCCCTGGTTACTTTTGTTTCTGAGGCATACAAGGCGTTGGGTAAGACTACTGGTTTGTAATGTCTTAATTTAATTTGGCATTAACAGAAATACCTCTTTTGTTGTAATGGTTCAATGTAAGTCTGTAAGTTTTTTGTATCTTTGCAACTATAATCTCTCCCAGGTATTTGAAGCTTTCTACTTGTGCTATCTTTCCATACTTTGTTACCAATGGGTTTCTGTCTGTGGATTTTGTGTCCATGTGCTGGGAATTTTCATACGAAATTTGTAGTTCTGGCTGTGATTTCATGTCGTCTCGCTAGGGCTTCTTTACCGTTATTTGTTACAATGGCTATATCATATGCAAAGACCAGATATTTTATGTTGATGGTTCTATTTTTGTCTCTCCCCCTCATGTCATCAAATTATATAATGAATTACCACAACATATAAAATGTATAGATACAATCTGCTCTTTTGAAACATAACTATAAGATTATTTTTAAAAAAAATTTGTTGTAGTGATGTACCTGAATTAAAAAAAGTTACTGTATTCAAGAATTTCTGTATTATAGTGTGAGGGAACAAAATGGTAAGTGCCAAAACAGTAGTTTGGAGATACAGTGGAGTAAAGGTTGCAATTGATTCACAAATATGTATAATTTTATTCTAACATCCATTTTGTTCTGGATAGCTTTTAACATCTATATTATTGTACACAGACACAAAACAGCAACAAGCAGAATATAACACATGAAATATACAAGAATAAACACATTACTGTAGTGGAGGTACCATTATGTTATCTAAATCTCATACTCTAATAACAAAACACAATGATAGATAACCATATGGAAACATTCATGGAGAATTGCCAAAAGACTGAAGTTCATTGCTTGAAGGTACTTAATCATTCATCACTCTTCTGACTGTTGTCAAAATGTGTTGGTTTTAGTGACAAGAAAAATTCATGGTGAACAAGAGGAATTTAGTTAAAGAGCGATAAATTGTCAGCAACTTTCTTTTTGTCAGTGAGTCTGTGTCCTTCTTATTTTAATCAAAGAATAAGAACTAAAGATTGCCTCCCACATTTCATAGAACTTAAGTTACACCAGATGTCATGACCAAATGTCCTACGGATGAATAAAGATGATAGGTATTCAGACGTAACCTTCCAACCACATATATTCCGTACGTTGACTGTCAGTCTGTCAACAGTCTTCAGGAAGAAGACAAATGCCTCTTTCAAGTATCTTATTTGCAAGAAATGCTCCTTACTTTCTACAAACGTTTAAGGGGACAGTGGCAGTTAGGTCATACATCCTTTTTTATCCAGAATGAGGTGCATGTTCTTTGCCTGCATTAAGATTCTTTTGCAGCTTAAACTTCCATTGTGAGGTGAATCTCAACCTTTCCCAATCAGACTTCCTCATATATTCTCCTGCCCCTTCATGACAGCCATCTGAGACTGTGGCAAACTGATAGATATTGAGGCCAGTTCGATCTCATTTGCAGATTATCTAAGTAGCAATAGTTTATTACTACATATTATTATTATTATTATTATTATCATTATCAATATTTATACCCTCAATTTATTTCCCCAGTCTTCTGATGATGACTTTGTGTGATGCAGTATTCAACAGAAGTAGGGAGAGACCATCTCCTTGTCAACCTCCTGTATCTACTTCAAAATGATCAAATATTTCACCAAGAAACTTCACTTGAAATGTTGTATTTGAGGGTCTGACAGATTAATTCTCTATCTTCACGTCTACTCCGAGCTCTTCTAAGTGCCCACATTGGTTTGTCTGTCAACAGAGTCATATTCCTTCCTAAAGTTCACAATGTTGCCGTATGTGTTAGTACTCTGACGTATCCTTAATTTTGTTTTGAGGTACCAAATCTGCTCAGCACATATCTGCCTTTCCTGAAGCCTGCTTGATATTCACCAACCAAATGATGTGTTTGCTGTTCAACTGTGTTTAAGAGAGCTTTGGATAGAACCTTTGTATGTAACTGCAAGAAGAGAGAGGCCTCTTTAGTCATTCGGTCTGCTCTATTACCTTTTTATGCAAATTTTGAAATTTCATGCAGACTTATTAATGTGACTTATTGGTATTGTCTAGAAGGAAAATAGATCAAATTTTGACTTGTGTGGTGCAGTAGTACAGAATGATGCCACAGCAGCAGTTGCAGTCCAGATGGCTGTCTTTACCAGTAGATTAGATTAGATTAGGTTAATACTTGTTCCATAGATCATTAATACGACACTTCGTAATGATGTGGAACGTGCCAGGTTAATGAAAGATGTCTGTACAAGATATTACATTACACAAAATATTGCATGACACTAATGCTTAAGTTAGTTTTTTTCCCTCCCTTAATTTATATCTAAAAATTCAGCCAATGAGTTGAAGGAGTTGTCATCTAGAAATTCTTTTAATTTATTTTTAAATGTTGGTTGACTATCTGTCAGGCTTTTGATGCTGTTTGGTAGGTGACCAAAGACTTTCGTGGCAGCATAATTTACCCCCTTCTGTGCCAAAGTCAGATTTAACCCTGCATAGTGAAGATCATCCTTTCTCCTGGTGTTATACCTATGCACACTGCTATTACTTTTGAACTGGGCTGGATTATTAACAACAAATTTCATAAGTGAATATATATACTGTGAGGTTACTGTGAGGATCCCTAGATCCTTAAATAGATGTCTGCAAAATGACTGTGGGTGGGCTCCAGCAATTATTCTGATTACACGTTTTTGAGCAATGAATACTTTTCTACTCAACGATGAATTACCCCAGAATATGATACCATACGAAAGCAGTGAATGAAAGTAGGCATAGTAAGCTAATTTACTGAGATTCTTATCACCAAAATTTGCAATAACCCCAATAGCATACGTAGCCGAACTCTGACGTTTCAGCAGACCATCAATGTGTTGCTTCCAGTTTAACCTCTCATCAATGGACACACCTAAAAATTTTGAAAATTCTACCTTAGCTACAGACTTCTGTTCAAAGTCTATATTTATTACTGGAGTTGTGCCATTTACTGTACGGAACTGTATATACTGTGTTTTATCAAAATTTAAAGAGAGTCCATTTGCTGAGAACCACTTAATAATTTTATGAAAAACATCATTTAAAATTTCATCACTTAGTTGATGGTTTTTGGATGTTATTACTATACTTGTATCATCAGCAAAAAGAACTAACTTTGCATCTTCATCAATATGGAATGGTAAGTCATTAATCTATATTAAGAACAGTAAAGGACCTAAGACCGAACCCTGTGGGACCCCGTGCTTGATAGCCCCCCAGTTTGAGGAATCAGCTGTTGTATTAACATTACATGAACCACTTATTTCAACTTTCTACATTCTTCCAGTTAAGTATGAATTAAACCATTTGTGCACTGCCCCCCTCAAACCATAATGATTTAGCTTATCTAAAAGAATTCCATGATTTACACAGTCAAAGGCCTTTGAGAGATCACAAAAATTACCAATGGGTGATGTCCAGTTATTCAGAGCATTTAATATTTGATCAGTGAAAGCGTATATAGCATTTTCTGTTGAAAAGCCTTTCTGAAAACCAAACTGACATTTTGTTAGTACTTTATTTTTACATATATGGGAGGCTACTCTTGAATACATTACTTTCTCAAAATTTTTTGATAGAGCTGTCAGAAGAGAGATTGGGCGATAGTTGTTGACATCCGACGTATCCCCCTTTTTATGCAATGGTTTTACAATGGCATATTTCAGTCTATCAGGGAAAACATCCTGCTCCAAAGAGGTATTACATACGTGGCTGAGAATCCTACTTATCTGTGGGGAACAAACTTTAAGTATCTTGCTGGAAATGCCATCAATTCCGTAAGAGCGTTTACTTTTCAGTGAGTTTACAATTTTACTGATTTCAAAGGGAGAGGTTCGTGGAAACACAGTTGTTTCAAACTGCACAGGTATGGCCTCTTCTATTAGAAGCCTTGCCTCTTCTAGTGAAGATCTAGATCCTACTTTCTCCACAACATTTAAAAAATGATTATTGAAAATATTTCCAATTTCAGATTGTTTGTTAATACACTTGTCATTCAGAGTATGCTCGCTGTGTGGTTTGGTTGGAAGAGTCAAAGCCTGTGCAATGTAATTTTGTACATGGTATGATAAAGATGTTCCCTGTAGACTCAATATTTATGCAGACAACCTTGTAAGTGGAGCAGCCACAGCTGTGAGTAGTCATCTTGGTTATTGCTGAAGCGGTTATTAATACGCAGGATCACTGTTTATGAGTGGCATAAATGTTTTATTGAAACTGGGTGTTTGGCAGTACATAATAAATTCTCAGATTGTTCCCATTGTGTCTGACAACATAGCAGAGCAAGTGAGACAAAGCTTTGAGAACAGTCCTACAAAATCGACTGAACATGCTTCTCGAGAGCTGGAGTCCCACATATGACTGTTTGGCATGTGTTAATAAAACAGTTGCATCTAAAACTATACAAGTTGACACTAATGCAAGAACTAAAAGATGCTGATAGGATGATTTGTAAGACTTTTATGTGGAAGTGTTACGTAAATTGAATGAAGATTAATATTGGATTGTAATGTTAATGTTTAGTGCTGATTTGACTTTTTACTCGAGTGGGAAAGTTAATAAATACAACTGTAGGATTTGGAGCAGTGAAAATCCATGAAAATCTCTGGTACATGAATGTGATAACCAAAAACTCAATGTTGTATGCTTTGAGCAAGAGCAAAGTTTACAGACCTTTATTTTTCCAAGAGAAAACTGTCAACAGAGTAGTGTACTTAGATATGCTGGAAACATCTTAATCCCCCAGACTGATGCTGATGACAGATCATTGTGTACAGTTCACGCAAGATGTTTCACTGCCACATTATCTCTCTGATGTCTGGCAGTTCCTAAATGTCCGCTTTCCAGGTAAGTGAATGAGCCAAGGTTCACCAATTACATAGTCCCCCACTCTCACAGGACCTGACATCTCTAGCCATTTTCTTATAGGGACTCATCAAGGATACCATGTTTCATCTGCTCTTACTGGCTTCTCCACCAGAGCTCAGAGCTACAGTCTGCATTGCAACTGAGCAAGTCATGCTTGACATGCTGCAGCAAGTTTGGCAAGAAATCAATTTCAAATGAGATGTATGCTGCATATCCAGTGGAAGTCACATTGAACTTGTGTAGATATAAGGTAGAAAACTTAATTATTTTGTTGTAAAATGACACTGGAACCATGCCCGTAAGTTAAATAAGTGAATCGGTATGAGTTTTCATAATTCTATGTTTCTTTTTGATACACCTGATACAAAATCTTTTTCCAGTTCTTTGTAACCATTTCATTTTTTCCCTACTTCCATTGAGAGTGCATGAATTCTTATTATGAGGTTCATTTCCCCCTATTTTCGACAATTCTGCTGTTATGTCATCCTCTCCTGGTTGTAATCTTACTCTCCTACAAATCACTATTAAATTCATTGTTTTAGTATCTTCACTATTTTCAAAAGCTTCAAGATGTGTAAGATATAAAAAATAATAACTTTTTACTTGTCTTCATTATCCTGTTGTTGTTGTAGATGGCTCAAAGTCTTGTCTAGGGGTACATTCTTACAGCTGAAATTTCGATTTCTTAATTCTTTATGACTAAATAACTGATGAAGATTTGGCTGTATTATTCTTGAATCTTATTCTTTGTCACATCTTTCAACATCACACCATTTTTTACTTTTCCACATTCAAAAAAACCAATAAGTACATATTTGGTTACAAACTTAGAAAATGTCTACTTCCATCAGAGGCATGCCCACCACTCTTTACATTCTGCGGTATTCTCAATATTCCAGACACTTAATAAAGCAAAAGAGTTTACAAAACAAAAGATGAATCATCACTTAAAATATAGCATTATCTTATAAATTAATCTAGAATTAAATTTAATAATTAGCATTAGATTGTGCAATTAATAATATGAATTTTAAATATGCCAGATACTTTTGTAATTTCAAATATTTTTTTAAAAACAAGGATAATTTTAACTCTTACCACATATTGACTGTAACACATACATTTTAGCCTGAAATCGTCGCACACAAATTCATATGAATTCTTTTAGTGAAACAGCAGAGGTAATTTTAACCTATGCAAGAATCAATAGTATACCTGATATCGATTATTTTTATAAAAATTAAAGAAGGTAATGTTAGAGGAGGGTGACTCATTATATGGTGCTTTGTTATTTTTAAGTGACTCAGTGATCTCACTTGTTTCTTGAATTGCTGGGGAATGAGAGTCTTGGTATGGTACAGGTCTTTCAAAATGCAGTCTTCACACTGGAGAATCACAGTTCAGTAAATTTTGAAAGTAATTAGCAAGTATCATGCAGTTCCTCTTATTGTCTGTCTCTAGTTTTTCCATTAACCAAATATTGTTGATTGTGTATTATATCATCTCAAACTATAATTTATGTTTATTGTGTAGTCTCCTCTTACTAACCTCTGCTACCAAGTTTAAAAGCAGTGCAGTGTGCCAGTCTGTGCTATTCTGCATGTTGATTGTAGCTACAATGAATGCTATAATCATAAATTAATTGTGTTAACCCTTGTCTTACATCATGTTTACAAACAATGTACTAAAAATGATTCTTGGACTAAATAAATATATATAAATAATTTAATGAGAACACAGTGTTGGTGGTTTATATCCAGATAAGTCTGCAAAGTATGTCTTTTAGAAATTTCAGGCATTGTTGGTGGTTTATATCCAGATAAGTCTGCAAAGTATGTCTTTTAGAAATTTCAGGCATTGTTTTTTATGGAACCCCTGCTGTATTTCTATGAGCCTGCTTTTGTTGTAACCCTGGTTTTTTTGTAGCAAATTGCTTTTTAATTTGATTTTTTGAAGCTTCAGGAAGTACTACGATCTTTCAACTGTTTGGTGTCCTTTTCAGTGATTCCATGCTTTGATTTTTGCATCGATGGCTTAACTACACACATATATGTTTATATTTCCTGGGTGGTTGTTCTAATTTCATGGTTGATGTTTGTAGTAAGTTGCAGAGGTCTAGCCACTCCTTGGGATCTTATACTTCAACATCATGAGCGAAATCCTCAGTGTCCTTTTTCAGGAATTCTGCCTCAGCTCTTGGAAACAAGTTAGCTTTGCTCCTCTTGAGACGTATAGTGTACTGTAGCTAAAGTTCTCCTCTGATGAATCAACCTTTAGTTTTGTCATAGTTTTCCATTCCTCTGATAATGATCATTTATCAGATTCTGCAACTACATGAGAGGTCTTCTGTAAAATGGCTAGAATGTAGGTAGATTGGCACATAGAACTGGATCTTTTCCATAGAATTATGGAAGCTGTCTGGTAGAATTTAGCACAGAGCATAACTTAATCATAGCTAACACTTGGTTCAAGGTTGTATAAATGGAAGAATCCTGGAGATACTAGAAGGTCTCAGATAGATTATATAATGGTAAGACAGAGATTTAGGTACCAGGTTTGAAATTGTAAGACATTTCCAGGGGCAGATGTGGACTCTGACCACAAACTATTGGTTATGAAGTGTATATTAAAACTGAAGAAACTGCAAAAGGTGGGAATTTAAGAAGATGGGACCTGGATCAACTGACTAAACCAGAGGTTGTACAGAGTTTCAGGGAGAGCATAAGGAAACAATTGACAGGAATGGGGGAAAGAAATACAGTAGAAGAAGAATGGTTAGCCCTCAGGGATGAAGTAATGAAGGCAGCAGAGGATCAAGTAGGTAAAAAGACTAGGACTAGTAGAAATCCTTGGGTAACAGAAGAAATATTGAATTTTATTGATGAAAGTGGACAAAGTTCAAAACCATGGTACAATATGCGTTAGATGAGTATGTGCCAAGCAGGATCGTAAGAGATGGGAAAGAGCCACCGTGGTACAACAACCGAGTTAGAAAACTGCTGCGGAAGCAAAGGGAACTTCACAGCAAACATAAACATAGCCAAAGCCTTGCAGACAAACAAAAATTACGCGAAGCGAAATGCAGTGTGAGGAGGGCTATGCGAGAGGCTTTCAATGAATTTGAAAGTAAAGTTCTATGTACTGACTTGGCAGAAAATCCTAAGAAATTTTGGTCCTATGTCAAAGCGGTAGGTGGATCAAAACAAAATGTCCAGACACTCTGTGACCAAAATGGTACTGAAACAGAGGATGACAGACTAAAGGCCGAATTACTAAATGTCTTCTTCCAAAGCTGTTTCACAGAGGAAGACTGCACTGTAGTTTCTTCTCTAGATTGTCGCACAGTTGACAAAATGGTAGATATCGAAATAGACGACAGAGGGATAGAGAAACAATTAAAATCGCTCAAAAGAGGAAAGGCCGCTGGTCCTGATGGAATACCAGTTCGATTTTACACAGAGTACGCGAAGGAACTTGCCCCCCTTCTTGCAGCGGTGTACCGTAGGTCTCTAGAAGAGCGAAGCGTTCCAAAGGATTGGAAAAGGGCACAGGTCATCCCCGTTTTCAAGAAGGGACGTCAAACAGATGTGCAGAACTATAGACCTATATCTCTAACGTCGATCAGTTGTAGAATTTTGGAACACGTATTATGTTCGAGTATAATGTCTTTTCTGGAGACTAGAAATCTACTTTGTAGGAATCAGCATGGGTTTCGAAAAAGACGGTCGTGTGAAACCCAGCTCTCGCTATTCGTCCACGAGACTCAGAGGGCCTTAGACACGGGTTCACAGGTAGATGCCGTGTTTCTTGACTTCCGAAAGGCGTTTGACACAGTTCCCCACAGTCGTTTAATGAACAAAGTAAGAGCATACGGACTATCAGATCAATTGTGTGATTGGATTGAGGAGTTCCTAGATAACAGAACGCAGCATGTCATTCTCAATGGAGAGAAGTCTTCCGAAGTAAGAGTGATTTCAGGTGTGCCGCAGGGGAGTGTCATAGGACCGTTGCTATTCACAATATACATAAATGACCTGGTGGATGACATCGGAAGTTCACTGAGGCTTTTTGCAGATGATGCTGTGGTGTATCGAGAGGTTGCAACAATGGAAAATTGTACTGAAATGCAGGAGGATCTGCAGCGAATTGACGCATGGTGCACGGAATGGCAATTGAATCTCAATGTAGACAAGTGTAATGTGATGCGAATACATAGAAAGATAGGTCCCTTATCATTTAGCTACAAAATAGCAGATCAGCAACTGGAAGTAGTTAATTCCATAAATTATCTGGGAGTACTCATTAGGAGTGATTTAAAATGGAATGATCATATAAAGTTGATCGTCGGTAAAGCAGATGCCAGACTGAGATTCATTGGAAGAATCCTAAGGAAATGCAATCCGACAACAAAGGAAGTAGGTTACAGTACGCTTGTTCGCCCAATGCTTGAATACTGCTCAGCAGTGTGGGATCCGCACCAGGAAGGGTTGATAGAAGAGATAGAGAAGATCCAACGGAGAGCAGCGCGCTTCGTTACAGGATCATTTAGTAATTGCGAAAGCGTTACGGAGATGATAGATAAACTCCAGTGGAAGACTCTGCAGGAGAGACGCTCAGTAGCTCGGTACGGGCTTTTGTTAAAGTTTCGAGAACATACCTTCACCGAAGAGTCAAGCAGTATATTGCTCCCTCCTACGTATATCTCGCGAAGAGACCATGAGGATAAAATCAAAGAGATTAGAGCCCACACAGAAGCATACCGACAATCCTTCTTTCCACGTACAATACGAGACTGGAATAGAAGGGAGAACCGATAGAGGTACTCAGGGTACCCTCCGCCACACACCGTCAGGTGGCTTGCGGAGTATGGATGTAGATGTAGATGTAGAAAGGAGAAAATATAAAAAGGCAGTAAATGAAGCAGCAAAAAGGAATACAAACGTCTCAAAAATGAGATAGACAGGAAGTGCAAAATGGCTTAGCAGGGATGGCTAGAGGACAAATATAAGGATGTAGAGGCTTATCTCACTAATGGAAAATTAAATAGACCTTTGGAGAAAAGAAAACCACTTTATGAATATCAAGAGCTCAGATACAAACCCTGTTCTAAGCAAAGAAGGGAAAGCAGAAAGGTGGAAGGAGTATATAGAGAGTCTATACAGGAGCGATGTACTTGAGGACAATATTATGGAAATGGAAGAGGATGTAGATGAAGATGGAATGGGAGATACGATACTGCGTGAAGAATTTGACAGAGCACTGAAAGACCTGAGTCGAAACAAGGACCCCGGAGTAGACAACATTCCATTAGAACTACTGACAGCCTCGGGAGAGCCAGTTCTGACAAAACTCTACCATCTGGTGAGCAAGATGTATGAGACAGGCGACATACCCTCAGACTTCAAGAAGAATCTAATAATTCCAATCCCAAAGAAAGCAGGTGTTGACAGATGTGAAAATTACCAAACAGTCAGTTTAATAAGTCATGGCTGCAAAATACTTACACGAATTCTTTACAGATGAATGGAAAAACTGGTAGAAGCCGACCTCAGGGAAGATCAGTTTGGATTCCGTAGAAATGTTGGAACTCGTGAGGCAATACTGACCCTACGACTTATCTTAGAAGAAAGATTAAGGAAAGGCAAACCTATGTTTCTAGCATTAGAGAAAACTTTTGACAGTGTTGACTGGAATACTCTCTTTCAAATTCTGAAGGTGGCAGGGATAAAATACGGGGAGTGAAAGGCTATTTACAATTTGTACAGAAACCAGTTGGCAGTTATAAGAGTGGAGGGGCATGAAAGGGAAGCAGTGGTTGGGAAGGGAGTAAGACAGTGTTGTAGCCTCTCCCTGATGTTATTCAATCTGTATATTGAGCAACCAGTAAAGGAAACAAAAGAAAAATTTGCAGTACGTATTAGAGTCCACAGAGAAGAAATAAAAACTTTGAGGTTTCACAGATGACATTGTAATTCTGTCAGAGACAGCAAAGGACCTGGAAGAGCAGTTGAGCGGAATGGACAGTGTCGTGAAAGGAGGATATAAGATCAATATCAACAAAAGCAAAACGAGGATAATGGAATGTAGTCAAGATGCTGAGGGAATTAGATTAGGAAATGAGACATGTATAGTAGTAAAGGAGGTTTGCTATTTGGGGGGCAAAATAACTGATGATGGTCAAAGTAGAGAGGATATAAAATGTAGACTGGCAATGGCAAGGAAAGCATTTCTGAAGAAGAAAAATTTGTTAACATCGAGTATAGATTTATGTGTCAGGAAGTCGTTTCTGAAAGTATTTGTATGGAGTGTAGCCATGTATGGAAGTGAAATATGGATCATAAATAGTTTGGACAAGAAGAGAATAGAATCTTTCGAAATGTGGTGCTACAGAAGAATGCTGAAGATTAGATGGGTAGATGACATAACTAATGAGGAGGTATTGAATAGAATTGGGGAGAAGAGGAGTTTGTGGCACAATTTGACAAGAAGAAGAGACCGGTTGGTAGGACATGTTCTGAGGCATCAAGAGATCCCAAATTTAGCATTGGAGGGCAGTGTGGAGGGTAAAAATTGTAGAGGGAGACCAAGAGATGAATACACTAAGCAGATTCAGAAGGATGTAGGTTGCAGTAAGTACTGGGAGATGGAGAGGCTTGCACAGTATAGAGTAGCGTGGAGAGTTGCATCAAACCAGTCTCAGGACTGAAGACCACAACAACAACAACATGTTTTGTCTGTTTTTAAAATAATCTTGCTTATATGTCTGACAGTCTTGCAGTATCTATAATATTATTCTCAGGTTTTCTTTTAAAAACTGACTATACTGAATTCACTGTTACTGAAGTCCCTTTTCAAGTGTACTAACATATTTTCAGATCCTAAAATTCTGCATTTTACTATCCATAAATGAAGACTAGTGAAAAGAAGTTAGTTATTATTTAACAAAAATTAATCTTGTCAGTTGTTGGTATACTCCATGGGCTAAATCCATTACTTGAATTTCCTCAGTCAATGACACCCAATGTTCTTTCACTCAGGCAACAATATAAAATTCCAGTAACTTCCACCTGAAAGTATGGGCTCCAATAACTGTAGCCATGACACACTGGTCTGCCATGGCACACAGTATTTGGTGACACATGTGAACAGCGATAAACCTTGGGAGATCTGTACTCAGAGCAATCTCAGTCTTGGCTGGCTCTGAAACTCAGATCCTAGGATCAGTGCAACCAGTACTGTTCATATGCCACCTAGACCTCAAGTCAATGTTGACAATATGTCTTCATTACCTCTTACGGACGATTAAAGAAACCAAAGAGTATGGGCCCCAATGTCCAAGTCAGACATAATCTCTTATATTACATGTATTGGTGGTCACAAAACTCTCTTGTTATTTCTCATTTTACCGCATTTCATTAGATCACTTTCTTGTCTGTCTGTCAATTCATTTTAAGTCTTATAGTTGATTTTAAACTAACTTCTCAATGAGCTAGAGATGTAAAATTTTCAACGTAGCTCAGAATTGGATGACACAGCATTATTAACCTGCTTGCATGGTTTGTGGCAGAGGGTACTTTGTGTACCACTGCCATCCTTCCCTTTTCCTGTTTCAGTTGTGAATGGTTCACTGGAAGAATGATTGCTGGTAAGCCTCCATGTGAGCTCAAATTTTTACCTTTCCACCCTTTTCACAAGGTACACATAGGAGGTATCAATATACTGGCTGAATCAGGTGAAGAAAAAGCTGAAATAGACCTGAAATTTACCACAAGTTTCAGTTATAATCTCATTAAAATTTTCGAAATTGACTAAAAAATTTCACACACACTAGACTAAAAAGCAGAAAATAATTATTTAAATAAGAGTTATTAATATACCACATTTTGAAATAGGTCTAAATAGTATAAAATAATTTCTCTTAGCCCCAAATGGATAGTCCTAAAACTTTGTGATGGTGAATTATTAACAACCATGAAAAAGGTTGTGAGATTTAAAATGAAAAATGTGGGTGCATGCAATACATAATTGAGGTATGAATAGTGTACCTCCTTACCACTACACTACTTACTAATGTAAGCATGAATAGGCCATGTTCTTGATATTATTTATTGCATGCACCCCACATTTTTCACAAATATTTTCATAGCTATTAAAAATTCACAATCACAAATTTTCAGGACTATCTGTATGAGGTTAGGAATAATCTGATTTAAAAACATTGTATATTAAAAATTCATATTCATTTAAATAGTTATTTGTGTTATGGAGGGTAAGAATCTCTCGTTTCATTTTTGTGTTTTGATAACTGAATTGTGTAACAACATAGGGAAACTTTACCAAATCAATCTGCTCAGAACTATTGAACTGGGGACTTAAAAAGAATTTTGCTTTTATAGATTCTTCGAAATACGCAAAGGGAATTGTCAAATCTAACAGAGCAGCTTCAAGAAACGGAAAACAAACTTAGCAGGCTAAATCCAGCATACAGAGATAAATACGTCATCCCAGCTCAAGAGCATGCCCACAAATTATATGAAAGAGTGAAAAACATGAGACGGTGAGTGTATCATTACTCAATTATTTTGTAAGTGTGTTAAGACTAAGCTTTAATGGAACTAAAACAAAACTGTTAAATAAAAATCACTGTCACAAAAATTACACCAATCTCTTTAAAAAAAAATTACAGTTTTGTAGTTTTTGCATTTATAGATTTTTATGTCTTTTGGTGGTGGTGGTGGTGGTGGTGGTGGTGGTGGTGGTGGTGATGGTGGTGGTGGTGGTTAGTGTTTAACGTCCCGTTGACAACGAGGTCATTAGAGACGGAGTGCAAGCTCGGGTTAGGGAAGGATTGGGAAGGAAATCGGCCGTGCCCTTTCAAAGGAACCATCCCGGCATTTGCCTGAAACGATTTAGGGAAATCACGCAAAACCTAAATCAGGATGGCCGGAGACAGGATTGAACCGTCGTCCTCCCGAATGCGAGTCCAGTGTGCTAACCACTGCGCCACCTCGCTCGGTATATGTCTTTTGAACTGGCATCCAGTACAATAGTATGATTCAGTATGAACTTGCTTCTAACTCAAGGTGATGAGATGTTCAACATTAATGGAGGCTAAGACAATGCAACAGAAAGAAATTATTTTATTTTTTACTGATTTATTTATCCTGGCAAAACAGGACCATTAGCTCCTCATTTACATTTTACCAGGCATTCTATATAATTTACATTACGGTCTCACAACACAGGCCATATAAAAAGATTTATATGCTATAGGGGATGCAGCATTCAGAAGCAAGTAAAACATAAAATAGTGGAAGGCAGAACAGTTAGAGCAGAAATAAGCAGAATCTATGTTAGTTCATGAAAAGTAGAACAAGTGGGTTTACACCGAAGGCACTGGCAGCAGTGGTTATAAGGCAGAGACTGGGAGGCAGGGGGGGAGGGAATGTGGTCAAACCACAAGTAATGGAGAGAGTGCATGGGGGGTGAGGGGAGGAAGTGGCATGACTTAATAGAGAAACAAAAAAAGAAAGAAGCGTAACTGTAAAAAGACAGAAGCAAGTGTTACTTTGTTTGACAGAGAGCGAGGTGGCCATTTGTCTTAGGGAAAAGTTTTGGCCTTTTTCTTAAATGCAACAGGACACTTAATTGTGTGCAGAGTATAGGTTACTTTGTTACAGAGGTGTACATTATGTACATTGGAAAGGGGGGGAGGGGAAGGAGATGGGGAGCTATTTCTTTTCTCATGTAAGCAAATTTCAGGCCATTTCTGTTAGTACACATTATGTAGCTATAACATTTTCATGCTGATTGCTCATTACCATGCAATGTGATATTTAAATAAGAGAAAGTACATCAAACCACAGAAATGACAAAAAAATGCAAAGTTTACCAATAGATGGTGTCTCAATCTAAATGTGGTTGGCTACAAATGACATATGAATCGTAATATGATGGCTGTGGTTAGAGGACTGTTAAATCTGCAATGCTACACAAGTTCGGCTGTCAACAGTTGTGGTTGTACCACATCAGATGGGAAAAATTGGTTTTTAATTGTCCTGAGGCCAAGATGGCATCAAAAGCAAAATCACATTAGTGTTTAATTGTCCTGAGTCCAAAAACAGCATAAAAAACAAAATGACATCAATTTCTAATTATCAAGAAACTGGCACAAGACATGTTCAGTATGCTGTCCACCGTTTTCTGCGACAAGCTGAAATAAAAAAATAAAAAAAAAAAAAAAAAGAGAGAGAGAGAGAGAGAGAGAGAGAGAGAAAAGAAAGGAAACAGCATATTCCACAATAGATGAGTGTATCTTTGGGGTCACATTCTGAATGCATTGCACAACATGTGCCTTCAGTTAAGCTACATTCATAACTTGAGCACTGAACACATCTTTCAGATAACCCCACACTCAGAAGTCACACGGATTAAGATCATATGATCTGGCCGCAGGGAAATGATGGCTGATAATTCTGAGCAGCAGCTACTGTACTGGCTGTCCAGGATGTGGAGAAGTGCCATCTTGCATAAAAATGATCCTACTCATAGATCTGCATGTTGGAAGGTTGGAATGATGTTGGCGCACAAAAGACTCTCATAGCATTTGCTAGTGACGGTACAGGTAACAGAACCTACAGGACTCATCTCCTTGAACAGATATGGCCCTATGATAACTAATCCCTTCAACCTGCACCACACAGTCACTTCTGCAGAATGAAGTGGTACGGGTTGATGTGTGTGTGTGGCTTTTCCATTGCCCGTATCTGCAGTTCTGTATATTCACGTGTGCTTGGAGACGGAAATGGTCTTTGTCTACCCACAGAATGTTCTATGGCCATTCATTTTCCACATCTATTGAGCAAAAAATTCCAGAACGAACATCTGCTGCGCTGACAGGTCAGGAGGAAGCAACTCCTGAAAAAGGGTGGTTTTGTATGGCTAGCAGTGCAGGACATCTTGTAGGATGGAAAGGAAAGAAAGGAATACTGAGACTGAATTTAGGTTCTTTGGTCTCAGTAATCCTTTCTTTACTCTCTTTAATTTTCTGTATCTATTATTTTCTGACCTGTGTATTTTTTCTCGCTCCACATCTCTAACCACTCTTATTAACTCGTGCGCAATGTTATGTCTGTAATCTCTGTTTCGGATATTACCCTGTCTTCCAGCATCAAGCTCTCAGGTTTACAAATCTCATCTGGTACAGTCTCTAACAATGAGTCTTTCTTTCGCATCCAGTCTGTTAAGTCTCCCCTAACCTGGGATTCTGGGTGACCTTTTCAAATCCTCCTATTTCCTAAAATTCAGTAACAGTATATTTTCAAAAATCGATTATTTTTATTGATAATTATTTGTCATGGCAGTTTCCCACAATCTAACAAACTAGCATTAACATTCTTATCTAAAATCTAAAGGAAAGGTGGGTGAATCTCCATCTACCACCCATCTACTTGCTCTTACATATGACAAAAGTTCTTGTGCATATTTATAATAATTGTTTATTATGCTGTAGTGTCCACATTTTCTCAGATAGATATAGTTTTGTCAGAGGCCTCAATGCAACAGATGGAAAATGTGGAGGTCTTACATATGACAAATTTATTGTGCAGATTTATGATAATTGCCTAAAATGTCGTGAACATATTTCATCAAATAAGTGTGGTTTTGTCAAAGGCTTCAGTGCAACAGGTGGTAAATATGTAGCTTGGCTGTTTATATCAAACATGTTACACATTCATGATCACTGTGTGCACTGTATCCAAAATCTCTACTGTAAAATTCCAAGTACCCTTTGCTACCTAGGTGATATTTTACTTCCTATTCAATTAATGTTGGTATGCATCAAGTGTCTAAGTCATCTCTCTTACTCATTCTGTTTATGGGCAAGGCGGTGCAGACATTCAGACATCCCACCCTCGGACCATGTAATTTACTGATGATGTGTTTCTCACCAAATATCCCCACCAAAGACCTCAAAAGCTAGACCCTGAGCAACAAAAAGGTTTTGAAAATAAAGTATTTGCATAATTGTTCAATCTTACATTGTATTAATAATTTAACTGGAAAGATAAAATATCCACTTGCAGTATCTACTTGCCAAGTGTTGAGGACTGCATCAGACAGTTTTTCCTTCTCATCCCATGCAGTAAGCCTCCCGTGACATGCAGTTCTGGGTGATAGTCCCGAAATCTACCCTTTTTCCTAGACCTGTCCAGTCCTTTTTCTTCACCCCCCCTCTTCCTTCCCCTTCAACCCTTCTGCCTGAAGGAGGAGCCACTGGCTTGCCAAGTACAACTATCTTTTATGTGTGTGTTCTGCCACCACTTGGTGAGTAGATTTTTTATCTATCCAGTTAAATAATTTTGTCTGTAATTGATTGTTTTCATTGTTACATTGTATTAAATCATATATATGAGGTGCGATAAAAAAGTAACAGAAGTTTTTATTGTTCTTAAAGAATCTTTATTTATTCATCATCAACGTCAACTTTGTCCCCTTCAAACTACTCCCTTTCAGATACAACACACTCGTGCCAACATTTTCCCCAGTCTTAGAAACACTTCTGGAACTCATTTCCTGTTATCATTTTCAGCTGCTTCACCGATTCTGTTTTTATCTCATCAATAGTGGCAAAATTATGTCCTTTTGTGGTTCTACTCGGCCTCGGGAATAGAAAGGAGGCACAAGGGCCATATATGGTGAATATGGTGCAAGAGGCAACATAAAAGTTTTGTTTTTTGCCAAGAAATCATGAACAAGCATTATCGTCATGCAATTTCAGTGAGAAGTCTCAACACAATTCTGTTCGCTTTCTTTGGATTGCTTCATGCAAATGGTGCATAACTTCCTTATTAACTGACAACTATAGGGCAGGAACTCATCATGCACATCTCATTGTAATTGAAGAAAGCAGTGAGAAGAAACATCACATGTGATCGAACTTGTTTAATTTTTTTCGATTTTGACTCTTCAGCCAGTTTCTATTGGGATAATTGGGCCTTGGTTTCGATGACATACTTGTACACCCATGTTTCATCATGTTTTACAGTCTTTAGATGCTCTGGATCATTGTCAACTTGATTCAGCAATTCCTTAGCAATGTCTGTGTCCTGAGCCAAAGGATTTGCTGACACCATCAGCAGCCTCTGTGATGGTGATTCAGCAATTTTCCAGAACCATTTTCTTTACATCTTCCACATTGTCATCAGTAATTGATGTGCTCGGGCATCCAGGACAGTCGTCATCTTCAGTGTCTTCTTGACCCTCTTTAAGATGTTTATACCACTCACAAACTTTTGTCTTATCCATAATAGATTCGCCAGAAGCCACAATTAATATTAAGATTGTTGTGCCACACTTGTATTCCATTTTCCTAGCTAAATTTAATGCAAATTCTGTGATCCATCTTTTTTAGAAATAAAAATTGACTGAGCACTTGAAAACAAATAAAATCTTTTTGACTGTCAGCAATAAACTAAATATTCAAAACAGCTGAAAATCCAAACATACATCAGCTATAAGTGTACCAACAAGATAAAAGAAATTGAAAATTGGATGTTTAAAGCCACTGAGATCAAAAAATTAAAAAATTCCATTAAAAAATGGTACACCATGAGGGAATTATCTGAATGAGATGAAATCAGTAGATGTGATGTACATCAGGCAAACAAATGTAACAGTTTCAGAAAAAAATTGATGGTGTATCCAAGAGAAAAAGAGCTTCACAAGTTGAGGAAGCTAGTAATGCGTTGGTACAACTGCGACCCTTATGCAAGCAGTTATTCGGCTTGGCATTGATTGAGTTGTTGGATGCCCTCCTGAGGGCTGTTGTGCCAGTTCTGACCAATTATTAAATTAGATTGTCAAAATCCCAAGGTAGCTGGAGGACCCTGCCCATCATGATTGAAATCAAAAATAGTCCTGTTCATTTAGAGATTAGAACTTTATTTTTAAAAACGTAGAATCAGTTGACAGACCGTTTCAGAATCCAAACTTTCTTTTGCCGAGAATATTAAGTCTATCTGGCTGTTCCAAAATTCTCGTATATTGGAGGTTTTCTGGTATCTTCGAAAAAACAGTCAGGAGAGAAACTGGCCTGTAATTTGTAACTTTGATGTTTTTACCTATTTAGCAGAGGGGCTTCACAACAACATGTTTGAGTCTGTCAGACACAGATCCTTGTTGTAATGATGTAATGAAAATGTGGCTTAGTACATAATATATAGAACCACAGCACTGTTTCAACAAATTGTTAAAGATAATATTTACTCCAGTAAGATTTTTATTCGTAGGAGAAATGATTGTTCATTCAATTTCAGGTACGGTGACGGGGTTTTTATCAATATTTGTGAGGATAGTATTTTCCATAAGACTCAAGGCTTCATTAACAGAGCTCTTGCAGGCTATTTGTTCTAATACTGACAAGAAGTGCTTATTGAAAATATTGGCTGTTTTAAGGATGGCATAAAAGATTTACTTCATGTTTGATTTTGTAGCCTTCACAAGTTCTTTTCGTCTTCCCTGTTTTCCTTCTAACAATATTCCAAACAATGTTCATCTTATTATTAGAGATACTCGTTTTTCATTCATAATGTAATGTTGCTGATTTTTGTATCAACTTCTTTACAATCTTTACACATTTTATAATGACCAATTTTTGATGTGTCCTTAGACATTCTGACTCAAGTCTAAAATTTTCCCTTTATTTTGCATAACTTTTTAATTCCCTGTGTGATCCAGGGTTTGTTTCTAACAAACTTTTTTGAAAAAGTTTTTTCAAAGAAGGATGAGAATTCATGTATGAATGTAAAACTTTTCTTAAGTGGCCATTCATGGTTCTTAAGTATTTTGAAAAAAGTGTATTTGCACCATCAGGTTTACAATTGTACATTTATTCTCTACCAGTTTCAGTTATCACAACCACCTTCAAGAACAAAAAAGTATACATCAGTGTCAAGCAAATATGCTTTTGGTAGAAAATTTATGAGTATGTTCAATTTAGTGTTAACCTCATTCACTCTGTATACCGGGCTCCAGTCCACCTTCTCTACTTTACGTTTAAAGATTTCCAGTGAGTCTCTGGTCATGAATCTTATAGATTTCCAGATGGGGATTGCTTTCTTGAGAGGCGTTATGTTATGCAGAGTGAGGAGTTGTCCATCATGGTTAGATATCCCATTCAAGATGGGGATGATAGTGAAGCTATGGCACATAGTTGCATGTATAAATATATTGTCTATCAAAAATGGCACATAGTTGCATGTATAAATGTATTGTCTATCAAAGTCTGACTTGCAGATATGATCCTAGTAGGATATTTGGCTACTAATATAAGATAATATGAATTCATCAGATGTTGAAGGTCTATTTTGTTGTTGCTTTCAGCTGAAAAGTTTATACCGAATCCTCAAGTACAATAATTTCATTACTTTTAGAAAATAAAGCAGGAAACAATAATTCTATTTGAACCAGAAAGACTGTAAAGTTAGCTCCAGGTGCCCTGTAAATTGTTACTAACATTACTGTTGCACAACCATCTGTTACTTCTACTGCACATGCTGCAAACTGTTGCCCTAAACTGTTTTTCCTTACATCTAAAGATCTAAATATTTCATTATTTTTAATAAATGTAGCTACAACACCTCTTCTCTTGTTGTACCACAGTAGTAGTAGTTATGTTGTAATGTAATAAGTCAAAGCCATTTGTAGTATAGTGTTCTGAAAAGCATAATACTTTAGCATTGTTTATGTGATTTCCTTTGCTTATGTTTTCTGATAACTTATCTACTTTGCTGCTAAGTTCTTTATATTTTGGTGGAAGTCTGTAGTTGCTCATGGACTGTTGAATAAGTACACAATCCAATGATATTCTTTTAATGTAGTTTTTGATACTTTCACCATGAAGTAGAATCAGTTTATTTATGTTTTGTGGAATAAAGAGAAAACATGCCCAGTTATTGTTGTAGAAGTCAAGTCAATACATCAATTCTGGCTGATGTTATCCATGCTTGCTGAAAAAATGTTCACCAATTAGTTTGTGGAATATGTTTTAAATAATTCTGGATACTTATTACAGAATAAACCAATTTGATCACCTGTGTCCTTATCATTGTCCATTCTTATAGAATGTTGAATGCCACACTGGAAGATGCAAGTTTTGCTCTTAGGGCAAGTAACGCGTACAGGGATATTGTCACTGCACTGAAAAGAGCAGAAGAAGCTGCAGTGAATGCAACAATTGCAGCAGATGCAGCTTATGGAAAGGTATGTTTTATCTGTTTCCCTTGTTTTTGAGACAGATGTAAATAATGATGTATTTAAAATTCCTCCCACATTCTCTTTTAGTGTGTCAAATACTTTCCCTATTGTTTTTTCCTATTGTTTTTTGTTCACTGATCAGCCTGCACACTTGAGCTGTAACAACCATTGTAATGTCACACATACTCTTCTATCTACATTTTTACTTCAGCAAACACAAAAAGAGAAAAAATGAGTTTATTTGAAGGTTCTTCTTCCTTTGCAAGAAAACATGGTGTTTTCTCTTGTTTTTGTTCACTCAGCTCACTCCAGAGCTTACAACTATATTCGAAATACATTGTGTAGACTAAACACTGATGAGACAAAATGTAAACATGTGACATACATAGCAACATCTGTATGGGGCCACTTCATGGCCCTGTTTCAGTACTTGTGGATGGATATCATGGGTATAATGGTTTCAACTACTTATTTTGCACATTTTGCACACACTGTTAGAAAATGGCACAATGAACATATTTTGGACAACATTATGTTAGGCATAATCATTGGAAAATTAGAGGCCAATCAACCAGTATGAGATATTATATTAATTGGCAAATGAGAGGGTAGTCACGACCAGTACAAGATGTCACCAGTGGTGTCATTTAAGAGCAGTTGACAAGATTTCAGGAGGAAATAACTATTTTACAACAATGTATTCGAGGTCAACCATCTGCAACACTCTAACACCATGATCATTATCTGTCTTAAATGCCCCTTGACATTCTTTAATATACATGGTACCCATTTTTCATGTTACACAAAATTGCAGGATGTATTTTAGTGCACATGTTATTTCCATGCCTGATGTTGGTTTGTGTATCTCAGGTACAGCCTAAATAATGATCATACATCTGTAATGAACAGGACATTCCATCATCTTTGTCACAAATTCATGAAATAATGGAAAGGCAACCATTATTATTGTGAACTGGTGTGTGGTGCACAGAAATACATAACAGAAAATGGGTAACATTAACTTGCCATACAGACTCTCAAGCGTACATGCTTGTGGTAACCACTACCATGACGTATACGTTTGGGTGTCTGTGCAGTTGTGAGTGTGAATGGGTGTACTCTTACCAGAAAAGGAACAATTATATGTTTCTGTACACACACACACACACACACACACACACACACACACACACCAGGTAAGTGGCTGCCTTTCCCTTATTTTATGTATTTTTACATCCACAAATTCCCATTTTTGTTGCAAATCCCTTAGACTTATTAAGTAGATCAGTATCTTTCTGTTTATAGTTGCCATTTCTCATGTGTCATGCATTATTGAAAGGTTTATCCTGGAATACTTGAAGACTCACTTCTTGAACAATCAAACATTGCTAAGGCTGATTCAACTCGTTTAATCAGCCGAGCAAGTCAACAGCTAAAACGTGTTGGAGAACTGCAAAGAAAGTTTGATGATGAAAATAAAGCAGTTGATCTACTGAGGGAAACTGTAAGATCAGCAGCAGAGGAAGATAATGCCATTTCCCGGGAACTGCAAAAATTTAATACTGATAAAGGTAATTACTGTATTTCATTATTATTTCACACTTGAAGTAATTTTTTGTCAACTGCAAAAATTTATGACTGATAAAGGCTACTATTTCATCTCATTATTTCAGTCTTGAAATAATAAATTTAATTCACAATGTTAAATGCACTGTTTTTAAAGAAATAACACAGACAATTTTTGATGCATAATTTAAGTGTTTTAGCAACTCTAATGTACTTACATGAACAGTTTCTGTAAGAATTTCATTGGCTACCTTATTAAACTGGTACATCCACTTGAAATTATTTTTAATTGGCTCATCTTGTTCAAGAAGAGGTCAGGAGAAATATTTCTATTGAAGGCAGCAGATACCATTCTGAGCTACATATTTTTTACAAATATTTTGAAAAATTGAGATCGTCAGTGTCCACTCCAGTACCTTACTTGCATCTGAGATTAAAGTGACTGACATTCTGATTCTGCTGTATATGATACATAACAAAGACTACTTTTCACATGTAATATCGAAGTTTTTCCTTGTTTGAGCATTGTGATTACATTGAACAGAAATTAATGCTATCCTTGCTTATTCAGACATACAGTGGATGTTGCTTATTACTTCTACTGTTTATATATAACTTCCTTTCTGTATACTAATTAATTATCTACTTATATTCTTCATGTGAAGTGATTTTTGTCTGTTACTTGCTGTCTGTATAAAAGGCACTATTTGTATCTTTCTCTCTCCATTTGCTTCTCAATGTTGTACTGAATGAGCTGGTGCAGTGGACTTGTATTTGGGAGGAAAATGGCTCACATCCCCATACAGGCATCCTGATGCAGTGTTTCCCTGATTTACAGGAATCACTTTAGGCAAATGCTGTAATGGTTCCTTCTACAACACCAACAATGATTTCCTTCTCTCTCCTTGTCCAACTGAGTTAGTGTCCAATAACTAACCATCTTTATATTGCCATAGCTTTAAAATTGTTTCATTTCTGTTGAAGTCGCATTTGTTAATCCTCTTTATTCTGTGAGTGTGTGAGAGTTGCGTTTGCGTGTGTGTTTGTCGTCGAATTTTGAGGAAGGCCTTACTGGCCAAAGCTATATTTGTGACAGTCTTTTTTGTTGTGCCTATCCTTTACACCATATTGTTACATTCCATGCTGGATTTTTCCATTATTTGATTTTTATCTGATGGTTTTTCTTCAGTAATGATCCATTGCTGTCTCCCTTTGTTACTCTTTTTTCTTTTGTAACAATTATTATTTTGTGTTTGATGTTGTTATTCATTTTTTGTAACATCCTTATTTGTTCCCTTAATCCTTTGATTGTGCACATCTGCAAACTGTAGTTCGCTGTAGTAGGCTTCTGGTTGTAGTAGCTTACTACACTTACTTGCCCAGTGTTTTTCAATGTTATACGCACAGCTGCACAAAAACAAAACATTTTCACATTTCTGTTAACAATGTTTGAAATTCTTCTGCTAAGGCCTCATCACATTCACATCATCTGTCATTGTTAAGTGGTAGCATTTAGTGCATAAATTTTTGTTTTTCTATATATATTAAAAACAAAGATTCCAAGACTTACCAAGCGGGAAAGCGCCGGTAGACAGGCACAATAAAATAACACACAAACACACACACACAAAATTTCTAGCTTTCGCAACCAACGGTTGCTTCTTCAGGAAAGAGGGAAGGAGAGGGAAAGACGAAAAGATGTGGGTTTTAAGGGAGAGGGTAAGGAGTCATTCCAATCCCGGGAGCGGAAAGACTTACCTTAGGGGGAAAAAAGGATAGGTATATACTTGCGCGCACACACACACACACACACACACACACACACACACACACACACACACAATCCATTCATACATATACAGACACAAGCAGACATATTTAAAGGCAAAGAGCTCTTTGCCTTTAAATATGTCTGCTTGTGTCTGTATATGTATGGATGGATACGTGTGTGTTTGTGTGTTATTTTATTGTGCCTGTCTACCGGCACTTTCCCGCTTGGTAAGTCTTGGAATCTTTGTTTTTAATATATTTTTCCCATGTGGAAGTTTCTTTCTATTTTATTTACATCATTGTTTTTCTATATAAATATTTATGGTATTTCTATGTAAATATTTATTGTATGTTCTTGTTTTCTGACAATTTCTTTATACTGGAAATCTCCTCACTACTGACTGTTGAAATGAAAAGTTGTTCTAATGTAATGTAATTCAATCAAAGGCCTCATTTCTACATCCTCTTACCCACACATCACACTTACCAAAAAGATCTAAGTATGGCACAATGGTGAAAATGATGTGAAGGTACTGTTTCTCCTTGAAAACGTCTCATTTTGTACAATACATAATTTAATGAAAATTGACACCAATACAAATTGCATTCAAATTGCCACCAATACAAATTACATTCAAATTGGAGAAGTTCATGATCTGTTAAGAAAAGGAGGAGAATGATGAATCACTGAACATTTACAGATGAACATAAATAGGCAAAATAGTGTAGGAAACTTGCGGAAACTACAAATCTATAACTAATGAGCCTGCTTCATAATGTCTCAGATAGCAGTAGTTCCTCGTAGAATAGAATATTTAATTCTGTATGCAGTAGTGGAGAGGAAAGTGAACATCTGGTCTTTGTCAGTAAAACATACATAGAGATGATGATCAATAGCCTGCAAGTCTGATGATTTGTAGAGCATCTAATGTTTTGAAACTCATTGAAATGCACTGCCTATCAAAACTATTAGGGTACATTGAACAATGTTTGCTTATAAGACACTTTCCTTGTTACAGAATATCGTGTTTACTGATCATGCACTTTTATTTCATCCCTTGACTACATAGTCTGAAATTACATGATTAACAACTTAGTTAAAAGTTTTGCAGATAATTTCAGTGACATACCAGTATTCATACATGGAATCAAAGAAATTGTTATGAAGTGCAAGTATCCAGTGGTTTTAATGCTAGTTCTTTTTGCCAGCTACTATACTTTAAGTTAGATGGTCATTTCAGATTCTCTGATCAACATTCACTAGTCATTATCCTGAGAGCAAAATCAGATCACATACAAAGTATAAATACTTCAGCTATCAAAATTTTAACAGTAAATTTCCGAAGCATTTGTTACAAATTGCCTGAATTACAGTGCCCTTTAGGAAAGTTGTCATTATCACATGATTCTCAGAACCAAGAGCTGTCTGAAACCTGGAGTAGAAACCCCTAAAATATTTAGGGGACATGGAACGTTTATCAAAAAGACAGATTAGACCCATAAGAGGGGGGAGTGTTTATTGCAGTCAGTGAAAATATTGTCTCTTGAAGTGATTGGTATGTGCATAAATGAAATCAATGTGCATAGATGAAATCAATTTAATCACTGAATCTTTTAACTGGCAACCAATTCTGTAATGATAGCTTTAGAATTTTTCGAAGAAAATCTATGCTCAGAAGCATGGAAATACGCAGATTATGCAGTATTAATTGAAGGCGACTTTAACCTACCGAGTATAGAATGTGATGTCCATGGATTCAGTGCAAGTGGTGCAGAAAGGCAGTATTGTAAAGTCCTTTTGAACATGTTTTCCGAAAGCTGTCTTGAGCAGCCAGCTTGACAGCCTATACCCAATAGAAATATTTTAGATCTTGTAGCTTCAAACAGGCCTGACCTAATTATCATAGTCAGTATAGAGACAGGAATTAACAACCATGATGTCATTACAGTGATTATAATTATTAAAGTTAAGAAATTTATCAAGAAGGCTATGAGATTATTTTTGGTAGAAAGAGCAGATAAGTCACTGATAGCTTCCCACTTACAAAATGAAAGGGTATTATTAAGTTTCAGTATTATGGGTGTAGAGTAATTATGGACAAAGTTTAAACAGAGTTCTGTTCTGAGTAAGTAGATTAAGGACTGAAAATACCCACTGTGCTTTAATAACAAAATTTGGAAGAAGAAGCAGAGAGTGTTGCACTCACAGTTGAAAAAAGAATGTGCAAATGAGAAGATAGGCAGAAGTTGGTTGAAATTCATGCATCTGTAAAAAGATCAATATGCAAAGCGTTCAACAACTACTACAGTTGTACCTTGCAGAGAACCTGAAAAAACTGTGGTCTTATGTAAAATTGCTAAGCAGGTAAAACTCTTCTCTCCAGCCACTCATTAACCAGTCTGTTGTGGCAATAGAAGACAAAGAATAGCCGAGGTTTTAAATCTCACAATTAAGAAATCATTCATACAGGAGTTTTGCAAATATATTTTTGTATACATAAATGATCTGACTGAGAAGGTGAACAGCAATCTGCAGCTGGTAACTGATGCTGCTGTGGTCTACAGGAAGGTGTCATCATTGGGTTACTGTAGGAGGATACAGTATGATTCATTTGACCGGTTCTAGGAAATTTCTCAAGCGTGTGGGAACCATACCAAATGAAAATAACTGGGGATATTGAACGTATACAGAGAAAGGCAGCACAAATGATCACAGCTTTGTTTGATCCAAGGGAGAGTGTTACAGAGATACTGAAGGAAGTGAACTAAAAGACTCTTGAAGACTGATGTAAAACTATCCTGAGAAAGTCTATTAACAAAGTTTCAAGAACCTGCTTTAAATGATTGACTCTAGGAACATACTACAATCCCCTATGCATCATTAGGATAAGATTAGAATAATTACTGCATGTACAGAGAGGCATTCAAACAGTCATTCTCCCCATGCCCAATATGTGAATGGTATGGGAATAAATCCTAATAACTGGTACAATGGGTTGTATCCTCTGTCATGTACCCCACGTTGGTTTGCAGAGTGTAGATGTAGATGTAGAAGGATCATACAAATGTACCATCATTTGACTGTCATACAGACCTCTATATGAAAGACATAGTAATAAGCATCCCTGGCATAGAGAAGCAACAGAAAGAGTTGAAAACAAATAAGCCACCAGGTCCAGATGAAATCTCAGTTCAGTTTTACAGAGTGTGCTCTACGGGATTGGCCCCTTACTTAGCTTTTATTTGTAGCAATTCTCTCACCCAATGCAAAGTCCCAAGTGACTGGAAAAAGCACAGGTGACTTTTGTATGTAAGAAAGTTAAAACAATGGACCCACAAAAATTCAGGCCCATGTACTTAACATTGGTATAGTGCAGAAGTCGTGAACATATTCTCAGTGCAAATATTATAAAATTCCTCGATACGGAAGTGCTTCGATCCACAAATCAACATGGACCTAGAAAACATCTCCTGTGCAAAACTCAGCCTGTCCAATTCCCACATGATATCCTGTGAATCATGGACAGAGGGCAACAGGCAGATTCCATATTCTTAGGTTTCTGGAAAGTGTTTGCATCTGCAAACTGCTAATGAAGATCAAAGCATACAGAACAAGTTCCCAGGTATGTGGGTGGCTCTAAGACTTCTTAAGTAAAAGAATCCGATATGCTGGCCGTGATGGTGAGTGTTCATCAGGGGCAAGGGTATCATCAGGAGTGCCCTAGGGAAGTGTGATAGGACTGCTCTTTTCTCTGTTACACATAAATGATCTGACGGAGAGGGTGAACAGCAATCTGCAGGTGTTGGCTGATGCTGCTGCGGTGTGTGGGAAGGTGTCATCATTGAGTTACTGTAGGAGGGATACAAGATGACAATTACTAATTGGCGTGATGTTTGGCAGCTCGCTCTAAATGCAAAAAATGTAAGTTAATGCAGATAAGTAGGAAATACAATACCATGATTTTCAAATACAGCATTAATAGGTTAGTGCTCGAGACAGTCACATCGATTAAATATATAGGCATAATGTTGCAAAAGGGGATACGGAAAGGAACAAGCACATAAGGATGGTGATAGGCAAGGCGAATGGTCGATTTCAGTTAATTGCAAGGATTGCAGGAAAGTGTGGTTCATCTGTAAAGGAGAGCACATATAGAACACTAGTGTGACCCATTCTTGAATGTTCCCCACCAGGTTGGTCTAAAGGAAGACATTGAAGTATTTCAAACACATCATGCTAGATTTGTTACTCGTAGGTTCTATCAGCACTCGAGTATTACTGAGGTGCTTTATGAACTCAAGTGGCCCTGGAAGTTAGGAACACTGTTGAGAAAGTTTGGAGAACTGGCATTTGAAGCTGACTGCAGAACAGTCCTACCACCACCAATGTACATTTCATGTAAGGACCGCAAAGATATGATAAGAGAAATCAGGCTAATATAAAAGTATTTTTCCCTTGCTGGTAGTGGTACAAGCTACCCTCTGCCACACACTGTACAGTGGCTTGTGGAGTATGTACATATTTGTAGACTGTGTAGGCGATACTTTCTTTGTAAGGGAGTTATACTCGGACCCCTTGATGGACCTGGCTTTGAAGTGAAGGCCACTGTCCAGTTGGCCGCGCTTTCAAATTCAAGTGCCACTGTTTACACCGCTGCATTTTCTACGGCCGCCACTGCGACATAAGGGCACAACCACGAACAGTTATGCCACTGCCAATGAGATACAAGCATCCGATCTCCACAGCTCCAGTGGCGTGTGTACTAAAGTTCGAACATTCATCCATTGACCATTTGTGTGTGTGTGTGTGTGTGTGTGTGTGTGTGTGTGTTTGCCAGTTGAATAAAATTTACAGGCTTTCACAGTGGCCAGAGCTCAACAGCTTCTGAAAAGTCATTGTATTGAAGAGTGACAGACTTATAAATCATTTGTATCTGTATACATTTGTACATTCATCTGCTGTTAGCAGCTGACATTCCAACTACAGCAACAAAGTTATGTATTATTTTTACTATTTGATGTTGGATGTAGAATAAATTAATATCTGAATTCTTTGTTCGTGAACATCATCTGTTCCTCTCTCCTGTATCCACTAAAGGACCACACTTTGTGCAGGGAAGTTATAACACTCTTCACCCATTTCAAAATAAGAAAAGAAAACGTCAGGCAACACTTAACACATACTAAAGTGGAGTACACAAAACATTTGGTAATGGCTACTACAACTACTTGTTGAGGTTGGCAGTGCAATAAGTGATGAAGTAGAGGTTTCAGCTTCACAACAATAGTGTACAACACTCCCACCTAAATCTGCCGCATTAAATAAGTGTAGAAACTTGGTTCCACATGCTCATTACTGTATTTTTAAAAGCCCTAGTGTTCATTAAGACTGTTTGACTTTATGTCCCCTAATCTTAATCACCCAAGGATTGATTTTCATCCACTGTTGCTATTTTTGTAAGTTTATGAAATGTTTGTACTTTCACCACCATTTAGTACTGATACAACTAATGCACATGCAGCCTTTGGCATATATGCTCCAGTCAACTGCACCCATATTAACTCAGTTCTCTCTTAAAGTCAGACAGTTCACTTACAATCCTTCTCATGCAATGGGAACTGACATATAACTCATACGTGGCATACTAATTTCTTTAAAAGCATTAAGGAACTACAGTTATAGAAACACACATCATTCATAAACACTAGCAAGCACACCTCATGCATACATGACTGACATCTCCAGTATCTTGGGCTGGAATGCAACTATCACACAATAGTTCCAGCCCGAGATGCTGGAGGTGGCAGTCATGTGTGCTTAGCATGTCTTCTTTACGGTAAGTAGCAATGTATGTTTTCTTACATTGTTGCATTTGTTGGTTTGAAATTTAGTTCTGTAGTTGTATTGCTGTTCCTTCCTTTTTGCTAGTTTCTCCTCACATAGAGGTCCATAATTGTCTCTCTGTTCTTCATTGGTACTTTCACTTTAGCTTTTCGTTCACTTCAAGACAGTTGTTTTTTATTTGCCCTTCCACTTCAGCATGGTCATTATTTTAGCTGTTTGTCTGTTTGTGTATGCTTTATTATTGTACTTGGTTTTCTATTTCCACCATATGTATGAAAGAAGTAAGCTGTGAATCTTTCCTCATCTGTTTAAATGTGGACCATGAGCTGCATTTATGTTTCTTTGCAATTGTTCAATGTTGAAATTCTCAGAAATCTTTTCAATACAAATTTCAAGTAATATCGATTTATTCTATCATGACATGATTTAGAGACTTGATTTTTTCATCCAGACCCTGGGCTTTATTCCTAAACGGCAGTGAATGAATTATTGTGTTCATTTTGTGCGTTAGTTTCTATATGCATTCCAGTAAATCTGCTATGTTGCTCTGAAATTCTTACAGAAGTTTTTTCAGTGTTGTTTGAGCCACCAAAAACAATTAATATATCGTTCAATGAGAAGTTCTCAGTTAATTTGACTACTTTTCTTTATATAACTTCTTGATTGGTGCACCAGGTTTTTCAACACTTTACACAATGAAATGATTACCTGATTTTTCCTTTAGTTACTTCTCACTGTTTGTTGCTCGACTATCGTGATAAGAAATTTGTCTTGTTGATTATTTGTTGCCAGTGCAATACACTTTGTTTTCCAATAATAAGTTAGTGATTTGATTCAGGTTCACTACACAAATTATTTAGGGTGTCAAAGTTATTGTGTATTATAGCTTGTTTGTCAGTCTCTTTAATAGTGGTTAGAGTGTGTGTGTTTTCACTCACATAATAACACAGATTCTTCATTGATACTTTGCTGCTTGAAATTTATTAATATTCATTGTTAACACACTGATTATAAATTGTAGACTGGATATGTGGTTGTTTTTCCCCAATCTCTTCCTTACAATTTGTGCATTGTTTATTTTTACTGAAAATATTCAATCTTTTTAGGACTTCTTCATTGTTAATTTTCAGTGAATTCATGTGATTCAGATGTCACTTCACTGATATGAAATGAACAAGACATGGTGGTGACAGATAATTGTTTAGGTCAGTTACACCTCTCTTTGCAGTATGAAGATACAGTAAGAGATTCCAATCTGGCAGATTTGGTTTATTACTGGTGCAGATGCTATTGCAATTTCTTGAATAAACTAGATATTGTAGCTGATCATAGTACTTTTGTTGCAGAGATGTTTTCTTATGTTCCCAGTATTCAGCTTATGGTAAAAAAAGTATTTATGTTAACAGGTGTTACACTTACGCCTGGCTCCTTGCAAAATGTGGAACAGCTGTTCAGTATATGGCCTTATTTTGTGACACTTGTGTTCACAATGACATCTACATTGTTTGCATAGGCTGGAGGAATATGGCGAATTTCTGGAAAGTTACTGTAGCACTTGCAAGTATTTGGATTGATGGTGTAATGCATTCTGTTGGAAAGTGTCACACTCTCACACCTGTTGATATGCATCTGCTAAATCTAGCTTTAAAAAACATTTTCCACTTGTATGCTTATTCACTTCAGACCTTGTGGTCTAGTGGTGAAGCACTTACCTGGAAACTGAAAGGTCACAGAATTCATTCCAAGACTGCTGACACAGCTTTTGCTTAAGTGCACTCATGAGCATTATATCACTCTCGTGTGATATCCAAATAGTCCCAATCATCTCCATGAACAGAAAAAAAGTGTTGTGTAGATGCTCATCAAGTACTTTCTGAGCTCGATAACTTTGGGACAGCCATGACAGTAAGAGTCCCAGTCATCCTAGGCGGCTCTGGGAAAAGGCCACCCCTAGTTATGTTGCTGGTGAAATGTCTTTCTGCTGTGGTGACAATGATGATGCTTGTTGCAGTTGCTACTGAGGCACCAGCTGTTGCACTGTCTGCTATAGCTCTGTTGTTATGGTTGTAATGGTGGTGAAAGTATTGGGATGGTGATGTTGATTGTGATGGTGCAGTTTTGATTGCTGTGCCCATTGTAGCTGCTATTTTACTTTTGTTGCTGCTGTGCACATTGTTTCAATGTCCAGTTGGTATAAAAATTGAGGTGGTCAATTGATTGAAGAAACAGACCTATATTATGAAGAATTTCATAAACAGCCATATAAAACAAACAATACGGACCAAGTAATTTTAGCTGAGGATTAAAATGCTAGAACTGGAAAAGTACCATTTCCCTATTTAATAGGTACTAATGCGAAAGACTCTATGAATCAGAATGGAGCAAAATCCAGGGAGTACATAATATTTAACAAATACATTCTTTAAGAAGAGAAGCATTCACAAATGTACTTCGTTGGCAGGAAGTTACTGTTTACTAATAGATAGTGTAATAATTAACCAAACGTTAGTTCCTAGGATAATACAAACTCTGTATATAGAAGTAGCAGTAAAAACACAGACAACTACCTTGCAAAGCCAAAATTCCAACAATGGTCAAGATAGAAAAAGCAAATCATCACTGTTTACTGAAATGCATACTAATGTAAACATTAATGAAGAACACACAAAGGAAGCAGCTACCTGGTAGCATTTTTTAAGCTAAGCAATAGTTTGAGGTCCTCTGATGAACAGTCACCAGTCGAAGCACAGAGAGTGAAATCAGATCACATGCAGAGTGTAGGTATTTTGGCTATCAAAATTTTAACAGTAGATTTCCAAATCATTTATAACAAAGTTCTTGAATCCAATGCCTGCATCAAAGTTGTCACACTCAAATTATTCTCAGAACCAAGAGCGGGATGAAACACAAAGTAGAAAGCTTCAAAATATTTAATGAGGCATGGAATGTATATTGGAAAGATAGGTTAGACACCTTAGAAGTGGGAGTGTTCATTGCTGTCAACAAAAATATCACCTCTATTGAGTTTAACTGTGAAGTTATCTGGTCATGGGTAACCCCTGTAGCAGTTGTGGAATCATTTGAGGAAAGTCTAACTCAGTAACATCGAAGTACTTTGATCATGTATTATTAGTCAGAGGTGACTTAAACCTATCAAGTATAGACTGAGACATCTACAGATTCATTGCAGCTCATATGGACAGACAATCTTGTGATTTAGTTCTGAAAACATTATCCAAAAAGTTCTCATGAACAGTTAGTTTGACAGTCCACATGAAATGGAAATATTTTAAACTGTGTAGCTACAAATGGACTTGACCTTATTGAGTGTCTGTATAGATCTAGGGATTAGTGCTCATGATATCATCATAGTGACAGGCTTTACCAGTTTTAATAAATTCATTATCAAGAAGGCTAGGAGACTGTTTATTCTGGAAAGAGCAGATATACAGTTGTTAGCATCCTACTTAGATGGTGTATGGAAATCATTTAACTCCAGTATGAGAGGAACTATGGACAAAGTTTAAGCTGATTGTTAACTGCGCTCTGGAGAAGTATGCACCAAGTAAGTGGGTTAAGGATGGAAAAGATCTGCCATGGTTTAATAACAAAATGCTTAGGAAACAGAGATTGTTGTGCTTTCAGATCAAGAAATAACGTGGACATGTCAACTGCCAAAGTTACTAGAAATCTGTGCATCCCCGAAAAGATAGGTGCTTGAAATGTACAGCTTCCGCCATCATACATTATCAAAGGACCTTGTTGAGAATCCAAAAAAAAAATCTGCTCATGTGTAAAATCGTAAGCTGATCAAAAATTTCTACCCAAACACTTGTTGATCAGTCTGGCACAGCTACAGAAAACAAAAAAGGAAAACTGAAGTTTTAATCATGGACTTAGGAGGGTTGTACAGACATTCCTCTGTTTGATCATCACACAGATTTCCGTATGAAGGATATAGAAACAGGCATCCCTGGCACTGAGAAGCGACTGAGACGAAAGCAAATAAGTCATCAGAATTGAAAGGAATTCCAATTAAATTTCACTGAGGGCACTCTATGGCATTGGCCACTTACTTAGTCTGCATTTGTAGCAAATCTCTTGCCCACCACAGAGTACCAGCCAAATGGAAAAAAGTGCAGGTAACTCCTGTGTATAGGAAGGGAGTGACTAAGGCCTCACGTCGGGTAGACTGTTCACTGGGTGCAAGTCTTTAGATTTGACGCCACTTCAGCAACTTGCGTGTCGATGGAATTGAAATGATGATGATTAGGACAACACAACACCCAGTCCCTGAACAGAGAAAATCTCCAGCACAGCCGGGAATTGAACCGAAGCCCTTAGGATTGACATTCTGTCGCACTGACCACTCAGCTACCGGGGGCAGACTATAGGAAGGGTAAAAGAATAGACCTGCAAAATTACAGACACATATTCTAAACATCGGTGTGCTGCAGAATTCTTAAACATAGTATGCTACAGAATTCTTGAACATATCCTAAGTTTGAATATCATAAGTCTGCAATCTATCTGGACCCTCCCCTTCTCCACCAGCTTTCCTGAACTGTGCAGATGGGAGTTATCCTCAGGAAACATTCTCTGCTACTGAAATTACTCTTGTCTCAACCTACGGTAACCTACTGTTCTCACACCCTCTACTACTTTCTGCCCCCTCAATCCTATCATCTCCTCCTAATTCATGTCCCCTTACTATCATTGTGCCTCACTGTCTGCCAACACATTCACTGGCCTTTTCTCCTTCTCTTCTCCTCTCCTTTTCTGTTCCCCATTCCTCCCCAAGAACCTAACAGTGCTGTGCATGGCAGCATTGTCTTGCTTCCATCTGGTCCCTAGATACTCCACTAGAAAGCATTTTTCTCTCCCTCTATGGGTACCGTGCTATCCCTTCCCCTTCCCCTCTCCCTTCCCCTCCCCACTCTAGATTGCTGCATTTTTTCAGTGTAACAGTTGCATCCTGGCTGCAGCAACTGGGGGTAGCAGTCATGTACGTGAGATGCACCTGCTTGTGTGAATGTGTGTATTTTCCTTGCTTTTCTGAAGAAGGCTTTGGCTGAAAGCTCTGTGTGTAACAGTCTTTTCATTGTGCATGTCTGCAACTCAGTGTGTCATCTTTACAATGAGTGACAATCTATCATAAAGATTGTGTACATGTTTATTCTGTAGTGACATAATGATAACATTATTTTATAAATACTTGATTTGTGATTTCAAATGGAAATTTTTGCTATGGTATTTGTGACATTCCTCCCTGTGTCCTATCATAAGTAAAATAATAATAATAATAAATAATGTTTGAGCTAGCTGCAAATCATTAACAGTGCCTTCATTTTGAGCATCTTTTATAGTTGATATTGCCGTATGTTTCAGTTGCTGCTTCTGTGAACAATACTGTGGAAAAACTAGGGAAAGCAATGAAAACTCTCAATGGTGCTCAATCCAAAGCTGAAAAGGTGGCATTTAAAGTGAGATCTGAACTGAGACCTCAGCTTGAACAAATTGACACAGACCTACAATTATCAAAGATTGAAGAAAATAGTAAGTATAGGATATTTTTTTCTAATACACATGGAGAATACTGTTGTTAATTAATTTCTCTCTCCCGCCCCCCTTCCCCTACTCACTTCATTTCCTTTTCATTTTTTTCACTTCTGTAGAGAAAGTACTAACTTGAACAGATTGTGTTTCTTCCATTTTCACATTGCTAATTCCCCAGTTTAAGCCTAAGTCTTCTAATGCCTTTTTGTTTTGTCTTATCATTTTCAGTGTCCATCATATTTCCTCTATCTAACCATAGCACTTATGTTCACATAATTATAATTTGTCTCATAATGCGTGTATACATCTGCCACTGTCTGGTCATTTGTTTGAACTGTCCTTTCCATACACTCCTGACTTATAGTTTCTTTTTGGCTACACAGAAGACACTTTGGTTGCTCAAACATTTCTTGTGTGGTTGTGTACTGCAGTATGACATGCAAATTTAGATATATATTACATGTAACTGGTCGTGCTTGTTGTATATTAATTCACATAATCTATTTTAATAACCATGTTCTGTAGTTCACTGTTTATAAACATCATTAATAGTCAGTGTTATTCCAACATACAACCATTCTAGCTTCATAATGAAACTTATGTTTCGTATTATTATTAGGAAGTTGAATAATCAACAGTTACAGCTTAGTACCTGCCAACACACTTTATGGTAATATTTCCATAATGTAGGAATGCCTTTCAAGACTCTAGGCTCCCATCATTGGGGTGCCAATGTTCAATTCATCTTACCAAAACTACTAAATAATGCATAACAGCTATCTTAATACAAAATATATAACAACGAAGATAATCAGTTATTGATAATGTAATGTAAACGGATAGATAAAAGAAATCTACTCATCAAGCAGCAGTAGGGGAACACACACACAAAAGGATTTAACTTTTACAAACTTTTGCAGCCAGTGGCTTCTTCGTCTAGCAGTAGAGTTAATGGGAGTGAAGAGGATGAAGAAAAAGGACTGGGGAGGTTTAGGGAGAGAGATACAGCGTAGAAAAGTCAACTAGAACCCCAGGTCAGGGGAGACTTACTGGACGGGATGAGAAGGAAAGAATCTCTGAAGAAGAATTTGTCCAAAAGCTAGCAAAATTTTCAGTATTGTTAGTGTTACATATTATACATATATTTCTGATTTATGTCCTTTATGCACTCACTCTGTTCTGCTTATATTTCAGTATCGCAGACTAGAAGTACAGTAAAGCAGGCTGATGATGTGCTCCTAAAGTTGACTGAAGAGGCAAATCAGAAGCGGCGTAAGTTTCAACAATGGAACGATACTTTTGCAGAAAAACTACAGAGGCTACGTGATAGTATAACAAAAGCTCGACACGCTGCTGATGGTGTAAGTTATATGCATTGTAAATGTGAGCTTCAGGGTTGTATATTAATTTTTCCATTGCAGTTTGGTCTGTATACATGTCCTCCAGCATTATAACCTCGAGTTAGCCAGAACAGTGTTGCAGGTATAGTACTTAAATTTGAAAGGAGTATGATTATGATCCTCACACAGCTAGCCTGATTTTTATTTTTTTCATGGTTTTTGTGAATCACATCAGGTAAATACTGGAATGACCCTTCAATAAGACCACAGGTATTTCCTTAGCTGTCTCTGACCAGCTGAGCTATTATTAGATGTCTAATGACATCAACAGGTTATTAAACTCTTACATCTCTTGTTGCATTATTCCAGAAATATATTATGGGCAGCAGGACAGAGGGATACTACAGTGGAGAACATGCATATTTTCAGTGTATGTAATTGATCACACATAGAATGCTCATAATCTAGTGTAACCAAGTGCATATGGTTCTTTGGTCTTTTTAACCTCTGGATGTATCAGACTGCATATAGAGTAGAAACTAGTGACAGAAGTGGCATAAAGGTAAAACGGCAAGAAAACAAATCATTTATAACATCTATGCTTCTCTCTTCTTTCTGTCTTCAAAAACAGTGTGCTATTTGTAAAATGACTGGCATACAGTAACAGTCTTATGGAGAATTGTCAGTAAGTATGTCACATTAGATATTTCTTTTATCACGCTGCTGTAGATTAAAGGGCAGTTTTTTCAACGGATGTCAGTTCTGCTTCTAGTTACGCTACATCGCCCTAGCAGCACCTACACACTGCGTTCAGATGTGCTCGCCTCCGCCCTGGCATTGAACGCCTACAGTAAAGTTTCAGGAAAACCAGTGGAAAGATTATTTGTCATTTTGTGGATAGGTATATGGAAAGCAACTGATGATAACAGTTGACACATCATAAAAATATTACCACTGAGAAACAGTTTTTCCTATCTGAAATCATGAGGCCAAATTGTTTATTTTAATTGAGCTTCTTGTTCTCATGTTTTGAGTTTGTTCAGTATGCCAGCAACCTATCCTATCCTATAACAGTAACTGTGTAACATGCATTTCAAACTTTTGCAAAGTGTCTGGCCTCCTATCTAACATGTTCAGGAGAGGGAGTCAATGAGCTCTGAGTGGATGGCTCAGCCCCTGTTTTTCATTTAAGTACCGGCTACCCACAGAATAGGACAATATTATGGAAATGGAAGAGCATGTAGATGAAGATGAAATTATAGATATGATACTGCGTGAAGAGTTTGACAGAGCACTGAAAGACCTGAGTCGAAACAAGGCCCCGGGACTAGACAACATTCCATTAGAACTGCTGACAGCCTTGGGAGAGCCAGTCCTGACAAAACTCTACCATCTGGTGAGCAAGATGTATGAGACAGGCGACATACCCTCAGACTTCAAGAAGAATATAGTAATTCCAATCCCAAAGAAAACAGGTGTTGACAGATGTGAAAATTACCGAACCATCAGTTTAATAAGTCACGGCTGCAAAATACTAACGCGAATTCTTTACAGATGAATGGAAAAACTAGTAGAAGCCAACCTTGGGGAAGATCAGTTTGGATTCTGTAGAAATATTGGAACACATGAGGCAATACTGACCCTATGACTTATCTTAGAAGCTAGATTAAGGAAAGTGAAACCTACATTTCTACAATTTGTAGACTTAGAGAACGCTTTTGACAATGTTGACTGGAATACCCTCTTTCAAATTCTGAAGGTGGCAGGGGTAAAATACAGGGAGCGAAAGGCTGTTTACAATTTGTACAGAAACCAGATGGCAGTTATGAGAGTCGAGGGACATGAAAGGGAAGCAGTGGCTGCGAAGGGAGTGAGACAGGGTTGTAATCTCTCCCCGATGCTATTCAATCTGTATATTGAGCAAGCAGTAGAGGAAACAAAAGAAAAATTTGGAGTAGGAATTAAAATCCATGGAGAAGAAATAAAAACTTTGAGGTTCGCCGATGGCATTGTAATTCTGTCAGAGACAGCAAAGGACTTGGAAGAGCAGTTGAGCGGAATGGAGAGTGTCTTGAAAGGAGGATATAAGATGAACATCAACAAAAGCAAAACGAGGATAATGGAATGTAGTCGAATTAAGTCGGGTGATGATGAGGGAATTAGATTAAAGTAGTAAAGGAGTTTTGCTATTTGGGGAGCAAAATAACTCATGATGGTCGAGGTAGAGAGGATATAAAATGTAGAGTGGCAATGGCACGGAAAGCGTTTCTAAAGAAGAGAAATTTGTTAGCATCTAGTATAGATTTAAGTGTCAGGAATTCATTTCTGAAAGTATTTGTATGGAGTGTAGCCATGTATGGAAGTGAAACATGGACGATAAATAGTTTGGACAAGAAGAGAATAGAAGCTTTCGAAATGTGGTGCTACAGAAGAATGCTGAAGATTAGATGGGCATATCACATAACTAATGAGGAAGTATTGAATAGGATTGGGGAGAAGAAAAGTTTGTGGCACAACTTGACTAGAAGAAGGGATCGGTTGGTAGGACATGTTCTGAGGCATCAAGCGATCATCAATTTAGTATTGGAGGGCAGTGTGGAGGTTAAAAATTGTAGAGGGAGACCAAGAGATGAATACACCAAGCAAATTCAGAAGGATGTAGGTTGTAGTAGGTACTGGGAGACGAAGAAGCTTGCACAGGATAGAGTAGCATGGAGAGCTGCATCAAACCAGTCTCAGGACTGAATACTACACCAACAACAACAACAACATCCATAGAATGTGCTGTGTGTCACTGAAATGTTTTTTTCCAAATTATTAAAGGATTTTAATAGATGCAAACCACATTGTATGTGTTGGCATAGCCATATATTGTGAAGAAATCTGCTGACATTTGTGCCTTGTGCAGCATCACAGCAATTTTGTTTGTGAATGCAGACATTGTTCAGATGATGAAATGTATTGTGTTGAGACCCAGCAAAGATGCTGATGACCATGCTGTTAAGTATCTTAAATCTTGCATAAAATACAAATTATGTTATGAGGAAAACAATTGATCACACTATAGTAAAGGAATGTAAACTAGGTGTTGATTATTGCAATTCAGGTTGAACAAACACAAGTCTCTGTGGTGTACAAAGAAGTCAAAGAAGTATATCAGAATAATACAGTAGATGGACTTACATTATGAAAATATTGTGCTATTACTGTTCTAAAATGAATTACGTTGTAATCCTAAACCATTAATGTTAAAGAGCCCTGGGATGATACTGTTCAATAGCGTAGAACCAGTTGTCCAATATAAATATTATTAATTCTCTCTTGAACACCACTGTGTTATGCACAAGACATTTGAAATGTTCTGGCAGATGCAGAAACACATGTTTACTCATGTCTCTGTCTCATTTCTGAACTAAAGTTAAACTTTTGAGATATCTGATCTGTAGAATTTTTTTTCCTGGGTTTGCTTTGTACTATTTTTTAGGTAAGAGGAATGTCATTAATTAGATTGTAACAAAGTTATCAAAATACCAAGTTTGAAAGTATGTATCTGCAGGATGTTCTAGTACTCGTACCGGGTACAATTCTTATAATGTGCTTCTGTGTTCTGAAAATGCTGCTTCTAAAGTTGAGTTTCACCTGAATGGAAACATCTCAATAAATCAGTTTCTTGGCTTGGGAACAATTTCTATCTACAGTCATGCATACTGTTAATGTAGATTGGATTAGATGTACTTTTCATTACATGGCTCTTAGTGAGGAAATCCTCGAGGATGTGGAACATCTCAGAATATAATAATAATAATAATAATAATGTAAGGAAATTGTGCATGTCTGCGAGTTAACATGTCATCTGTACAGTAAGTAGCAATCTATCTTTTCTTTACATTGTTGATATTCCGACCTGGAGTTTCCATTATTTAATTTCATCTTAAAAACGAAAAATAACTATTTATAAAGGAAAAGAAATATGCTAATGTACATTCTACAGAAATCAACAGAAACAATGCTAGTGGATATGGAATAAATCAAAAAACTTTAAATTTGTTTTCTTTTAAAACATAATAACAAAATTGTCACAAAACATGTAAATGTATAATATACTGAAGTGCATAAGATAATTGTTAGGCTATTGTAGCCATGCATCATCACAGTTTACAGTCTTTATTCACATTGATTCCATTACTGCACTGAACATGTATGGAAGTCAGAATTTATGTAACACTGAAGTTACTTGATATTCTTCTTGTAGTCATTTTAATGGGCCAGCTAAGGACCATAACATTCAAATATTGTATTTGGAGTGGGTTTTGTCTTTTCCCCAGTAGTTGTGTATCCTCTGGCTGTGTTTTACTTTCCTCTCATTTGTCCATAGGACACCTGTCTTCTTTCTTGGTGGTTTTTCCTGTAACTGTACATGCTTAAGCATTCTCCTGAGAGATGTCTAGTCTTTTCAGTCTCTGTCTGTACCTCCCATTTTCTGCAGATTTTTTTTATCACTTCTATTAGCAATGGTGATATGGTTTTCCCCATTTGCCAGTATGTGAGAAACTGGCTGGTCAATCTGCAAGGCTGCATCCTATAAACTAGAAATGGGCAGTCCACTCCTCAATTGATTCAAAGAGCCAGATCTTTCTAAAGAGTAGGTGATGGATGATTTGGAAAAAATGAACGGTAGCTCATCTGATTTAAAAATGCATCTCTGGTGGCTGTAAAGAGCAGGATAAAAATTCTGCACTAGGCTGCTGCAACAGCATCCCAAAACACATCCTTAAGAAATATTTCCCAAGCTAAAAAATGTGTTACAAGACCATGTGGATTTGCATATGTTATTTAGTACATGAAGCTTTTCTCATCTATAAAAATAGAAAATAAAGAAAGCTCCATTCTTTTTTCCTTCGATGTACTGTCTTTAAACGTGTTTTCTAACACATTATAACTAATTATATTAAAAACAAAGATTCCAAGACTTACCAAGCGGGAAAGCGCCGGTAGATAGGCACAATAAATAAAACGCACAAACACACATACAGCATTTCGAGCTTTCGCAACCGGCGGCTGCTTCGTCAGGAAATAGGGAAGGAAAAGGAAAGATGAAAGAATGTGGGTTTTAAGGGAGAGGGTAAGGAGTCATTCCAATCCTGGGAGCGGAAAGACTTACCTTAGGGGGAAAAAAGGATAGGTATATACTCGAGCGCGCGCCCACACACACACACACACACACACACACACACACACACACACACAAGCATACATTTTTAAAGGCAAAGAGTATGGGCAGAGATGTAAGTCGAGGCGGAAGTGTAGGAAGTGTCCAGATAACTCGGACACTGTAACACTGTGCCAAGATGTGCTGGCCATGCACCAAGGCATGTTTAGCCACAGGGTGATCCTCATTACCAACAAACACTGTCTGCCTGTGTCCATTCATGCGAATGGACAGTTTGTTGCTGGTCATTCCCACATAGGAAGCGTCACAGTGTAGGCAGGTCAGTTGGTAAATCACGTGGGTGCTTTCACACGTGGCTCTGCCTTTGATCGTGTACACCTTCCGGGTTACAGGACTGGAGTAGGTGGTGTTGGGAGGTTGCATAGGACAGGTTTTACACTGGGGGCGGTTGCAAGGGTAGGAGCCAGAAGGTAGGGAAGGAGGTTTGGGGATTTCATAGGGATGAACCAAGAGGTTACGAAGGTTAGGTGGAAGGCGGGAAGACACTCTTGGTGGAGTGGGGAGGATTTCATGAAGGATGGATCTCATTTCGGGGCAGAATTTTAGGAAGTCGTATCCCTGCTGGAGAGCCACATTCAGAGTCTGATCCAGTCCCGGGAAGTATCCTGTCACAAGTGGGGCACTTTTGGGGTTCTTCTGTGAGAGGTTCTGGGTTTGAGGGGATGAGGAAGTGGCTCTGGTTATCTGCTTCTGTACCAGGTCGGGTGGGTAGTTGCGGGATGCGAAAGCTGTTTTCAGGTTGTTGGTGTAATGGTCCAGGGATTCAGGACTGGAGCAGATTTGTTTGCCACTAAGTCCTAGGCTGTAGGGAAGGGACCGTTTGATATGGAATGGGTGGCAGCTGTCATGATGGAGGTACTGTTGCTTGTTGGTGGGTTTGATGTGGACGGATGTGTGAAGCTGGCCATTGGACAGATGGAGGTCAACGTCAAGGAAAGTGGCATGGGATTTGGAGTAGGACCAGGTGAATCTGATGGAACCAAAGGAGTTGAGGGTGGAGAGGAAATTCTGGAGTTCTTCTTCACTGTGAGTCCAGATCATGAAGATGTCATCAATAAATCTGTACCAAACTTTGGGTTGGCAGGCTTGGGTAACCAAGAAGGCTTCCTCTAAGCGATCCATAAATAGGTTGGCATACGAGGGGGCCATCCTGGTATCCATGGCTGTTCCCTTTAATTGTTGGTATGTCTGGCCTTCAAAAGTGAAGAAGTTGTGGGTCAGGACGAAGCTGGCTAAGGTGATGAGGAAAGATGTTTTAGGTAGGGTGGCAGGTGATCGGCGTGAAAGAAAGTGCTCCATTGCAGCGAGGCCCTGGACGTGCGGGATATTTGTGTATAGGGAAGTGGCATCAATGGTTACAAGGATGGTTTCCGTGGGTAACAGACTGGGTACGGATTCCAGGCGTTCGAGAAAGTGGTTGGTGTCTTTGATGAAGGATGGGAGACTGCATGTAATGGGTTGAAGGTGTTGATCTACGTAGGCAGAGATACGTTCTGTGGGGGCTTGGTAACTAGCTACAATGGGGCGGCCAGGATGTTTGGGTTTGTGAATTTTAGGAAGTAGGTAGAAGGTAGGAGTGCGAGGTGTTGGTGGGGTCAGGAGTTTGATGGAGTCAGGTGAAAGGTTTTGTAGGGGGCCTAAGGTTCTGAGGATTCCTTGAAGCTCCGCCTGGACATCAGGAATGGGATTACCTTGGCAAACTTTGTATGTAATAATAACTAATTATGATGATATGAAGGTAAGCACAATACAACACCAAATTTCCAAGTGAAAAAAAATCTTTGACACAGTCGGGAATCAAACTTGAGACCCTTTGCTTTACAATCCGCCACATTGACTGCACAGCTACTGAGGCAAAAGTGCTTCAGGTCAATACACTAATGCAGAAAACACTATCAGCATCATGTTTCGTCTCTTGATTTCAAAAGGATATCTCAAATTTCAGAATCTCAGTAAATGTTTACATACTTTTGAGTGTGTTGTTACGTCTCATCCTTTGACTTAGCATCACACTTGGAATGCATTGCCAGCTATCATAAAAGCTGCAATCTTCAGCAGCCGTGTGGTCGGAGCAGGCTGCAAAGTAATCCAGGCATAGCTCCCTCCCAGCAGCTCAGACTCCCCACCACTCTCACTGATCAGAGTAGGACGTCTCACTAGCTCACTGCTCCCCACCACTCTCAGGGATCGGATTGCTAGGTAGCTCGCTTACATCTCTGCTCCCCACCGCTCTTACAGATTAGATTGCAAGCTAGCTCACTGCTCCCTGCCGCTCTCATGGACAAGATCTCACAGAGCAGACCACATGGCGACTTGATGCGTCACTCTGTTCACTGCACCCTTGGCACAGTGATACAGCTTACAACTCGCTTTCTTGACTGAGAGCCTTGCCATCTGAGTTCAGCTTTTTATTCTTTGTATCCTATTTGATTTGTTGTAGTTGTCAATTTCGTGTGTTGTTTCTCTTCTGTTTTCTAGTTGTGTGAGCATTCTTGTTAGCTGTACTATTATGTCTTCTTCTATGTGTGTTGCATTTAAAGTTGCTGTTGTTAGTGTGTTGGTAGCCTTAATGCAGGTCTTAATTACTTTGGGTGGGTAAAACATTAAATTTAATGGTATGTATAACACCTAATTATTGTAACGTACTCAACAGTCTGCCTATAAAGGTTGTCTCAGGAGAAATGGTCAATATTCACATATGACAAGAATGATCATCTGACGCAAAAAACAAAATATGGACAATGCCCCATTCTAAATGGTTTCTGAGAAGGAACACATTAAGAATTAATTTTGTACATTTTTCTTAAATAACACAAAATCCGTGGCCTCTAGTGAAAACTTGTTGCAGAATAAACTGAAGCTACGTTAAATTTCTCTTAAAAAGGTCTTGCTCATTTTTTCTCAAGGGCTTACTGGCTGATAAAGAGAGTGAGAGAATACAGAAAATCTTGCACAAAGTGCATGCATTGAGGTGTATATAAGACAGTTTGTGGTAGTTTCTTGACTTGATAGACCACGTGTCCTATATCAAATTATTCGTCCCGACTTTGTGCACACGATTATGGTATGTTGTAAACAATGACGATGTACAGAACAATAAAGGAAAAAAGTAACAATGTAGATTATATATGTTCTATCTCAGAAACCATTCAGAATAGTGCATATGTTCACATGCAATTCATCATTCCTGTCATATCCGTGAATATTGACCATTCATCCTAGGACAACCTCTACATTATGTTTAATTTTTTATTTATTTGCTTAACCTGAACAGATTAATGCCTTCAGGAGTCTTCTACACCACACCAGAGTTTTGTATGTAATTACAAAACTGATTAAAGTCACAGTTACTAAAAAATTCAGAATGTTTTCGATATGATATACCGTATTTACTCGAATCTAAGCTGCACTTTTTTTCCGGTTTTTGTAATCCAAAAAACCACTTGCGGCTTAGAATCGAGTGCACAGCAAGCAGAAGTTCTGAGAAATGTTGGTAGGTGCCGCCACAACTAACTTCTGCCGTCGAATATATGTAGCGCTACACAGGCATGCTTTGTAGGCACAAAGATAAATGCTGGTGCCAAAACCTCTGTGTCAGTAAATAAATTTTTTAAAAAAAGGTGGAAGACGAGCTTTTTTTCTCCGCCCTGAGTTTCGACCACTGCATTTTCATACATTATCCAATGAAGTAAATACAAATTCCATATTGTTCATCTTCGAATGTAGCAGAATTTCAATGTACTACGAAAATCCAACTGGCAAGACTGTTTGGGATGTTTGTCAATATGGCCAACTCTGTGTTCTGAATTTTTTCCTACCTGTGAGAAGAGATGGTTGCTAATAGGAACCTGATGAAATGTGAATCACATGCAGTATTCTCTTCACCATAAGAATAATACAAATATAAACATTTTGCCATGTATTCATTCGTGTTTGCTGCTATCTCATTTAAATCCTGTCTGCCTAATAAACTACGAATCTAGTGTGAGAAACAGCAAACACGGAAGAATATTTGTATCGTGTCATGTTTACATTTGTATTATTCTTATGCCTAGTAGTGATACAGTCAGAAATGAAGCACGGCAACTGACTAGATTTTTAAATCTAAGATGTCTCTAATTTCTGTGCAGAATTTGATGTTCTAAAGAAGCGGCCCCAAAAATTTTCAAACAGAGAAAAATTTTCACCTAACTCTTGTTCAGGACATGTTCTATCATACCCAGTCTATTATTTGGTTCTTGTTGATCATTATCAAAGAAAGCAGCAGTGTAAGTAACAACAAATAGCTTTCTCTTGCTATTGTTTCGCTAATGAGACAATTCCTCTCTCTCTCTCTCTCTCTCTCTCTCTCTCTCTCTCTCTCTCTCTCTTTTTAAAAAAAGCAGCGGAGCGTGCACAAAAGCAAGCCATGCCGCGAGCGGTGACAGGCCGTAAACATGCACTATCAGAATGCGACAAACAATGCATGACACAGTACAGTAATGCATTTTCAGTTTAGAGTGACATAAACACCTATAACAAAGAAAATGGCACTTATGAGATCAAAGCAAAATAAGCAATTGATTCAAACCAGATGAAGCGTGTGAAAAAGGAAGGGTACCCGTATAAATACGGACGGAGCGCCTGACGCATAGCAATGGCTACCTGGTAAAACTTAACTGCTAAGCTTACGACTCGAACCAAACTACTGTAGCTGTATCATCATTCATTCGACCTAAATTGTGTCTCATATTACAATGGACCAACTTTGTTTCAATTTGGAGGTGCGGCCTAAAACTTTTCTCTCCCCTTGAATTTCGAGTCTCAAATTTCAGGTACGGCTTAGATTTGGGAATTTTTTTTTTCCTTTATTTCGAGTCTCATTTATCAGGAGCGGCTTAGATTCAAGTAAATATGGTATCTTCTTCATCTCTCTGCCTGTCACGGCCTCTCGGTTGAAATTGATGATTTTCCTTGCTCTTTCTAAACATCTTCTGCTAACTGTTTAATAATTATCACCAAGTTTAGTACTCTGTTGTCTTCCATTCTTATGACATAATACTTCCAGTTGTTTCTGTATTCCATAAACTGCTTCTTAAGTTTCATGCTACCAGTTCTTTTATGATGTCAACATTCACTCTCCTGTCAGACAGAATATACCCAGCTACTCTTCTTAGCAATCGGATCTCTAGTGCTTGTATCCTTATGGGAACAACTGTTTCTGCTGTTTTGTCCAGGCAAGAGCTTCAAGGTCTAGGGAGCAGTAGTTACTATGAGCAGTAGTGGGTCAACAATAAGCTTGATCATTTGGACTGAATGCCGTCCTGTATAGTAAATGCTGAGTTGAAGAATTTTTCGATGGCATTGTCATCTCAAGAAAGAATTTTTTGCAACTACCACATGTCATAAATAATTTCATAGAAAAAATTAGCACAGCTCTAGACAAAAACAGTAAAGTAGCTGGAATTATCTACGACCTGAGAACGGCTTTTGATTCTGTAAATCATTCCTTGCTAATCCACAAACTAGAAAAATATGGGATTAAGGTTGCAGTACTTCAGTGGCTTACTTCTTACTTATCTAATAGAAAACAAAGAACAATCATCCCTTCAAATGGTGTAAACTACCATTCAGACTGGAAAACAATAACACAGGGTGTTCTGCAAGGTTTGATCCTCGGTCCACTTCTCTTTCAATTGTATGTCAACGACTCTCCATTAAACATAAATTCACCATCCGTTCTGTTTGCTGATGACACGTTTGTCTTGATAGAAAGCGAAGAAACAGAAACGATTCCTGGTAGAGTCACTGGTAAATTAGACAGGCTAGAGTCATGGTTCCAGTTAAATGGTCTGAAGCTTAACATATCAAAAACAAACTTGATTCAATTCAGAACCAAACAGTCAAAAGACCAGGAAATTAGTATAAATCATAAAAGTGAAGAATTAACAGAAGTGCATTCTGCCAAATTTCTAGGTCTACACATCGATAAGAATTTAAACTGGAACACACATATTGAGTACCTGCACAGCAAACTGGGTAGCTTTGTATGTGCCATGGATATACAGGGTGGCACATTAAATGAGTTACCATTTTGTTTTTGAATATAAACTTTATTGTCAATACAATCTGAAAGGAACATATACTACAATGAAGAGCCGTCCATAGAGATTTGTTCTAACTCAGCACATGCTCAATATGCCCACCATTTTGTTTCCTAACTTCCTTCAAACGAACACTGAAGTTAGTGATTACCCTATGGCACATGTCTTTCGCAATTTCACTACAAGCTTGAAGAATAAGTCTTCTGAGCTCCATTAAATCACATGGACATTTTGAAAAAAAATTTCCTTTAGGTACCCCTAAAGAGAAAAGTCACATGGATTGAGGTCTGGACTATTGCCGATCGTTGCTGTGTCGTCAGTCTTCCATTGTCTGCTATTGCTGTTTACTAGTCTCCTAGCGGCAGTATCGTGAATTACACGCCATTTCGTAACTAATTTGTTTTTCCAAGCTCCGCTGGTACTGCTGTAGAGATCCCAGCGGGATACCTAATGTGCATTGTAAATGGTGAAAAAAACAATTGGTAACACATTTCGTGCGCCACCCTGTATTATCAAGTACTACTAACATGTCCACTCGCAAAGTAGCATAATCTAAGTTACTTTGAATCAGTGATAACATATGGCATTATTTTCTGGGGGGGCTCCAATAATATATCTCGTGTACTGAAGCTACAGAAGAAAATTATCATAAATATGTGCAATGCGCAGCAAAGAGAATCCATTATTACAGAAACTAAAAATTTTGACTGTCCACTCCCTATACATATACGAGCTAATGATATTTTTACACAACAAACCGGAATTGTTCATTAAAAACCAATTTGATCATCCGTACAGTACAAGGAATAAAGATAATTTTATGCTTCCTGCCCATAGATTGAAATTATATGCTCAGACCCCACAATATGGGCATGAAAGTCTACAACAAACTTGAAGGCAAAAACGTCCTAAACATGGAACTAGGGCTACTAAAAAGAAGTTACATGACATGTTATTACTCATTAGAAGAGTTCATGGAAGATGAACTGATAATTTGAGCGCAATCCAACTGCAAATTAGCATTATATTGTGAAGTGTATGTTATGAGACTAATAAATCACAATTCACAAGTCACAATCATTTACCTCCAGTTCAATGAAGGTTATCACTAAAGCCAAGTACTGGTTTAGTACCTAGGCTGGGCAATGGATTATAAGGTCAGGATCAGTTTTTAGATGGTGGACTGCAGTTCTTTCTGCAGATGTAAGGTTAGCTTACATCTGCAGAATGGACTGCAGTCCACCATCTAAAAACTAATCCCAACCATATAATCCTACCTGTGGACAAAGGCTCCACCACTGTTGTTTTGAACCACAAGGATTACCTGGCAGTAGGACAACGCCAGCTGTCAGACACTTCCACATACAAACCTTGCCACAGTGACCCCATTCCAGTTATCCAGCAGGATCTCCAGTCACTACTCAAATTCTTAGGCCCATCCCAGAACCACTCCCCAGTGTCTTATCTCTCTCCTTACCACTACCACTCCCTGCACTCCTACCTTCTACATGCTTCCTAAAGTCCATAAACTTAACCGTCCAAGATGCCACATTGTGGCCAGTTACTGTGTCCCCACTGAGAGAATATCTGCTCTCGTAGGCCAATACCTTCAACCTATTACCTGGAACCTATCATCCTATAGAAAGATACCGAACATTTCCTCCACTGACTCTCCATAGTTCCTGTCCCTTTACCACACGGTGCCCTGCTCATCATTATTGAAGCCACCACCCTGTACACTAACAGTCCTAATGTCCAAGGCATTACCGCTACTGAACACTATCTTTCTCAATGACCAACAGATTCCAAACCAACAACCCCCTTCCTAGTCACCATGACCAACTACATCCTCATCCACAACTACTTCTCCTTTGAAGGCATTACTTACAAACAAATCCAGGGTAGTGTTATGGGCACCCGAATGGCATTACCCTGTGCCAACCTATTCGTGGGCCTTGTAGAGGAATCCTTCCTAAAAACCCAAACCCTCAACTCCTCACCTGGTTCATATTGAAAGATGACATCTTTGCTAGCTGGATCAAAGGTGAGGACACCATATTCACATTCCTCCAGAACCTCAGCTACTTCTCCCCCATTTGCTTCACCTGGTCCTACTGAACCCAACAAGCCACCTTCCTAGACGCTGACCTCCACCTCAAAGATTTCTACATCAGTACCTCCGTTCATATCAAACCTACTAACCACCAGCAATACCTCCACTTTGACAGCTGCCAGCCATTCCATACCAAGAAGTCCCTTCCGTACAGCCTAACCACCAGTGGTCAATCCATCTGCAGTGACAAACAGTCCCTCTCGAAATATACCGAGGGCCTCACTGAAGCCTTCACTGACCATAATTATCTCCAAACCTTGTACAAAAACGAATCTCTCTTGCCTTACTATTCCAGTCTCCAACTACCCCCCAAAGTCCTACAGTCCGGCCACAGAGGAGCATTCCCCTTGTAACTCAGTGCCACCCAGGACTGGAACAACTGATTACATTCTCCGTCAGGGTTTCGATTACCTCTCATCGTGCCCTGAAATGAGGAATTTCCTGCCCCTCTATCCTTCCCACCCCTCCCACAGTGGTATTTCGCCATCCACTGAACCTACACAATATACCTGTCCATCCTTACACAACCTCTGCTCCCATCTCTTACCTCATGGCCCATACCTCTGCAATAGACCTAGATGCAAGACCTGTCTCATGCATCCTCCCACTACCAGCTACTGCAGTCTGGTCACTAACGTCACCTATCCCATCAAAGGCAGGGCTAACTGTGAAACCAGTCATGTGGTGTGAAAGCTAAGCTGCAACCACTGTGCTGCATTCTATGTAGGCATGACAACCAACAAGCTGTCTGTCTGCATGAATGCCCACCAACAAACTGTGGCTGAGAAACAAGTGGACCACTCTGTTGCTGAACTTGCTGCCAAACATGATATCCTTCATTTCAATCACTGCTTCACAGCCTGTGCCATATGGCTCCTTCCCACAAACACCAGCTTTTCTAAATTGCACAGGTGGAACCTTTCCCTGCAATACATTCTAAGTACCATAATCCTCCTGGCCTCAACCTTTGTTAGTCTCTGTCCTCACTCATCCATCCCCTTCCCTGTTCCCAGTCCAGCACTACACAGCCATCATTCCACCACCACACCCAGTTTTTTTATTTCTCTCCTTTTCCTCAACTTCTCCCCCCCTCCCCCCTATCCCCCTTCGCCTCCCCCTCCCTACCTCACCCCTGCCCCCTGTCTAACCTGCAGCACTTCACTGTCTGCCACCCCCCCCCCCATACTATCCCTCCCCCTCCCCACCCCAGCCTCATTCTTACCCCCACTGTCACCACTTGTGTGTGTGTGTGTGTGTGTGTGTGTGTGTGTGTGTGTGTGTGTATCATTGACGAAGGCTTTAATGCCCGAAAGCTTTAATTGCAAGAGTCTTTTTGTTGTGCTTGTCTCCGGCTCAGCATCTCTACTATATGGTGATAATATTGTTACATTCCGCCCTGAATTTTCTGTTGTTTGAATGTCTTATGTTCATAAATTTATGTCAATTTCTGATGAATGTTATATTTCCCCCTTTCTCCATTTCTGTTCTGGAGAAATGAGATGTAACCTAAATCCTGCCACACTTAACACATCTATACCTGTGGTCACATGATGTTCAGAGAGGCAGACTGTGTCAACTGGCGCTACTCACAACTCATCAATGCAGAAAAGTAATTCATTAATTTTACTTCTTATCCATCAGATATTTTAGTGCAAAAATGCAGCTGCAAGAATATCGCTGGCTGAAAGGATTATAGAAGGGTCCTCTTTCTCCACTTGCTCTGCGGAGGACTTTGAAGAAGTTCGAATCAGCTGAGGAATTGGGCTCGGTTCTGGGAAGAGGCCGACAACCGGTTGCACCAGAGGTAGTTTGATGAAATCGCTGTTGCTGCAGCAGATGTCGCTGCTTGCAGTTCCCAATCATCAGTGTGCGTGCTGTGTCATGACAGTTGAACATCCCGTGGTCCTCTGTATGGAAGGTACTTCGAACCATTCTCAGGCGGTACACGTACAAATCCATGTCGTACAGCTGCTTGGACAAGGACACACAGTGATATGTTGACTTCGCCCTCCACTTTCTCACAAGGACTGAAGTTGATGAGGACTGGCCATGGACCATCCTATGGACAGATGAAGCTCATTTTTCTCTGACGAGTGAGGTGAACACATACACAATCAGTTCCTCTGTATGGTGAATGTGTCACCATCGGTGTGGCTTCACGGCTATGTTCATCATGTTTTGAACACATTGACGCTCAAGATCCAAAGACGTGCAGTGTGACTGGCTAGCATTGCTGCGATACTCATTGCCAGCATGTCATGCCCAACCTGCAGGCAAGAGATGCATTGAACTCAACAGTTTTTATGAAAGATGAGGCCCTACTGCAAATCGCTCGTAAAGTTCATCTGCTTCTCAGAAACACATTTGGAAACGATTGAATTATCAGCCAATCAGTTTGAAATGCTTGACCAGCACAATCACCTGATCTCACTCCCTGTGATTTCTGGTTCTGAGGCTAACTGAAGTACAAGATTTACCAGTGGAACATTCACACATGTGCTGATCTGAAGTGTAAAATATCAACAGAGGTAACCAAAAAACCTACGGACATGCTTTGTTCTGCTGTGCAGAAAGCAATCCTGCACTTTCAGGCTCTTCTGGACACCTTTTGTAGCAATAATGGTACTGGTATGTAATGGTATGATGTACCGTAGCAGCAAATTAAAAGTGTTTCAGTTGAATTGATTCTGCCTTATACCTCTGTTGTGTAAGGTCTTTCTGCAACATTGTTTTCTCAAGTCTTTCTTTTCTTTACCAACCATCTCGTGGTGTTTATTAATTTTAAAATAAAGTTAGAAATGTTCTTCATTAGCTTGCTATCATTCATTCTGTACATAAGACCACAAAATTTTAATTTCGTCTTTCTTATTGTGTTTGTGATTGTTCCTATGTTTCTTTGTAGATCTTCATTTCTCCTCTTTATCCAGTTGTTATTTTTGTTCCTTTGTGATTTTAAAATTTTTCTGAGTGTTTTCCTTTCTTTCTTCTCCAGTTTGTCTTGATCACCTCATTTGTATGGTACCTGTTAACCAACTATTGTGATGAAAGTAATGATTTTTGTTTCATACTCAGAGGCAATGGTGATCTATCGTAAAAATCTCTCTTGGCCAACCAGAGTAAATTTTCATCATCCATATATTTACAAGGAGTCTGGTTTTACTTATCATGTTTTCACTATGTTTCTGAAATCATTTAGCTGGATTACATTGATGTAGGAATCATATTTGAATTATGTAAAAATATGAATATTATTATTTTGAGTTTGTCTACATATTCACTGTTGTGAATTCTGTTTGTGTTATTACTTTTTGTTATAGCTCCAATATGAATTGCTATGCACCACATAGAGGAGACACTGAGTGGCAGACAGGCACATTGAATACACGCTGCTAGATATTATTTAGCTAAATATGGAAGTAATCTTTATTCAGTCCACCTCTCTGCCACTCAATGCCTCTTCTATGTGATGAGTATCAAACTGTCTCTTTAATATTGCTATTATTCTGTCCCAGATTTTCTATTGTTTGTTGTAGTTCCTTGTGACTCAGAATTATTTAAATTCATTTCTTTGGCTGCTTTCAGTTTACTGTAAAGTTTTCAGAAGTGCATTTATTTAATGAGTTCCTGTAAAGTTCTGAAAAATGTTATGCAGTTTTCATACAAAAAAAAGGGAAGAATTTTAATAAGCCTGCTGTGGTTTTGTATTTTCCTCTTGGCTTGCTTACATATGATTGTTGAATTTTTCTGGGTTCATATTTATTGTGCATATTTCATGCTGCATCATTGGTATATTTGAGTAATTGTTACAACTGAAAAATACAGCACTATTAAGTCATATGCTGTTGCAGCTGCAAAAATGTGGATTTATATAGGAAACAGAAGTATTTAGAAGTAAAAAATTCTGATATATTGCTCTGAGAATTTTGGGTTATGGAGCACTGGAATAGAAAATGTACATAACCTAATGCAAATATAATAAGTAATGCTGCAAATGAAATGTACCTCAAAATGAAAATTATTTCATGAAATATGACTTTAAGTATGTGAATTTTGCTTGTATCAGTGGCTTCAATGTCATTAATTTAGTTGCTGTGTGAAAGGTCATAAAATTTCAGGCTATAATTGGGTTGGTATTTTTCACTTTCCTTTTTAATGCATTATGAAATCTCTGTTGCAGATCCGTCTCTCTATTACTAGCAATGCGAATAATGGTTGTGTGCGATCTTATAAACCTAAGACTCTGGTTCCTACTATTACAACATCAATTATTTTAAACTATGCTGTTGATTCAGATGAGAAGGATGCATTGCTGTTCTACCTGTCAAGCAGTAACTCCTCATCAGTAAGTCAGAATGATATACACTTGCATATTGTAATCCAGAGTAATTTGTATAAAAATACTTTTTAATTTCAATTCTAGAAAGATTTCATAGCGCTCGAGATGGTAAACAGAAAAATTCGTTTTCTTTGGGATGTTGGAGGTGGAGTGGGAATTATCACACATCCCAGAAAAATAGAAACAGCTGTTCTCAAGGAAGACAAGAACTGGTATCGCATAGAGGTGGAGAGGTACAACTTACGTTCACTGTTGTTGAATTCCATTAATTTGAAACAGTGTCATATGACATTAAATATTGTGTTCCTTACAGGACAAGCAACATAGCAAAACTTGCTGTTAGGCATCAAGTTTTACCTGATGGGTCACCAGAATACAGTGGTGATCCTCAAACAAACAGTACTGCTCCAGGATTTGGACGTTTAGATGTTGGACCAGATGATGTTGTTTGGATTGGAGGCTTACCACCATACATTCCTGTTCCACTACAGTTGCTCAGTGCAAGAAAAAAGTTTGTTGGGTGTTTGCATCGAGTTGTTCTTGATGGAAGACCGATAGGATTGTGGAACTTTAACAGTGAAATAAAAGGAAGTTGTACAGCTTGTATTGAAGGGTTAGTTTTATTTTGATGGACACAGTGTAATTTCCCCAGTTTAATAAATAATGAAGTAATGAAAGATAATTATTTTAAAAAATTCTCATTCTTTTTGTTTCACAGGGTTGAAGAATCACGAGATGAGCAATCATACAGGTTCACTGGTGATGGATATGCAATACGAGACGCTACTTTGTACGATAAATATGCTTTCAGTATATCACTGAAAATCCGGACGCTGGATGAAAATGCACTGATATTCATGGCTGTTAACAAAAATAAGGTACCATTAAGTGCTCATAATAAAAATAATAATGACAACAATTAACCTTAGCTCTGTGCCTTTCTTAGATGAAAATTTACTGCATTTTGGTTGGTGAACTCAATTTATTGCTGCCATGTTTTCTCTTGTAGTTGTAATATCTCACTCTTTCTTTAATTTTATATGCCAGAATAGGGCGGGCAAAAGCAAGAATGTGGACGTGAGCACTCTCAGTTGTTTGCAGGGGCTGCCAGTTTCAACCCCACCCACCCATTCCAACCCAGTTATGAGTCCTCTTTCCAACTCCCATACCCTTCTACCACCACTCTTTCCAAACGGAAATGCACTCAGCAATGAGTCCTGCTGGTGACTTTGTGTGTTGTAATTGTGTATGTTGAGGTCTTCTTTGTAGTAAAATGAGAGTTAGTGAGAAGAAAATGGCCAAGAAGTAGTTAAGATGCTCAAAAACAAAGTATAATAAAGCTTTCCACTTTAAATCACAGTAGAAAGAAAATTACTTGTTATTAAAAAATAAAGCAGCACTCAGTGTCTGTTTTGTAATATAAAATTACTATACTAGGATGTTGTGGAGCTTCATAGTCCATCCTTATGCCACCTCGAGCCCAACCCCAGCCCGCAGAGATCACTTCTGTGGAAGACCCAGGTGCAGTACCTGCCCAATCCACCACACCCAGCACTTTCTAATTGCAGACTTATCCTACCCCATCAAGGCTGGGCACCTGTGAAGGCAGCCACGCCATATACCACTTCTGGTATATTAGTATGACTTCCATCCATCTGTATATCAGGATGAATTGCCACCACCTTACTGTAGCCAAGAGCAAAGTGGACCACCCTGTGGCACAACACACAGCAGAATATAACATGCTTGATTTTAGTGGCTGCTTCACAAGCTGGGCCATCTGGATTCTGCCCTCCACCACTAGCTTTTCTGATCTGTGCAGATGGGAGTTATCCTTACAACACACTCTCCTCTCCCGAAATTATCTCGGTCTCCACGTACAATAACCTATTGTCCTCACACCCTTCATCCAACAGTTTCCGCCCTCCTTTGTTCTATCACCTCCTCCCATTTCAAGTTTCCCGTCTCAGTTGTGCCTCATACTCTCCCAATTATACCAGCCTTTTTCCCTCTTTGCTTCTCTCCTTTTCCCTGCCTCACCCTTCCCCCCTCACAATCTGCCAGATGCCATGTGAAGCTGCCTTGTCTAATCACGTGTAGTCCCTGCACGCTCTGTCAGGTAATGCTGGCTCTTCTACTGCTATCTGTTCCCTATGTTCTGTTGTAAACCACAAGTAATATATTGAGAGCTCACAGTTTGAGGCATTGGCAGTTTACATCTTTCCTGGAAGAACTTGATTGTGATAATAGTAATGTGCCTTATTTTTCGGAAGTATGCTGGTTGAGTAGAGGTGTTGTTTTCCTATGTATTTCCAAGGTGTGTAAAGACGGAATGCTTTTCAGGGACACGTAAGAAAAGATAGTAAAAGAATTATCTCTTATTGGGGATAAGATAATGAATTTCTAATTTAAGTGACCAAGCACACACAATACTAATTTTTCTCTTGAAACCAAAATGGTGTCAAGCACTTTGATAATTACCTCATGTTTGCCCAGTAAATTTGCATTGAAGACAAAGAAACTTACAGAATATTCATGTGTGAGATTTCTAAACATTAGATTAATTGTAAATGGAAAAAATATGTTAAAGGAGACACTGAATAAACGTTTTTATGGATTTGTTACTGTGCTACAGGCTATGAGAGAATGCTTGTTTTGACAATGGATTTAGTGATGTAAATCAGTGAGAATTTGAATTTAATATTTTTGCAACTACTTTTGTAGTAGACATTGGAAAGGTGTCTCCTAAAATAATGTTGCAGCTCATTGTCTTTCATTCTGTGCTCAGCTTAATGACACCACCCATTAGGAAAGGTAGTAGCCAGCATAAGGAATGTTCACAGGTTATTAGTGATACTTTGTGGCATCTATACAGACCATCCTTGTTGTAGTCACTGTAAGACCTGCTGGGGAGTGAGATCCTGCTTGACCCTTTGTAGTGCCATTGCTCCACTGATGGGAAATCTATGTAATGTGTGTTGATATAGAAACAGACTGTGTCATATAAGGTCAATAATGGGCCTGTGCCAATAAGAGTAGTGTGACAGTGCTTCAGCATCAGCCTGCTGGTGAAGTAAATCTTGCGGTTGCAGACACTCAGACATAATACCCACCACTACAAACAATGCACAGTTCTCCTTGTATTTTGCAAAATGCCCAAAAATAGTTAGGTGACAGATCCATTAGTCCGCCTCTGTAGCTCAGTGGTCAACACATCTGACTGACATGCAGAGGACCTGCTTTCAACTGCTAGAGATTTTTCCTCGATGGGGCACTGGAAGGGGGTCCACTCAGCCTTGTGATGCCAACTGATGAGCTACTTGAGTGACATGTAGTGGCTGCAATGTCAAGTATCCAACAACTGCAGGGAGAATGGTGATCTTTGTCCCAATTTTACCGTGTGGGTCTGAATGCAGAACTTTTACTTTCTTTCTTCCTTCCCTATTTTTTAAGACACTTAAGATGTTGGAGGCCTGCACCATTGAGTTTTTTGGAGACATTGGGAATTCATTCTGATGGAATGACACTATTGGAAAGCACTGGCTGCCAAATTGATGGCCTTCCAAGTGTGTAGTTTCCTGAGCAGCATACGGACAAAGCTGCTACTTCAAGAATACATATGCACTGCACAAGTTGTGCATTTAAATGGGATATTTTTTGTAACTGATTTAGGAGATCGAAGACTGTCACAGCATGTCAGCATTTGATAGGAATATGGTATAAAAATTTATGTTATCTGAAATTATTTCAAGGTATTCATCACAGGAAAATTATCAATGGCCAGTGAATGTGCTTAGTTGGATATGTGCTTTCTTTTCTTAGATGTGACCTATGTTTAAAAAAAAATTAATACTTGTGATGGTTGCACCATGGTCTAGATTACTGCTGTTGTTGTTGTTGTTGTTGTTGTTGTCTTCAGTTCTGAAACTGGTTTGATGCAACTCTCCATGCTACTCTATCCTGTGAAAGCTTCTTCATCTCCCAGTACTTACTGCAACCTACATCCTTCTGAATCTGCCTAGTGTATTCATCTCTTGGTCTCCCTCTACAATTTTTACCCTCCAATGCTAAATTTGTGATCACTTGATGCCTCAGAACATGTCCTACCAACCGGTCCCTTCTTCTTGTCAAGTTGTGCCACAAACTCCTCTTCTCCCCAATCCTATTCAATACCTCCTCATTAGTTATGTGATCTACCCATCTAATCTTCAGCATTCTTCTGTAGCACCATATTTCAAAATCTTCTATTCTCTTCTTGTCCAAACTATTTATCGTCCATGTTTCACTTCCATACATGGCTACACTCCATACATATACTTTCAGAAACGAGTTTCTGACACTTAAATCTATACCCGATGTTAACAAATTTCTCTTCTTCAGAAACACTTTCCTTGCCATTGCTAGTCTACATTTTATATGCTCTCTACTTCGACCACCATCAGTTATTTTGCTCCCCACAATAGCAAAACGTCTTTACTACTTTAAGTGTCTCATTTCCTAATCTAATTCCTTCAGCATCACTTGACTTAATTCGACTACATTCCATTATCCTTGTTTTGCTTTTGTTGATGTTCATCTTATATCCTCCTTTCAAGACACTGTCCATTCCGTTCAACTGCTCTTCCAAGTCCTTTGCTGTCTCTGACAGAATTACAATGTCATCGGCGAACCTTAAAGTTTTTATTTCTTCTCCATGGATTTTAATACCTACTCCGAATTTTTCTTTTGTTTCCTTTACTGGTTGCTCAATATACAAATTGAATAACATCAGGGAGAGACTACAACCCTGTCTCACTCCCTTCCCAACCACTGCTTCCCTTTCATGTCCCTCGAAGATTACTGAAGAACAGCTAAAATGAAATTGAATAGTTAGGAAACTGTAAACAAAAATCTTATATACTGCAGTCCATAGTTAATAGTTCAAAACAATTGTTGGAGGCTACAGAAGTGGTAAGAAATTCTTTTATCATGACTGAATGGATTATGAAATCAAGTGATTGACATAATGAAGTTACAACACTGTAGAATGTAACGATGTAGGTGAAATTGGTGTCAGCTTGAAAAATGACGTCCTGGGTATCAGTCTGGAATACGATAGGGAGATGCGAGATTGCAGTATTTGTAACCATTGACTGAAGAAAGGCAGTGTTTATCTCAGTGGGGGGTGATGATGTGGAGCACTTTTGGCTGTGTTGGCATACTCTGGAAGTGCATTTCACTCGATAGTAGAAGCAGTGACACCTGTCATGGGGTTTGTAGGAGTTTTGGCATAAAGCTGTATGTGATACAAGGACATTAACAATAAAAAATCAGAGCCTGCTACCTCAAAAAGAACTGAGCAACATCTCTATGAGGACTTACTTGTACTGCTTTTCCTAAGGCATGTAACTGATGAGTGGGGGTTGGAGTTCATACAAATGATTAATTTACTATTGACAGAACTTTCATAATAGTGAGGTTTACATGTTTGTGTGCTCGGCAGTGTACTTCCTTGTCTGACAAAAGAATAACTACATCGCAAATAAATGAGTCAGAATAGTAGTGTTTACTTTGTGTGTTTGACACATGAAATTATACACAGACGAGCCAAAATGTTATGAGCACCGCCCACCATGATGTTGGGTACCACTTGGTGGCATTGTGGGCATGTGACACAGTAACAAAAGTATGTTAGTGGAGCAGACATGGTCAGGGGATCACCCTAATGAAGATATGAGCTGCAAATGGGGCAATGCATTGAGATAAGTGACTTCAGCAAAGGACAGATGATTATTATTATGCAGAGCCTCTGGACAAGTATCTTGAAAATTTTGAATCTGGTCGAATGATCATGTGCTACTGTTGTGAACATCTACGGAAAGAGGCAGAAAGACAGTGAAACTACCACTAGGAGCTAAATGGTGGATGTCCATGACTCTTCATAGAACATGGGGTTTGAAACCTTGTCTGCTCTGTAAAGTAGGATGGATGTTGATCTATGGCGTATCTGTCAAAAGAACACAGGCACAAGTGTTTTGGAGCACATTGTTCATCGTACATTGTTGAACACGGAACTCCGCAGCAGACCATACATGTTGACCCGACGACACTGTTGATTATGATTGCAGTCAGCATGAGACCATTGGAATTCAGCTGTCGATAAATGGAAATGTGTTGGCTCTTAGGGTGAATAACATTTTCGATACACTATGTCAATGGTCGTCTCCACAGACACATCATCAATGTAATTGGTGGCTTGAAACATGCAGTGTGCTATGGGTGCAGGCTGATGGGAGCATAATTATGCTATGGGAGATATTCTCCTGCACATGCAAGGGACTGTGGTAGTAATCGAAGACAAACTGGCAACTGCAAACCACATTCATCCCTTCATCCTTTGTCTTTCTCAGTGGCAATTTCATCTTTCATCAGCATAATTGTCTGTGTCTTGGAGCCAGAACAGTGCTACAATTGTTTGAGGAACATTACAGTGAACTTTTGTTGATGTCTCAGTGACCGTATTCACCTGATGTAAATCCCGTGAAACCCATCTAGGTTGCTCTCAAGCACCATCACTGTGTACAAAAGTCAGCATCCCGTTATTTACATGAATTACATGACATGCCACATACCACCAAACTATCAGATCTCTGATATGCAGAATCAGTGATGTATTTCTCCCAAAGCTGGGCCAACAAGCTATTAAGCAGGTGGTCATAATGTTTTGGCACATCAGTGTACCTGCATCTGAGATGGTATAAGTTTGTTGCCTGTGTTCATTTTAATACCCCATTCAATTGCCCTTAAGCTTTATATGCTGGCTAAGCTGTATACAGTCTTATATTAAATGACACTTTTGCCTAACATAGGTCTCTAGCAGGGTCCAAATTTCAGGCATGCAATTTTCCTGGATCTACTCATTGAGTACAGTTTATGGAGCAAACTAAAAAATTTGTAGTCCAGACAATATTTAATAAATTCCCTCTAAAGACTGACGTTCTTTATGTGAACTGTAATGAAGTTTTGGCACAGCCAAGAATGAGCAAATCTCAATCATCTTTGGTCTTGTTAAAGGACAGGAACTAAGGTAGTGACAGGTAGGCAACCAGTGGAACTGTGGCACTAATGGCGGAGGCAATTTTAATGACTGGTGACTAAGAAATTTCATTTTCTGTGCCATAAATTGTAGTTGTTGATAGTTGTGCTCCTCCTGCTATTTTGCACATACTTCCTGTTGTTCTGTGTTTTAATTCAAGAACTTCAGCAGAGTGAAGTCCACATTGTTCAACATTAGACATGTGTGAAATTTGTGAACTTCTTGTTATCATTTTACTAGTTTACTTGCAAGCCTTTGCAGCTTTAGAACTGTCTGGAGGTGATACCAAAACAATTTTGTAAGTGCCGTGCAACTAAAAATAGGAATTATAGTTATGTCACCATGTCTTTAGATTGTGTGCTTTGCAAGAATTTTGGTGTTTCAGTATCAGTGACACTGTAATGCATCCACATCTTGGCATTAGTGACAATGACTAATAAAAAAATGTAATTTTAAACAATGGATTTGCATTTTTCTAGCAAAATTTCAGCCCCACGAGGTTTGTTGATTGTGCTGTTTGTCTCAGACATTTGGTACACAAGTCCCAAATGATTGTATGTAAGCTGACAGGTTAACATCGGTTTGTTCCCCACCAGTCCTACACTCAGTAACAAGATATGCATTTATTTATCAGGTGTGACATATAATGTTCTCTCCATATGTAATCACAGTTAAGTCATGAAGTTTGCACGTTCCATCTTTCAGAAGTTCCACTCGTGATAATTAATTATCGAAGCTGTGTCACACATGCCTCCAGTCTAGACATTTTAGTGTTATTATGAGATTAATTTTGCACTTAAATATTAGAGAACTGAGTCATAATATGGTAAACATTAGATAAACTGCTATTGCATGTCATATAGCTTTTAGTTTTATTTTTTATGTCTTTCTTAACAGGACCAGTTTGTAGCAGTAGTAATGAGGGAAGGGAAAGTTATTTTTATAATACTCTATGGTGATGGAAATCGCCTGGAAATATCAACTTCCAATTTTTACAACACTGGAAAATGGTTTCACATAGATGCCATAAGATTTTTTGACCGAAGATCAAATCATGAAACAGGTTAGTTGCAAAATTAGTAGTATGTCTAACACATTCCTAGGTTATATCGTGTTGCAAGTGACTTAAGATATCGTATCATAGAAAGTATTTCTCCAATCTCTTGAAGAAAGGATATAGAGCTAACTATGTCTATAAATTCCACTCTTACTGTTATTACAAACTCATTTCATACTTCATTTTATAGGTAGATGTATAGATGAATTTTATCAAGCCCCCCTCCACACACACACACACACACAAAAAACGCTGGTAATACATTAACTTTATAATTCTGCTTATTATATCCACAATTCAGTATTGTCACATTTTCTTTATTTTCCTCATGTTATAAAAATTATAGTTATGAACCTGAATTTAGAAGTTTGTAATGCATAAACCATTGCAAAATTGAGATTCTCATCTCAGACAATGGAAACTCCCAGTAGAAATATAAGCAGTGTACGAAATGACAGAATGCTACTTACCGCAAAGAAGACACGTCAAGTTGCAGACAGGCACAATTTAAAGACACTTCCACAAAGCTTTTGGCTGCAGCCGTCATCAGTAAAAAACACACACACACACACACACTCGCAAGCAAACAAGCACACCTCACGCATACAGGACCACCAATTCCAGCATCTCTGGCTGGAATGCTGTGACCGAAAGCTTTATGTAAGTGTCTTTTAATTGTGCCTGTCTGCAAATTCATGTGTCTTCTTCACAGTAAGTTGCATTCTGTCTTTTCCTACATTGTTGAGATACTCATCTCATTGACAAAGACAGCACTAATGATTGTACATTTGTGAGACTGTAAGTCAGACTATGAAAATGGAGTGTATGGAGTGCCAACAAGCAAGCTTATAAGTAGGGCCCAGATTTTAATGACAAGTCTTTTTTTTCTGAACTGTAGGGTCAATTTTAGAACAATTAATACACAAATCTAGGCATTTTAGTGTCAAAAAATGTATTATGATTGTGCATATAAAGTCATATTCCAACAAATTTTAGTAATAGTTCATATTGCAGCTAATATAATAGGTCATATTTCCGTCAACTTCTGCCAAAACTGCATATACTATTTTTCTCATATCTTACGAGACACACGAATAAGAAAATGAATATGTTGCTCATGAGACAATATTTCACATGTTATTATGAAAGATAAACAGATAAATTAGCACACAGCTTTATTTCTCAGGACTGTAGTAGAAAATCAGTGTACCACAACAGTCATTTCGCGAACATAAAACATGGTTGTGCAGAGTCGACAATACTCTCTCAGAGCCAACAAAGGCGGCTTCTGCCGTAATAATCATCGCAGTCGCACAGGTGTTCCCATTACTGGTAACCAGTTTGAATACAGTCTTTGTCTTGTTCAACATGCCTAAAGCAAAGTGCTCTGACAGCGTGAAGTTCTGAGGATATGTTCGAGAATTTGAAGAGAAGTAAACTGTAAACTGTAAACTGTGTGAAGTTGAAGTTAGTGCAGAAAAGCACTTTAATGTGCAACAACACTGTAATACCGCTAAACATAGCAGCTGTGTGGAACGAAGTGCTGAAAATAACAGCAGACAAACATTGTTATTTGAACAGACAGGTCAATCGTCAACCATGCAATCATTCTGCAAGGATTTGTGTGAGGTGATGGTGTTCTGCAATCATTTTGCAAGGATTTGTGTGAGGTGATGGTGTTCTGCAAATTCCCATTGGAAAAGCTGAAGAATCCATGCTTCAGACAGTTCTTGGAGAAGTACCCAACACATCCAGTTCCAGATGAATCTACACTGAGGAAGAACTATTTACCCATATGGTAAAATGATGCGCTCAACAAAATACGAATTACTATTGCTGAGCAATAGATCTGGCTGTCAATAGATGAAACTACAGATATTAGTGGGCGATATATTGCAGATGTTGTTGTTGTTGTTGGTGTTCTAAAAGTTGATGGCCGTGGATATCTGGAGATATGTTCCTACTAACATGTGAAGCACTCGATAGAGTAAACAATTTGACGATTGCTATTTTGTTTGACAACTCTCTGAAGCTACTGTGGCCAGATGGTGTGAAAAGAGACAGTGTTTTGCTGCTTGTAACAGATGGTGCTTCATATATAGCTAAAGCAGCCAAAGGGCTTCAGATTCTTTACCGAAGTATGGTGTACGCCACTTGCCTTGCACATGCGTTGCACAGAGTTGCTGAAGAGGTGTTACCAAATTACCCTGACATGGACAAGTTAATTTCCCGTGGCAAGAAAATCTATGTGAAGCTTCCGTTACAGGTGCAGAAATTCAAGGA